>NW_004567105.1:33204533-33236195 GCF_000260355.1 Condylura cristata
TGAAGTCCCTCCTCCCGCCCCCCGTCATCTGCATAGCCACCCCTACGCGCCCGGGAAAACTCTGCTGCCTCCGCTAGCCCTCCGCCTCGCGCTCCGGCCAACTGCACCACTCCCCTCGGCTCCCCTACCAACGACCTTTTCCTCTCCACGGCCTCTCCGGCCCCTGCAGCACCCCTCCTCTTCCCTACAGTGCAACCTACCCCTGCTTAGCTCCTATCGAGATCGCTGCAGAGACCCCTCCCCTCCCTTACGCGCCCCCAAACACAAATGCATTTTCAGCTTTTCAAACCGAATGGCCGCTCACAAACAATAATGCCCCCCTTCCCGGTCCCTGCGGTTTAACCACCCAATCTCCCCAATTTTTCATGTAAATACTTAGTTGTGCGAGGGTCACCTCGTTAAGCCCGGTGGAGGACCGCAGCTTTTGCCTGGTGACACCCTCCCCCCCCCGCAGCGCAGCCTGGGCGAAGGAAGGGGCTGCCCTCCCAGCACCCCTCCGCCACACACACCCTCCCCGATTTACTGACACCAAGTGACCGCTCTCCAGTCGCTAGGACAAGGGGAGGCAGAGAGGCGCGCGTGGACTGCTGCTGGGGAAGCAGTTGGCTGTAGGTTGCTAGGCAAAAATAAACATCAGAGACACCTCCCATTTCCTTACAACTCGGAGCCTCTCCCCTGCAAGCTCTGGGGAGAGAGAGACACACCTTCTTTTCAGCTCTCTGCAGGGGAGAAGGACACCTTTAATTCCTCATTCGTAATGAGGTCTCTTTACTTACCTTCTATGACACGTGGAGAATTTCGCCGTCTTTCTAATTGTCGACCACTCCCTCTTTCCCTTGCAGACTGAAAAACTGCTTGCCCATCTCACAGGCGTCTCCGTCCAGTGTGGCACATCGTATATGCCTTTCTCCAGAGGTCACAGATTTTGTCACTTTAGCTGTGAGAGAAGGGGGGGGTAGGGTTGAGGGGAAGCTCTGGGGTGTGCTTCCTTGCCCAGACGTGCAGGATTTCTGAAGTTTTCTGAGGTACTTGATTCTAAGGTACCCTGCTTAGGTGTATCTGGGCTCCTTACCTTCACCACGTGTGCCGGCCTGGACTAGCGCAGACTCAAATCGAAGAGGACCACCTCCTGCCGAACCCCATCGCCCCTACTGTTCGCAAAAAATTGTGGAAGCCACATACCAGACAGATCATCCTAAATTTTATACAAATGCTCAAAAATGATGAGCTGTTTCAAAGATGCAGTGTGAACCTGTCAGTCCCCAGGGTTCCTACGGGGGGGGGGGGAGGATAAGGGGACATTTGAAGAAGTAACAGATGCAAAGAGTAGAATGTTGCCTACTAATATGTCCTTCAAAAAAAATTCTTGGCTCAGTCTCTTAATAAAGTAGGACTACAACGAAATAATCGATCCAATATGCCTTTAGAAGAATGATGACCTGATCTGGCCCCAGCAAGAAATATTCCTTTTGCTAGTTAGCAGAGAGATAAAGCTCATAGGAGGAAACATATTTAGTGTTCAGAATGAACTAAAAGTAAGGGGTGGGGTCCTAAGTAGCAGAGATGAAGTTATATCCATTTCCTGCCTCCCAATCCAATTACACTCTTTATCACACGCCTGTTCTTTCTTCCCTTTCAAAACAATTATTTCACACCATTTTCTTTTATTTATCATAACTCAACATAATTAATGCTGAAATAAAAATTTGAAGCAAAAAAAGTCAATTTTAATATAACCTGACACCATTTCCACTTAAACTGTTCTGTTCTTACAATACTTCAATAGAAGCTAAATAGGCTATTGCTTCTTCAAAGGGGAAAAAAAGCTAACTACTGGAAGTATAGTTTGTATAAAATCCAAATCAGTATCCAGATAGTAATAGCAACTTTAAGTTAATATTAAACTTAATTAAGCTTAAGAAAAAGGAGTAGTAGCTTTTTTTCTTTACAAAGGAGAAAGACTCATTTTCATCAAAGAAGGAAAAAGATAATATCTAGGACATTTTGCCTAGTATATTGTTTTATGATATGACAATTCTAATTTCATTTTTATTTACTTTTTATTTCTTTAAGAAAATTTGCATCTAACCTAATTTTTATTATTTTAAATATTGCATCCTTCAAAATTATATTTTTAGATTGACGCAGAAATTAACATCTATAATTTCTTGGATTCTCACATTCTGTTAAATAATGAGGCCTCAACTAGAAAAATACATATGCAAATGCATTCCCTGAGCTTTTGAAGAGGCTGAACTGAGTAAATTCTAGGAGTTACTACCCTCGACTTTATTATTTTAATGTAGCACTATTAATTACACTGTACATTTATCTCTGTATAAAATGCTTTCACAAATACTACCATGTTTAATCTTTGCAATTCATAACCTGACCAGAGTCATGTCAAAGTTAACTACTAATCTCCTGCGGTGCTCCACTCATTAGTAAGAGTCACTGTGGTTCTAGCCCTTTGTAAAAATTCCATCTGTTCTCTATGTTTATGAACTCCAGATCCAAACAACAAGCAGGTAGCAGGATGTGGCAGGGTTAGAGTCAAAGAAACTTTGGGGATCTCAGGATAGAACCTGGTGGAAGGTCACAGCGAAAATTGGAAATGAACAAGAAAAGTGCTGGCTTCCAAGCACATTCATTCATTTAATCCCTTTATCCCAGAAACATTTACAAAGAATTTAACAGGTGCTTGGCATAGGGGATAGGATGAATCATCAGATGTAGTGGGCTAGGTTTCAGTCTGGCAATCTAGCCAATATGAGGACCTCATTCTTTTATTCAATTAAGCAATGAACAATAAGCTCCCGACACATGTTTGGCGCTATTAGCATTGAGGCTACACAGTTAATTAAATAATTCCTGATGCTGACCATTGATATTAAGAAATTCACAGGCCAGTAGGAGAGACCTTAATAATGTGATAGGGTGGAAATTGAGGCACAGAGTGCACACTGGTGGGAATCCTGAGCTCCACACAGATAGTCACTGGTGCCCAGGGGGACTGCCCTCCATTGAAGGGTTTCAGGGAGTTTGCCAATCAGACAAGCAGAAGACATAGGGTATGCAGAAGCATCAAGGTATAAGAAAGCCTGGTGTAAGCAGTTCAGAAGGTTTGGGATGGGCAGGAGAGGTCTGGTATTATCTTCACAAAGTTAGAGTAATGAATGTTAGATTAAGAACTAGCTAAAACTGGAGACCTCCCTAGTGGCACAAGTTAAAATACAGCACTGAGACTGTCTGCAGCCACTGCAACTCAGGTTTGACCCCCAGCCAGGGAACTGACCCACATGGCGGCCAGGAAGCTGACCCACATGGCATAGCAGACCTCTCCTGTCTCATCCACTGTTCCCCTCAGCAGTGTATTTCAATAAATCTGCCTATTCTGCTCCTCACTCTGTCTCTGGTGAAGTCTCTCACCCCCCACACCTCTGGCATGTACCCCAGTTCTTGTATGCCTACATAAATAAATCTTTAAAAAAAAAAAAAAAAGAACAACAACAACTAGCTAAAACTTTAGCAGCTATAGAAATATGAAAACAAGGTACAGTCTTTTAAAACAAGTAAATGACTAAGGAACTGACTCATTTGGGGTAACATAACCTATGAGTAATGTAGACCTAGCTTCCTTTATGAGAACACCATTAACTGACGGCTCTTTCTATGTGTTCATCACCAAGATCTAGAACCTCCTAGAGAAGAGCATGATGACCCTACGGCCTGAAGGCCAGGAATGCAACTGCCTCAGATATAGGGGCAGGGGTGGCAGGACCATAGGCTCTCACATTCACCTGACCATTGCTGGTGTGGACACCAAGAGAGATTGCTATATCACTAGACAGGTTCTGACCTGATGTAGCTGGGCAGTGTAGTCATGCTTTGTTCAGGATACTTACAGACTCATTTCTTTAATCACTGGGGGAGGGAAGGACATTTGTCTCTTAGGCAAGTTAGGTACTTGGAAGGTTGGTAGGTTGGGGAAGAAACAGCTCATCTGCTTTATCCAACTGCATTCTCACGTCAGAGTTAATGTTAAAAACCAGTGACAGGTGACCCTCCCTGATGGCGCAACAGCTAAGGACGCAGCACTGCAAGCTGGCTGCAGCTGCTTTAGCACAGGTTTGATCCCCACCGTGGAGGTGACCACATGGCGGCAGATCTCTTCTGACCAGCCCGCTGCTCCCCTCAGCAGTGTACTTCATAGATCAGCCTGTTCTGCTCCCCACTCTGTCTCTGGTGAATCCTCTCACCACCCCTGCACCTTTGGCTTATACCCAGTTCCTTATGCATAAATAAATAAATCTTTGGGAATAAAAAAACAGTGACAGAAAAGAAAAAGCTATATTCTGAAAGTAGGGATGGGATGCCATGATAAAGATTCCTATGGAACCTGTATCTGAACTTTCCCTTCAACCAGGACAAATACCAGCAGCATGGTGACAGTGTATCCAGGAGCTTCAAAGAGAGTGCCATGACTGAGTATGCCCCCAGCAGCTGCCCCCAAAACAGGGCTGCCAGTCACTTCCGTGGTGTAGTTCACAGAGCATCACCCAAGGCAGACACACAAGACTCATTGGGAGCAAGGAGCCTGGGACAGATGAGTTCAGAGGCTGGGAGCTGTGCAAGGTGAAGAATGAGTAAGTAAAGGTGTAGCAGTAACACGTTGCTGTAAGAAACAGTGCTGCCATTCTTTAAGACCAGAAAATAGGGGAGAAGGGCCTGTGATGCTTAGCAGCGAGAAGCTGAGCACCTGTCCTCTACGATTAGGAGTATCAGAATTCCTTCCCTCGTTGGTGGTTATCAAGAGGAACTGGCGCAGCCTCTGTGGACAATGTTTCTACATCTGAAATGGAGCTATTAGAGATTTTTAAAGTTCATTCAGCCACTTTGTACTTTGATTGGAGAACTTAGTCCACTTATATTTCAACTGATTGTTGAGGTTATGTATTGCCATTTTAAAATTGCTTTCTGACTGCTTTTGTAGTCTCTGTTCCTTTCTTCTCTTACTTCCCTTGTGGTGTGATGACTTCTAGTATTAGAATGTCTAAGTTCCTTCTTACTTTCTTTTGTGTTATGGCGTTTACTCTGTGGTTACGTATGTGTGTGTGTGTGTGTGTGTGTGTGTGTGTGTAGTCTTACACATTTATAATCACATATATAATATCCTATATATCATATACATCACATATATAACATTCTTTTTACATTTGACTCCAACTTAATTTTAAGTTCACTCTGAAACTGTACGTTTTTACATCCCCACCCTTCTATTTTTGATGTCACATTTTGCATCGTTTTAAAGTGTATATCACTTAACTGATTATTATAGCTTTATTTACTGTTATTATTTTTGTCTTTTAATTATTGTGCTAGTTCTGCAAAGCTCTATAAATGGTTAAATCATTACCTTTACTATATATTTAACTTTACCAGGAAGACATTTTTCTTTCATGTTTTCTTGTCTCAACTTAGTACTATTTCTTTTCAACATAACAAAGATGTTTTAATATTTCTTGCAATACCTGTTTTGTTTTGCACGTCTGAAAAATTTTTTCTCTTTAGTTCCGAGGGATAACCCTGCCAAGTACAGCATTCTTGGGTTGAAAGTTTTTATTTTCCTTTCAACATTTTGAATTCACCAGGCCGTGCCCTTCTGGTCTGCAAAGTTGCTGATGAAAACATGTGCTGATTTTCCTATGGGGGTTCCTTTGAACATGTTGAACATGTTTTTCTCATGTTGCTTGTAAGATTTTCTAACTTTAATTTAGATCATAACTTATCTTGGTGTGGGTCTCTTTGGCCTCATCTTATGCGGCACTCTCAGTTTCCTGTACCTGAATGTCTGTTTCTTTCCCAAGATTGGGGATGTTTTTAGCCTTTATCTTTTCAAATAAATTGTCTACCCTTTTCTCAATTATCTTCTCCTTCTGTAACATGTTATTCTGCTGGTATTGTCCCATTCGTTCCTTAAGAGGACTTCATTGGTGTTTTGTTTTTCATTCTTTTTTCTTTTTGTTGCTCTGTGTGAATGTGCTCCAGTGTCTTGACTTCGAGCTTGTTGATCTGTTCTGCTTCATCAGTTCTGCTGTTGAATCCTTTTAGTGTGACTTTCAATTCAGTTACTGTGTTCTTCCACTCTAACTTCTGCTTAATACTTTCTTATATTTTTGCTTTGTGGAAGTTCTTACTTTGTTCACAGATTCTCTCTCAATTTCAGTGAGTCTCTATGACCATTACTTTGATTCTTTATTGGGTAGATTGCTTATCTCTGTGTCACTTCTGAGATTTCATCTTGCTCTCATTTGAAATATATTCCTGTTACATCTTTTTTTTTTTTTTTAACTGGAGTGCAGGCCAGAGGTGTGGAGAATGAGAGGATTCACCTGAGACAGAGTGGGAGCAGAACAGGCAAATGTCCTCTCTGGCTCCCAGGATCCCAGGGATAGAACTCAAGTTGCAGTGGCTGGCTGCTGGTGGTAGCTTGACAGTGCTGTCTTTAACCCCTGCACCACCAGAGAATCCCTATTACTTCATTTTGCATGACTGTTGATCTGTATTAGGTCAAGCAGCTGCTTCTTCCAGTCTTAAAAGAGCAGTCTTATGTAGGTGTTGAAACTTGTAGCTAAACTTTGCCCCATTTTGGTTGTTGTTGTCTCTTGAATCTTTTGTAATTGTGTAGGCAGCCTTGTCCTCAGTGTTGAAGGTGGGCCAATACCTGTCAGTGTTCCCAAGAGAAGGATCTCTTTAGCACCTGCTTTCATGCTGACTGGGGGCTCTTCTGTAAGATACCAGCAAGTTTTATTGAAGCCAAGGGTCAGCACAAAGAAAGGCTTACAGCATCAGTAGTGCCATGGTGGGTCTGGGAAGGGGGTATGAGTATGTGGCAATTCTGGCCACGTGGGTGGCAGTTTGAGGAGTGGTGAGATATATCTTTTAGGCTGGCACAGGCGGCCATGGCAAGCCTGGTGTACTCAGCAGGGCTGGTGTACTGGGACCACAATAAGTCCTCTGGCCCCAGTAATGGAGGAGGTAAGTAAAAATAGCACCCATCAGCCCCAACAAGTTATGATGAATACCCACTAAAATGCTGCCCTCCAGTGCCTCTGTCTCTAGAGAGAGTGCAGATTCTCGTTCGCTGGCAGAGATTTAGGATTAGCTAATGAGTCTCCATCATTTATAATTTAGGAGCTTTTCACATTGTTACTTTTGCACTTAGTCCTGGGCTTTAAGAGCAAACTCTGCATTCCCTTACCACCTCTGGGATCCCCTGGTTGCCTGCTTGTTTCAAAGTTAGATGTTTTGGGGGTACCTTTTTGGTACAAGTAGTTCCCATGGGTGGGTGTACCTGATGTTGGTACAAACCCCTCCTCATTTCTCCTGGAGAAGCTGCACATTTGTGAGCTCCCTATCAATTGTGGGTCACCCTGTTGGCAGTGGGAGGTGTCGGTGAGGCTGTGTCTCTACCTCTTCTAGCAGTTCTGGCATAATCCTTTTGTCCTTGGTGTGGAGGGCTGTTTAAGTTATTCTCAGATCTTTTGTCAGCAAAAAGCAGTCCATCTATAATTGCATATCTGGTGTGTCCCATGGGAGGAGGTGAGCCCCGGATCTTTCTATGCCACCATTGTGAATTCTTCTGGATGCTCATTCTAGAGCCCACAATAAAAACTTTTGATGTAAGGAGAGGCCAGAAGTAATAGAAGGACCAGATGTTTCTCCTGATTCCCTTTGGGTTTCAGAAGCATCCATAATTCTTAAAGCTGTTTATCTAGGCATGTTGCAATAAAACTCTAAAAATAATCGGCTAAAATAAATTAATTAAGAGATAACCAGTCAGGAAAGCTTGAAATCTGGAAAGACTCCCACCCCCGCCCCCCCCAACATGTCCTTTTCCTGCGGTCTGCAGAAAACATTATCTATCAATCACTCAGAAGGAAAATAAAGTACTATAAATTAAAAATAAAAAGTGGATTCTAGCATCCAGTTTTATTAACAAATATTTCATCTAGGGAGTGGATTCATGCACTGATTTCTGATTGAGATTATGTACAGGATGTTTACATTTAAACTAAAAAGTCTATGTCATATAAAGAAAATGAAAACTCTGAAGGTATCTCTATCCCTTTCCCTTCATCAGCCTGCTTTTTAAGATGTATTATTAAAAAGATAAAGGGTAGGGATATTTTGGCGTATCAATAGTATCTAGAATGTTCCATGCCTTAACTTGCTAGGCAGCCTTAGGCCTTGAGACCTAAGATATTTTGGATGGATACACACACACACACACACACAAACACGTACACGTATACGTATATACATGTATGCACATACTTATGTATACATGCATGTATGTACATATATGTATATGTACATATACGTGTGTGTGTGTGCACACACATGATCCATTCTTACATCTATGGACCTTTTAGTTGCAGGTCTGCAAATACCAAGACTGGGGATGCAGCTTTTGGTCTCTCTTAGATGTAGAGAAAATTCAGAGTGGTTCAATATAATTCTGCTCATCAGGGTTACCCAAAGGTGCTAAGCTGTTTCTGAGACTTCCTAGATCTGATTACATGGAAAGAAGGCAAAAGTAGCTTAAGGCTAAGGAACCCATCCGAAGAATAATGATAGCAACTTAGCTGCTTAAGTGTCCTCAAATAATAGCTAATAAGTACTACATCTAGGTAGTATTATATGAACTTTACCCATGTGAACTAATGTAGTTCTACCAGCCATCCTGCATGTTATACCATCAGAAGTCTCATTTTCAGAGAGGAAAATGAAGCATTGGTGAGTTAACTCACTTGCCTAGAAAGTGAGTTAAGAAATGACACAGCTAAGAAATGACCAGGCAAGAAGTCTGGCTCTGGAGTCAGCATTAGACAGGGCTCTGACCAGATCATCCCCATGACTACCCTGACCTGTCAACAACATTTCTTGTCACAAATAAACTTTTCAGAGAAGAGTCTCATGACTATAAGGTCACTAAGCTCTGGGTAGCCTCCTGTAACCTTATTACCTGGGGCAAGTTTACATTCACAGATAAGAATGTTAATGAGAATGGTTAAGGTGAGACTGGGGGGTGGGGAGGGGTAGGGGGGGACATTAGGTCCAGAACTCAGCTTTGTCAACCACTAGCAATTTTTTTATAAAACCATATTATTATAAAAGTCCCTCCAGGCCCTCCCTGGTGGCGTGGTGGGTTAAAGCACAGCACTAAGAAGCTGAAGCCACTTCAGCATGAGTTCAATCCCTGCCCTGGAGGTGACCCACATGGCTTGGCAGACCTCTCCCATCTCGCCCGCTGCTCCCCTCAGCAGTGTACTTCGTCATTTGGCCTGTTCTGCTCCCCACTCTGTCTCTGTGAATCCTCTAACCACCCCCCGCACCTCTGGCCAGTACCCAAGTTCTGTGTGCATAAATAAATAAACCTTTAAAAAAATGTTCCTCCCTTTCAGAGGTGAAAGACTAGGTATCCCTGAAAACATATGCCATAGAATGGGCAAGTTTTGAATTGTCATGACTTTGGAGGTAAATTCTGTGGCTTCTCCAGGAATGAGTCTGGTGTTTATTAAAGCTTAGAATTAGGGCCTCCCTGATGGTGCAAGTGCTTGTGCCTCAGCACTATGAAGTTACTGGCAGCTATTGTAGTAAGAATTTGATCCCCAGCCAGGGAGGCGATCTACAGGGCACAACAGACCTCTCCTGTCTCGCCCACTGCTCCCCTCAGCAGCATATTTCAGTATATCTGCCTTTTCTGCTCCCTACTCTGTCTCTGGTGACTCCCCTCACCCACCATACCTCTGGCCTGTACCCCTGTTCTGTAAGCATAAATAAATAAATATTTTTTTAAAAAGTAACTATAATAAAGTAACATCAAAATCACCAGGCAACTATAAATAAAACCTTTTTGTAAAAAATTAGAATTAAAGAATTGCTGCCAGATTTACAAAAACTCCAAAGGCAAATAATTTTTCCTCTTTACCATTTTGTAACAAAGTATCTCCTCTACCTCAACCAAGTGAGAAAGAGGAAGAATTTATGGTACTAGAAGTGGGTCCTTGACTTGGACACCATGGTGGCCCATCCCATGCAGATTCTACACCCTAGACCCTTGGGGGGATCTCTTCATGAAACCACACATGTATGCATATATATCTCTTCTTTTATTTAGGTTAAAATCTGCATTGTCAATATCCTGGTTCATTAAGACAGTACAAACAATCAATGGATCATCAAAGGTAAAAACACACCTTTGTCTTCATTTAATTTCCAATGGCAAGAGAAATCATTTTTGGTGATTGAATAATTTGGGAAATTTTTGTTATGTAGACCAGGGCAACTTTTAACATTTTTATATTCCAAAATATCTTGATTGAAGAAAAGTCACTTTGAATATCATTACCGATAAGGTACTGTGCCTGGGAGTCATCTCTCAGAAGATGACACTGGACAAGCTCATTGTTACACAGCAGTGCTCTCTGGTGAAGGTTTTGAAATACAGAAAATCTAAACATCTATAAGCAAACACCTGGATTTAGCACAAAGGCCATTGAACAACTGGCACAAACAATAAAGATTAGCCAAGAATAGTGAACTACAACTATGCAAATATATAACAGATATAAGAAGAGATTGAGAACAATAAAGATTAGCCAAGAATAGTGAACTACAAGTATGCAAATATATAACAGATATAAGAAGAGATTGAGAACAATAAAGATTAGCCAAGAATAGTGAACTACAAGTATGCAAATACATAACAGATATAAGAAGAGATTGAGAACAATAAAGATTAGCCAAGAATAGTGAACTACAAGTATGCAAATATATAACAGATATAAGAAGAGATTGAGAGAAAGGAGTTTGCTAAGTGGTCAGTTAAAAGAATATTGTTGCAGGGGAAAGGAGAAAAAATGCTTTCTTATCACTTGGAAAAGACAAAAAAATAAAATAGCTGGCAGAGTAGAGAGAGAAATGATTTCAAACAGCAGAAAGAAAATCATAGTGAAGTACTGGAAAGAAAGAGAGGAAAACAGTGGGTTTGGGGAAAGGAAGGGTTAGGGGGAAGGAAGGTGGATACTAGATGGGATTTTTATAAGGAAAGAAGAACAGGACCATATGAGGTGAGAAGATGAATGAGAGAAAGATGAGAAGACAAAAGATAGAAAGAAATATGATGCTTAAATCAAGGATTTTCTTCCAATACACATTGCAATGCCTTGGGTGTGCCTTCTCTTCCTGCCTCTGTCTTCCTATTTCTGTTGAAAAGAATTTGTGTTTTCCCTTCCTGGAGTTGTTCCATCCCAGTCCTCTGGTTTCCTTCTCGCTCCTCTCACATCAAAGCTCTATTCCTTTTTTCTCTGTCAAATCTATAGTGAGTAAGAAACCTGGCAAGAATTTCATGCAATGCATAATTTAGAAAAATGAATTCCTCTATTGCTTTATCCTTGAGCTGTGTGTCAAGCTCTGTGCTAAGTATTTTCCCTGAACCATCTCCTTGAATTCTCACACAACCCAAAGAGAGGCAGGTATGTTATTATAGTAATTTTATAGATGAGGAAACAGAGGTTTTGAAAGGTTAAGTGACTTTCTAGTAACTGGCAGTGAATGGATATTGATTCAAGGGAATGGTAAACCAGAGCTCACTCTTACCCACCCAGAAGGGACTGTACATTGGTCAGGGATATGAAGGATGCCCACACAGTTCCCTCTGACTTCACAGTGGCACATACAGCTTCTGCAGTGAGACTTCTGACTTCCTCCAGCAGAGCCACTTTTGACTCCACTCTCAAGGGTGAAGAGGAATCGCCTACTAGAAGTCCTGCCAACAGCACATTCAATCCAAGCAGAATTCAGGGTCTTTTCTCTGTTGCTGTAGGTTAGTTTCCATGGTGCTGTTTTCCAACTGGATCCTTGTCAAACCTGCTCTCATGTACATATTTCTATTCCACAGAATTGATTCTTCTAACTACTAGCTGTTAATCCAGCATCTGGGAAAACATGAAGCATGACCGAAAGTTTATGCAAAGAAATGCTCTATCAAATATGTGGACTTGTGCAGAATTACACAATTTTTATGGGATTCAGTAGCACCACATCTGTGAATTTGGTAGAAAAAGATTATACATCACCAAGAAATTGTTTTCTATTTCAGACTTTCGAAACAAACAAAAAAATGTTCACAACATGTTATTTGGTGAGCTTTTCCTCCTTGAGAGATGAGAAGTCAACTTAATCTCCTGGTAACAGCCCCTCTGTACCTAAAGCTATTGTGAGTTGAGAAGACAGACCCCATTAAATGACAAACTATCCATAACTCACAGTTATTCAATAAAAAGAAAATAATACAATTTCCCTCTAAAAAGAAAGAATAGCTCTCTAACTTAATAAGGCAATGAAAAAGAGAATGACAGTCCTTCCCTTTTTTAAATAATAAAATGACTTTTAGATAGAGCTAACTGGCAGCAAAGGGTGGCTTGTTTTTAATGTTGCTGTAACATTGTTTTATTACATTATATTAATTTCTGATACAAAGTATTATATCCAACATCTATATATTTATACCCTGATTATCATCAAAAGTCTAGTCTCCATTTGCTACCACAGATTTAACCTGCTTTACCCAATTGACCCACCTCCTAATTGCCTTCTTCTCTTGTAATCACCAATCGGTTGTCCATACCTAAGTTTATTTTTGTTTTGTTCATTTTTTTTGTTCTTTATTGCCCACATATTGCTAAAATTACATAGTATTTATCTTCCCGGTCTAATTCATTTCATTTGTCATATCTTCAAGGTCCATGTTGTTGCTTACTGTAGCTAGATTTCACCTTTTTAGTGGCTGAGTAGTATTCCATCATATATTTGTGTACACACACCAATCCTTTTATTCACTCGTTTAGACTCTAAGGTTGTTTTGTCTTGCAATGAACATAGGACTACACACATCATTTTGAATTATTGTTTTTATGCGGAGTAGCTGGATTATAAGGTTGTTCTTAATTATTTCAGGAATTGCCATCCTGTTTTCCATAGTGACTTCACTAATTTACATTGCCACCAACAGTGTATGAGGCTTCCTATAAAGGAAGTCTAAAAGAATCATTTATGAAGAGTAAGTCAGGGGGAAACACCAATCTTCATAAAATACGGCAAGTTCTTACAAAATGCCAAAGAGGTTACAGGATAGACATGTGGACTTTTGGCATTTGCAACACAGCCCACTTGTGGGAAGGGCCACATTTACAACAGAAAATTCTGACCTCAGATTTACCCCTTCTGGCCCTTGGTCAGCAAATCTCCCCAAAGTTTACAAGGTAAGACCAGCTGAATTTATGTGTAAGTGGTCAAGATATATTATCAGCTTCCCCTATGCCAAATTCTTATTATAGCCTTGATTTTTCTCTCCATAATTTCCCATGCATCTTTTTTCTAGTTGTTCAATTTTTTTACTGAAATGATTTGGGATTGTTTATAAAATGGGATGTTGTTAAAGTTAACCGAAGTGGTCAGTCCCTCTCTAAATTTTAAGTCATTTTTTATTTTCATCTCAAATAATAGGTGATTTTTTTAAATTACCTTAAAAAGAACAACTCTGAGGCTAGTATGATTTGTCATTGGTAGGACTATATAATGAAATTTGAAAATTCTAGCTATACTCTTGTTCTCCTGGGAATTGGAGTTAGTACTAAGGAAAACTGATTGACATCCCCACACCTCCAGATCAAATCCTTTCAGATGTTTTAGAGTTCAGCCACTACTTTATGATCTTGTTCTTTCCCTGTCCTTTGGTTGGGGGTGGGGGGGAATGTTACTCTTCTACCTAATGTGTTAGCTGAGTTTTAAGTTAATACCCCATTCTGGAGATAATGTTCTTTCATTTATTTTAGAAGAAAAAAAAATGAAGGCATTTCTTTTCTCACCACCTCTAACTCCCTGCTCTATCTGTAGGAATAGACATGAAGTTCTCATAGGACAAGCACCTCACATGAAAATTCTCAGGACAATGGAACTGTTTCCTGACCACTCTTAAATCACAGCAACTGGACCAGAGACCAGCGTCCTGTTAGATTGTCCTAGCTTTGAAGCCATCACAGGATCACAGGACCCTAAAGAACTGAGTTTAAGAATTTCCTCCAAGTCTATTCAAGCATCTGGTATCCTTGAGTTTCAATGAAGGTTTCTATATAAAATGATGGAATGATGGACACAATGAGTTACTAGGGAAGACTGAAAATTACCTGTAAGCATGATGAAAATCTCTCCTACCACTTGCTCATTCCAGTTGGAACCACTCCTGTCTTGTCAGCCTATAAATTTTCTAACACCGAACATCCATAAAAAGCATTCTAGGAGAATCTTGCAAAACATCAGTCTGTTTGGGACCTACTCCAGAACATACTTAGTTTAATATAGATTTCACTTTAATTTGCGATGATTCTTGCAGAGTAATAAAAATCAGTAACTTTCATTTTTTTATCCAGAAAAGATCAGAAATTATGTTTCTGACACTACTGCTTTGTTTCTATATTTTTTGTATTTGAATATGAGGACCTTAGACTGAAACGGAGAGTTCAGGTAATACCTACAAAATATAATAGCCTCTCCTCTATGGGAGGAATAATTGTCACAACTATGCAAGAATGTAGTGGCTCAGTTTAATCCATAATTAACACTATGTGCATGTAAATTCAAAGTGGGGCCCACAGACCTAAAGGAGTTTGCCTGTGTGTTTTGTTTGGCTTATCCATTGCTTTCTTGAGATCTAAATGCCATCTTTTAAAAATCAGGAGATTTCATATAAATATCTAGATTTCTGATTTTTCTGGAAAGAAGGAAAATCCAGCTGCTTTGAAAACTGAGTGCTGATCCTGCCCAGCAAGGAAGGCCCCACCCCTCCCAGTTGCCCAGTCCCCACACAACACTGCCCCACCCCCTCACTATTGTTACCCCATTGTTAATGTTACCTATTCACATAACCTGTGTTGCCACAGCAGGGGTTGACGTTTTTTTGAGTTCTATTTTGAGTTTTGTATTTCCTGAAATTTCCTCACTGCCCTTCCCTATTGCTTCCAATGTACCCTTAAACTTCTCCCCTCCCATTTCTTGTTTCCTGCTCTTGATGTGTGGGGCCAAGCCTGAATGAGGCGGGTGCAATTGGGTATAGGGGCTGAGGTCTTTCCAACTACTTTTGCTACTAAAATACAGACCTGGCACAAGAAACATTGTTTTCCCTTACACCCATGATCAAACCTAAATATACTTTGTATCAGAAAGCAGGAAGTCCTAAAATCATTGCCTATTTGAAACCTAAGTGCACTTCAACCTGGACTGTTGGCCTTTCAGTGACCTGCTGCAGCTGCTGTGAACTGAGTTAGCTCTATTTGGGGACTCTTTCTACTCTTCATAAGTTTTTAAGTTATGTTAATAGTGTTACTAGCTTACCTTTTCTGAGAGCAGTGTTGAGGTTCTGGAATCCTTTTAGAAGTTTTTAAGCATGTTTTAAATCAAGCAGCAATTCAGATTCGATGATGTCTTTACACTATACAAGCACTTAGAGGCAAGGCGGCTATTCAGGATACAATTTCTTCCTGAAACTCCCCACGTTCCCATTAGCCAGAGTAAAAGCTGTAGTCCTTCCAGAAGCCAAAGTGCATGTATGGTTTGCAGACTGTCCTGTTAGGTCTCTGACCTCTTCCTTGTCCTTCCCTGCCATGTTCACTCTGTTCCTTTGGGGAGGCATGTTTAGGCCCTTGTGATTGGAGCTGAGCTAAATCAGGTAATTCAGTGTACCTTAAAATGCAGCATCTGTTTTGTTAAATTGATCAAACAATAGGGTCATTAGAATATTTTTTAATACCCTATGTGGCCTACAAAAGCAAACCCAAACCTAAGTCTGTAAATCCCTACACAGGTTAAGAAAACCTAAGGACAGCTAATTACAAGTCACCAACCAAGCTTTTCCAAATAGTGCAACTATTATATACTTAAGCTCTAGACAGTCAAATTATTTCCTTGTGTTGCTTCCACATCTTCTCTATAAAAGGCTTTCCCTTGGCTCCTTGTCAGTGGAGTGCTTCTCAACACTTTCGTTTGGAGATTGCCAGATTAGAATTGATTTTTGCTCAAATAAACTCTCAAAATGTTTAATATGGTTCCATTTACTTTTAAATGGAGTTCTACAGCTTCATGTAGGTTAAGATGGTACAACACAATGTTATTTAAAAGTAACGTGCTTTTTTCTGAACCTGAAAAATATATATAACTTCAGAGAAAAAAGACAGTAAAATAGAAAGGTGTACAACTTTATGGAAAGTAATACAAAAGAAAAGAAAATTGAACCTATGTTGGGCATCTTAATTTAGACATGAGTATGATCATCATTTATGCCAGCAAATAAGTTATATCACTAAAAAAAGTTAAAATGGGATGTGGTCAATTGTCCAATATGATTATTAATTTTCTAGTGGGTATTTATTACAGGACAGTTTTTTAATGCTAACTTTTCTTCAAGGCACTGTGAGACAAGGTAAAGCTGGATAGACAATAATAGGTAATAATAGCTAGAATTTACAAAGCTCTCACCCTGTACACTCTGTTTCAAGGACTTTGCATATATTAACAAGTTATAGGGTTATGAGATAGAGACTGTTGTATAGGAGGAAAAAAATTCCTGAGTCATTTAGAGTCCCAGATTGGGTCAAAAAATTTAACTGACAAAGACAGATTAATAGGAGAAAAGTATGCAAATTCTGCTAAATTCTCACATGCACATAGCAGCTTTCAAAAGAGAATGAAGAGAGGAAGAGGAGACTATCATAGGAAGGAGGAAGCTTTTATGCCTTTTATGCAGAGAAACAATAAATTTGTGAAGAACTGACAAGACAACGGGGTGTGTGTGTGAGAGACAGAGAGAGAGAGAAAGAGAGAGAGAGCATGTATGTTAGGAGTATGGTTAAAGTTAGTTTAACAAGTCCTGTTTGGGGCCCTCCCTGGTGGTACACAATGGGCGATACCACTGTGAAGCTATCACAGCCACTGCAGCATGAGTTCAATCCCTGGCCAGGAAGGTGACCTACATGGCGCAGTAGACTTCTCCTGACCTGCCCACTGCCCCCCTCAGCAGTGTATTTCAGTACATTTGTTTGTTCTGCTCCCCAATCTGTCTCTGGTGGATCCTCTCACCCCCATATCATGGCCTGTACCCCAGTTCTGTATGTATAAATAATTTTTTTTAAAAAGTCTTGTTTTAATAGAACTCAACTTGTATTGAACTTGGTCCCAATTACCCTAACTTTCATGACAAGAATGTCTTCCTTCTTCTTAGTATAGGAAGGGGGATTTATAACCTGTTTCAGAATATAAGGGCAAGGAGGGGGTGGTCAGCATGAACTTCCTGCTTCTGATTTTTTAATTCCTTAAGTTTAAGGTTGTTAATGTATAAGCTTATTATCTCTGGTTTACAGATGTAAAGCTAAGGCAAAAAGCAGTTCAATAACTATTTCTCTTACTAATCTGTCTAATGTTCATTTGTGCCTGAAATTACAAATGAGGTGACAGAGCCTGGTTTGACCCAGGTTATTGGCCCTAGAGTCTATGCTATTATCTGTTTTAAAAAGGTAGTATAATAAAGATGCTTAGTTTTTGTCCCACTTTCTGCTACAGAGGTCCTAAAATCTTGATGCTTCCTGAGAGACAGAAGTATGTTTGCTAATTCCTAAGAAGCCCCTTTAAAACATGAGTTTCTGTAATGAAGTGACTCCCACACAGACCCGGAGTGGGGCTGATGACCGAAAAGATCAAATGATAAGAGAGTTGAATTTTCAGTTCCACTAACTAAGCTGGTGGTGAGAGCACTAGACATTAAACTCTCAGCCTGTGTTATCTGAGACTAGATCCAGGTAGATGGTGACAGAATTGCGTTAAATTTGTAGGAAGCCCATTAAGTAACTATCTTCTGAGAAATAGAGAATTATTGGGTCATGTTGGAAATGCAGAAATACAAAAATAGAACTCAAATAGTTTGGGTATCTCTATCAAACTTTCTTCAAAGGTAGTGATGAGGTTTAGGATAGGCAGCCCCAACATGTGCCTCTTCAGCAAGTAGGTTGTATCAATCTGAAAAAAAAGTCTAAGTCTTTAAGATCTAGGAAAACACTTTCACTTTCTACTTCACTGCCTAAAAGAAAAAGTAGCCTTCTTTGAGGAAGAGAGCTATGGCCATAGATAACTATAGTAAAATATGAACTAGACAAACTACAGAAAGGAACCTAGCAACCTTGATAAAATACTTCTCTGTCCCTTTGTTTCTGTACAGCCCCCGCCCCGCCTCCCCCCCCCCAAACATTTGTTTGCCACATTTGCTTTACTTATCTTCCTGTAAATTGTCTTCACCCTCTTTGAAGTCCCAGGCTCCTCCCTCTTCTCTTGAGTGCAGGCAGGCACATATGCCTCATTGCGCCTGAGTGTCTTTGGGTCTCTCCTAGTATTGTAGCATCCGGAGAGCTACATAATTAAATTTGTTTTTCTCCTGTTAATCTGTCTGATGCTAATTGAATTATCCAACCAACTAAAAGAACTAAGAAGAAAAAGAGAAATCCCCACCCCCCTCCCTGACAGTAGTAAGAAAAGTTCTGCTGGAGGTCTAAGATAAAATCTCTCTTTTGCAGAATCGATAGCATGGTTGTGAATTTGACTTCCTTTGAGCAGATAGAGCCAATTAAGAATGTAAAATCTAACCTCAAGCAACATAAACCCTTATAGAAATGACTTTCATCTGCTCATGTCTTTGATATGAAATGTCTCAGTTGGTTAAATAACATGCAACATCAAAAAGATGGTGCAGGGCCTACCAGGATATTCTGTTCCAGCAACTTTTTAGCCCATTGTCCATTGGGCACCTGGGCAGTGTGTTTCTTCACACCTCAGTGACACCCATGACAAGATATGTCACCAAATGACAGGCTGGCTAACCTCCCCAGGATCTTGTAAAGAAAAAGCTTTGTCTCCTTATAAACTTGAATCATATACATCAAACATGCTTTTAGAATACACATAAAATTCCTACTGCACATTTTTGAACCAGCCACAAAATTTCCTGACATTGTAAATTGTAAATATAGTCCTTTTCCTTCTCAGTCAGCTCTGTAAACATTTCTTTTTCCATTTTCAAAATGTGATTCCTAAATTATTTAACTTAATAGAAAAATATAATTTTAAGCAAACATGATTAATGCATTAGATTTACAAAGACTTTGATATCTTTCCCAACATTATGACTAACTTTAGAAACACAACTCCTTCTACACTTCTTATTCTTATGCTTAAAATATTGTTTATCAATATAATTTCAATTTTTTTTCCTAGACATACCATTCAATATTTCCCCAAGCTACAAAAGGAGAACATTTTGATTATAGCAAGCACTAATGAAATGCTTATTAACAACACCTTGAGAGTCAGAGAACGTGGTGTTCTTTCTAAGATATAAATCTGGTCATGCTACACTCAAAGTTTCCATGGCTCCTTACTGCTCTCAGGACAAAGTCCAAATTCCTTTACATACAATTTAGGAGTTCTTCCTTCATGCCAGACCTTTGGATGAATTATCTCCTTAAGCTGAATGCCTCTGTGCCTGCTCCTGTCCCTTCTTGTGGCCATTTCAACTTAGCCTTTCCTCACCACCCCTTAATCACACCTGGTTGGATGTCCTCCTGGGTGCTTCTAGTCTACTCATTTTTTGAAGCTAGTGATTGTATTTTCTCTCTCCTATCTCTGGTAGTTAACACAATGCTGATACAGAGTGATAGCCAATCTTTATTCAAACTATAATCTATATTATGAAAAAAAGGATATATAACTAAATTAGATGACATATTTCTAGCTACTGGGTAAAATGCCATCCATGGCACATTTCCCCTCTGTATTATCCTTTGGAAATGCTTTAAGTTCATCCAACAAATATTGCTTGAATCTCTACTACTTACCAGGTACTATACTAAGTCCTTGGGGTACACACAGGAGCAAAAAGAATTCCTGTTTTATTGAAACCAGTTTTCCAACAAGGATAATCAATAAGTAGTTAATATCAGGAGATACTGAAAAGTGGGGAAAAGTGGAGCAGGGTAAGGGGGATCAGAGGAGGTCTAGGATAAGAAATGCAAGGTCACAACAAAGGCAGGCTTTTGCTTAGCTCACCTCTGGGACAGTCCAGAGGCCAGAGTGTTTGGAGCAGAGTGAATGACAGAAGGAGACAGCAGAGGCAGGCATGCAGTGGAAAAGATCTTTGGAGCCCACGTTCTGGTCTAAATGGAAAGGAGAGCCAAAGCAGGCTCCGGGTGGAGGGCAGACAGGATTTGAGCTCACATTTAAAAAAAGATTGATTTATATATGCACACAGGAACTCGGGTACAGGCCAGAGGTGTGTGCGTGGGAGGTGGGGGAGATGATTCACCAGAGACAGAGTGGGCAGCTGAACAGGCAGATCTACTGAAATGCACTGCTGAGGGGAATGGTAGGTAAGACAGAGGAGGTCTCCTGTGACTTTGGGTCACCTCCCTGGCTGCGGATAGAACTGCAGTGGCTGGCAATAGTTTGATAGAGATCTTTAACCCCTGCACCACCAGGGAAGCACCTGGGTTTACAATTTGAATGGAAGCCTTATTTGGGGAATTCGCTCTATATTAGTAAATAAAAAAGGGGTCTCTCTCTCTCTCTCTCTCTCTCTCTCTCTCTCTCTCTCAAGAGTGTTCTATTTTTTTTTAAGATTTATTTATTTATGCATACAAAACTGGAGTACAGGCCAGAGGTGCAGAGGCAGTGAGAGGATTCACCAGAGACAGAGTAGGGAGCAGAACAGGCCGATGGATGAAATATACTGCTGAGGGGAAAAGTGGGCAGGAGAGGTCTGCTGCGCCATGTGGATCACATCTGGGGCGGGGATTGAACTCACACTGAGGCTGCGGCCAGCCTGCAGTGCTGCCGCCTAACCCAGTACACCACCAGGAAGGGTCTCTCTTAATCGATAGTTTCCTCTTTACCTCTTTCATGTGCCTTGAATGTTCTCAGATGTAGCCAGTTCTTGCCAAAGAGAAAGCCTCTTCCTTTATGTCTGAATCTTATCCAGTATTTGTCAGCCAAGTTATCTTGGCACAGGAACATTATAACCTGTAGATAGGATTTTCCCAAAATTCACAGCCAAGTTGATTTTTAGGGCATTGTCTTAAGGTGGAATATGAAGTAACTTAATTTAAATTCTGATTTTGAAATATCATTGCAAAATAAGTAGTGTTAAGAGTTCATAGAATAAGGGACATAGATTCAAGATTTCTAGAACTTGGTTATAGTAAACAAGCCTGCAGTAAATATACAAGTGAATCTATCCCTTTGAAATAAGTGCTTTGTGATGGTGTCACATATAGGTGGAATAGAAAGCAACTTGAAAACAAATGATCAGGGAAAACTCAGCCAACAGCAAATGCTTGACACCTGATTACAAAACTGAGGCAACTGAAAAAGGAAATTGTCAGGGCGGGTGGAGGGGGAATGAAGGCACCCAGTAGAACATGGTGGAGAATTATTAGGGCGCTCTTGGTGGGTATCATGTGAAAACAAACATTTGTAGAGGTTTCAACCTATGACTCCTAAAGCAAATACAATGTTGTAAACCAACTTTATCTCAATGAAATAACTGGTGGAAAGAAAAAGATTCAGGATTTGGTACACAAATTTGTAATGGCCGCTATATAATTATCCTGCAAAACAGAGACATCATCGAATCAACCGTTTCATGTAAGCTTTGGGACATTAGAGAAATCCTCACTTCTGGAATTGTATCAGTTTTTACCAGTTTTTTTAAAGATTTATTTATTTATGCACATAAGAACTGGGCACAGAGGTTTAGGGGGTGGAAGATGAAAGGATTCACCAGAGACAGAGTGGGGAGCAGAACAGGCAGACCTACTGAAACACTGCTGAGGGGAGCAGAGGGTGGGTCAGGAGAGGTCTGCTGTGCCATGTGGGTTACCTCCCTAGCCAGGGATTGAACTTATGTGATAATGACTGTGGGTAGCTTCATAGTGTTGAGCTTTAACCCGTAGTGCCACCAGGGAGGGCCCAGTTTTTACCGTTTTTAAGAGACCATACATACACACTTACTAGAATTGGCCCTAGAAATATTTTAACACTAGTCAAAAGGAAAGGTCACATAGAGGTTATCTCATAATTAAATGAGAAAATATTTTATTGAAGAAGACTATAAATTGCTAATAAACCTGATAAAAATATTTAACTACACTGGTAACCCAAAACATGCAAGGTCGTCATGGGGCGCTTAAAGTGTATTTCAAGAAGAAAACAAAAGAGGTAAAAGGAGAGAAAGAAACTATTAAGTGATTAAGAAGACTATTAAGAAGATAGAGATTTTTTGTCAAACAGGGAAGGAAAATAGAAGTTGTAGTGGCCCCTCCCTGATGCCACAACAGGTTAAAGCGCAGCACTATGAAGCTAATCACAGCCACTGCAACACCAGTTCGATCCCTATCAGGGAGGTGACCCAGGCGGCACAGCAGACATCTGTCTCACCTGCTGCTTCCCTCAGCAGTGTGCTTTGTCCATCTGCCTGTTCTGCTCCCCACTCTGTCTCTGGTGTATCCTTTCACTGCCCCTTTATACCTCTGGGCTATACCCCAGTGTTGTATGCATAAATAAATAAATCTTAAAAAATTAAATAGAAGTTTTGGCACTGTGCAAGGTGACGCTGTGGGTCATAAGTCTGAAAAAGGTTCACATCTTGCTTTTGTATTTTTACTCCTGGGAAAGTTTGTCTAGCAAATGAGGAAAAAAGGAAAAAGTTCAGTAGCAACATTGTTTTTGAGAAATTTATGTATCTTTCAATAGAAGGAAAGAGAAATAAAATATTTAAAACCCAGAAATGAAGTTGCACAACTGTAAATATTTAGTGAAAAATTAATGATTTGGAAAAATAGTCATAATGACAGGTTTGATGCTGCATGGAACAAGAATCTGACAAGGTTTCAGCATAATCAAATATGTGATAGAACTGAAAAAAACTGGGTGGAAATGCACTAAATTTTTAACACGCCTATCTTAGAATTGTGATGTCTTACGGTTTATTTTTGCTTATCTTTTTGTACACAACATTAAATAATAACCATAGATAATGTTTTGAATACTCTTCTACTGTAATATCTTAAATTATATATTTTATGTGAAGTTACTAATATTTCAGTGCATAAACTTTCAAGATTATTTTAAATTAAGCTGGTGACAAATCTCTTTGGCACTAATGGTCGGGCATTTCAAAATGTTCCAAATTATTAACAGGACTGGCTTTACAGATATCCTTCAGTTAGACTAAACACTGGAAGTATACAGGATAAGTATTTCAAGGAAATAGGAACAGACACCCAGGATAAATCTTTCATGTAAATATCAACCAGAAAAATAAAAGGTGAAGTGAGATTCAGATGTACAATACCTATAAGTGTCCTTTCTAGGAGGGTGGAAGAGAAACTATTTGAATTTTCACCTCTTGATGAACTTATTCAAAATCTTCCAGCATTTCACTGTAGGCAGAAGGGTTGTTTTCCAGATTGGTTTTTCACTCCTTTGTAATTTTTTTCAATAACATGTTTCCTTACTGACAGATTTGATAGAAATCAAGAAATAACAGCCTCTTTTTTTCTGAAGGAGTCTTTTTAGCTTTTAAAAGCCAAACCACTTAATTTTAATTACTAAGAAAAACAGGTATTGATTCTTTTAAGAATACATGCTTTCTTGTTTTTTTTTCAATTAAGTTTTTGCTCTAGAAACTTTGGAAAGTCAGCATTTCATTGTGAGGCAATCATGCTCAATGAGTTCAAAACATCCCCTATAAGGTCTTCTTCACTTGGGGTTCTCATTCCACACTTGGTGTAGTTCTTTATACCTTGCTGACCCAACTTGTGCCAACTCTCCCCAAACGAACTAAGTATGTGGCCATTCAGAGTGCTGTTTCCCTCCAGATCCAACCCCTGGTGATTATAATGGTGGGGATTCTAAATAGTCTCTTGAAACAAAGCTGTATTAACCCTTGGTCCTTATACTTAGTTCTCTGGAAAAGCAATTTTCAAGTGCTCACCTAGTTCACCCAGGGGAGCAGTTCCTTCCTCCAAAGATTAGTTTCCATTCTATTCTGTTTTACTTTTTGGATCCTTTAAGTAATTTGTTGAAAGCCTCCCTCTCCCAGAGTTGGAACACTTAATACAAAGTTGGTATTCTATTCCTTGTTAACAGTTGGACTGGGTGGCATGGTCGGTTTTCTTACCAATGGCAAGTATGGCTACAGTGTGAACCCCATGCCAGCTTCAGCAAAGTACTTCTCGTTTAGGGCATGCCTGACTCGAAACAAAACAAAGCTATCCCTACCCTCAAAAGTAGGAGGCAAGATACAGACCAGAGCACCATTTTCTGCTAAATTCCTTCCTCAGCCTCTAGATCACCTACCTTTCTAGACTTCCTTCAAGAGCCAGTCCATAATGAACTTGGAAGAAGATCCGTCAGCCCCAGTTAGGCCCCTTCTGCCCCAGCAGCTTCGGATTGCAGCTGCTTAGTTACATGCTTACATTCTAAACTGCCTTTTAGAATTGCTGGGCTCATTCAAGGAAGCAGCTTCATTTCCTTGGGGCCACCTTGACTGATTATGAGAAACAGTTTGCCTGGGGACATCATTATGGAAGCCTTTGAGAAAAGCTCCATTCAGCCACAGGGAAGACATGGAAGAGGGAGTTGAGCTTTCAACTGTAAGCATTCGGGACTGGAGGATGTAGCCTCATTATCGCATCAAAATATTGCTGGATACTGAGTGCTTGGTGCCAGGATGTCCACTGTTTGGCCGAGCTTCTTGAGCACGCCCTGTTTTGTTATAACTTCGGTATTTTCCATTTTTTTATTTGGTGAGGAATCAAGATACTTAGCATGAGTTACTCAACCCTACCAAAATGAATCATCTTGATTCTATTCACAGGTAGTCTGCCTACATTCACCTGGTATACTCACCAGCTAATCTGGAGAGATCATTATCTCCGTATTGTGTATATATAAGGAGCACACAATAACAAGGATGTAAGTTTTTAACATCTTTAACCTTGCAATTTATGGCATCTTTACAGCCCTCTGACAGTTAGAGCTGGAAAAGGAGCCATAATGATGTGGAGATAGAGATGTTATTTAAGCGGAGGAAATGGCCTTGAGAAAAACTGTAAGGTAAGCCAAGGGTCTCTTTCAGGACCCCACTCCTACTCCTCCTAGGCACGTCTGAGTTCCTGTGAAGAATATCCATTCCCCCAAGTGTTAATTCTGGGGGTTCTGTAAAATAAGTTATTAATATCCCCCCTTCTTTATAGACACAGAAACTGAGACTTAAACTAAGAGGCCTAGGTAGAGTTACATAACTTGGCAGTGGTGAACCCAGAACTTGAAAACAGGGTTTCAGGCTTAAAATCCAGGGCTTTTTCATACACTGGTGGTGTCTAAACTCACACTGGCCTCATTTTTATCTATAAAATGATCTTTACTTAAGGAATAATTGACTTTAGTATTTTGGTAATCAGAGATGTTTGTGACTACTAATAACATTGACAGAGAGGCTCTCCCAACTTAAATTTACATCACTGGTGGGAGAATGTGATGGGAGGGACCTGTAAAGTGCCCGGCCTGGCATCTGGGGCTGCTCACTACACCCACAGGCCTTTCCCTTCCAAGCTTACCTGCAGGAGCTAGTCAGTAGTCACCCCCAGGGATGGACAAAATTCCTTATGCTACATTTTCAGTGTAAGGTGGCACAAAAATTAGGCTTTTCTTCTAAAAACTGAAGACCTTTGCCAATAGGTATATAATTTCTTTTTTAACCTCATAATTTGTTTACTAACTTTTTCTCTGTTACTAATTTTCAGGTACCTTATCCCAGTAGCCTCAGAAATCTACAGTCTAATACACAGTCGCTCCTTCCTTTTTCTAGTAATTTGGGATGTCTTAGTCCCTTCTGAGCAAGGGAAAGGTATGTAATTAATTGATTATTAAGACTATGGTTTTAATGATGAATCAGCCATCCTTTTCTTGGGAACATTTTGCTTTTACAAAGAAGAACAAAGAAAAAGAATATTTAGTGCAAAAGAGTGAGTGTGTAATGGTGGAATTCCCAATAGTGTATATGAATAATCCTTTAGTGAGTGGGACAAAAGAGAATAGTTTATGTTATGGGAAGGTGGCCCTTAAGTGATCCCAAGAAGAGTCACTTTGTTTTGTGTACAAATGAGCTTTTAAATAATACAAGTGGCTTTAGGGGAGGTGGTAAGAACCTTACCTTTTCTCTTCTGTTCAACTCTTGACCCAGAGTTAGCACACTAAAATAATGACAGCATCATGACACAGGGCTAGGGAGTCAGACTAGCCATAGGCCAGCTGCAAAATGACCCTAGTGTAGCCCTGTCAAAATAGAAGCAGCACCTTGGAAGAGCAGCTGTAGGATTCTGGGTCAATTACAGGAAAGCTCCCATGGGAGACCCTGGGCTCGATACACAGCCACCATGGCTTTGTGTGTAAAGTGTGTTTAGTGCAAATGACTTTCTTCTCCCCTCCAGATTAAAACTGTAGTTTTTCGCATTTATGTCTCAAAACCAGGGCAATTTTCTAGGATTTGGCAGCAACTTGGAACACAGGGAATGATTTAGCAGCTCCCCTGAGAAGTCACAGATAGTAACTCCACAAATAGTCTTCTGCATCCCCAAAGTTTATTTACTCCTCAAAAGATGCCACAAGTTAAGAAAAGAGAAAGAGATTAATTAGATCCAAATCTACAGTCTCCTTTTTCCAGGATCTAAATTAAAAGTCCTCACCAGATACCTGTGTGCTGTGCAAGCTGCCAAAATTTGAAATTTACAACCCCCTTGACTTTGTGTTTCAGGAAATTTGATTTTGAGATCTAATTTTAGCATAACAAATAGTCCTGCACAGGGCGTCCCAAATGTTCCTGGTTCCTGAGGAATGTAATTTCAGAGCATCTCTATTGAAACCTAAATACACAATCTTTTATTGCTTTTTTGATAAATCATTTAATATAGAAATGGTGTGAGAATCAACATTAGTAATCTTCTGCAGAACCACCGCTTAATTCTCCAATCAGATAATACTTGTAATAAATACTCGATAAATTCGCTAAATTCGCTAAGATTTTTACAAAGGTTGAAAAAGTCTATGAAACAAATATACACATACACCTATTTTTACTTTAAACTAGTTGAAAACAAACTATTGTCTTCACCCCAACCAACAGGGCTTTAACCCTCTAACACCAGCCTCCCCACACATCCTGTTACCATCAGCTCAATGCCTGGCCGAGTTTGGCCACAGTATGGTCCTTAAGCCATACTTTTCTATTTTTTCATCTTTTCCTTACTTTCAATTCAAGACAAGATCTTCCTACTAGGTTTCAGCGTCATCTGTCCTTTACTTCGGTATAAAAAAAAATCCAAGTTGAACAGAATGTGACAACCTGTGCCTCAAAGTCAATCAAAAATCTATGTATTTCCCCTGGCAGAACTCCAGATATCCAGATGCTTAGAAATGTTCAGATTTATTGATAGAGCTTTTACTCTCTTTCCTACAAATTTCTCATGAAATCCTGTTCCATGGATTGTTGCTACTCTTTTTTCTTGACTCTGCCAAAAGATCTAATGCCCTGAAGGAGGAACAATTATGTTCCAAAGTCTTTCCGAACACCTCCTGATGTCTAACACTGATATTGTTGATTAGCAGAACATCAATAAACATTAGATGAATGAAAATTAGTATCTGGTATTTGGATTTGTTGTCAAATATCTTCCTCTGGTTGGTTAGCTAAGAGAGATTCATTCAGTCCAATAAATAGATTTTTAGAACTTTATTATTATGAAAAATGCAGAAAGCAGTTATAGAATGAATCCCATGCACCCATCACCAGCTTCATCTCATGGACAAACCTGCTTCACAAACGAGTTTTTTATAAACTCATAAAAAAAAACTCACATTTCATGCCTACAATGATTTCATCTATATTTCACCACACCGTTTACACTATTCTCTGTTCAAATATCTTTATTTGCATTTTCTTGATAAAGATATTGAAGTTCAAAAAGTCAGATAACTTTCCAAAGTTCCACTAGCTAGTAAGGAGCAGAGCAAGGATTCCAACTTAGATTAAGTGGGATTAATTCATGCCACAAAATTTATGACTTGTTAAATGACAGAAATGCTAAAATTAGTCCTTTCTACCATTTGTGGAGCAATTAAGCATGTAGTGAAAGCAGATCCAGATGGTATAACCCTTCCCAGGAGGAAGGTTTCTTATATTATGATAGAGAAGTGATAAAGTGGGGGTGGCACTGGGAGGGGCTGCTTGCTTGGTGCCCCAATCCCACCTCCCTGGCATGTCTCCTGTGGGAATGAGCAACTGCAGAAGACGTGTTGGGTCCAGCAAGGGTTTAAATCAGACAAAGGGGCTGGAGGTAGGGAGTGTATGTGCTGTGGAGTAGAGGTTTGACAGGGCACAGAGGAGAAGTTGGTGAGGGGTGAGGAGCAATGGAAAGCTGTGCACAGCTGCACTCATCACCAGCTTCACCTCATGGACAAACCTGCTTCACCCAATTAGTTTTTTGTGTGTCATCACATTTATTATTATTTATTTATGCATACAAGAGCTGGGGTGTAAATCAGAGGTATGGTAGGAGAAGATGATGAGAGGACTCACCAGAGACAGAGTGGGGAGCACAACAGGCAGATTGACTGAAATACACTGCTGAGGGAAGCAGCAGGAGAGACAGGAGAAGTCTGCCATGACATATGGGTCACCTCCCTAGCCAGAGATTGAACTTGTGCTGCAGTGGCTGTGGACACCTCCATCGTGCTGAGATTTAATCCTTGAGCCACCAAGGAGGCCGTGCGGCACACTTTTGAAGGCACGTTGACTCTAAGTTTTATTTTTAAAATTTTATTTTTCTAGAAAGAGTATTCTAACCTGGGCCTTGGAGGGACCTAAGGAAAGACTCTTTGCTTTAGATGCTTTACTTTCAATTACTTACCTCTACACCTTTAGATTTCATTCATCCCTCAAGAAGTAGAAAGAGATAGAACGGGAGAAAGATAGAGCAAGATGAGTATGCTGGTATGAAGAAAACTGAACATTTGACATTTACTTGATTGAAATGCAGCCACCCACTTGTGGGGTGGGATTGATGTACTTCTTGTTTTAACCTTTTTCCTGGTATCCAGTGAAGGTGCTCTTTTTAAGGGCCAGGATATATTTAAATCTATCCTTGTATGCCAGAGTGTCTGGTGCTTAGCAATCAGATGGAATAGTTTATCACAGAGATACCTGCTCATGGAGTTCATAGTCACACAATTTACCAAGTTTACCTTTCTCCATATACTCTGAAAACTCCTAATACAACTTAGTTTAATTCAGAGACTAAGGCCAGGTCTACAGCACTATCTTAGAATTTGACACCAACAAGATAAAACTTAAAAGTAAAGATGAAACATGGTTACACTACAGAAAGGATGTTATGGAATCTTCTACTTCGTAGGCAGTTACGGACATTGCCAATGCAACCTCTCCCAAATGTTTTAGAAAAAAGTAATAGACAAGAGGGAATCCCCATTTTTTCTACTGCTGAGTTCTTAGCTGTGAAAACTGAATAAATTTAGCCTTATAAACTCTGAAACTTCACCCCATCTAAAGAAAAGACAAATTCTAAAGCCTTTCTCAAACATTCAATAATTGAACCATTGTGGATTTTGGTTTTAGAATTAATGCACTGTATTGCTGCTTTTTTTTTTTTTTCTTGCATAGCCAGAGTTGTTCTAATTTCTCATTAAAAGTCATGTCCCTGGAATAAGTAAGTACCTCAATTAAAAACAATCCTACAGCTATTAAGAGGCTTACAAAAATATTTGTGTCAAATGGTAACTATAATAATAATGGTATAAAAATAGATTTTGGTCTTTTCCTCTTCATTATATACTTAGCATGGTAGATTTCTTTTTACTCAACATATATGTGATGATAATCATTTGCAGAGGTGCATCTGGAAGTGCAATTACAATGCTTCTGCTAACATCCCCTGGATTACCCCAAAACCCATATGGATTTCTCTAGCTGTACTTTCCTTCCTTTGTTCACCACTATTGACTTACATGATCAGAAAGAAGGGAACCAGGAAAATGTGCTCTCATTTCTTGAAATTCTGCCATGCCATTCTTGAACTTGTAATTGTTTAGCCCTGGTTTGCTGTGGATACATTTAATGGGACATTAGGACCTCATGACTATTTTTATAAGCTCTTCTTGGCTAGTCTGATATCATTTGTTCATGTTTGCAGGTAACATGCATACACATGGTTTCTATACAGATAATTCCACGTAATCATATCATAAGCACAACTGATTTCACCAATAAAAAATAATTTCTAATGTCACTTATGCTGCATAATCAACCCTCTGGGACATATTAGAAAATACTGGATTGGAGCCCTCTTACTAGGATCTTTCCAACTTTAACCATTCTTGGTGTACAGATTTCTAATTGAAACCTTTCAGCTCTTATTTATCTGCCTCTAGACAGTATAACTGTATACACAATGTGGATACAGAGGTATTTAAAATAAATTACAGGCACTATAAGAGAGTGACTGAGGAAATGAAAACTGGGATGGAGCTAGGAACAACTTTCAAAGATCTAGCTTAAAGATTTGGGAACTGCATTCTATTATCCACCTTAACTATGTCTCCTTAGGTCCATCTTTACCATTGTTCTCTCTCATCTACCTTCAGCCGAGATCATTCTTGTAATGCAATGTTTACAAAAGTAATCCAGTTTCTCCATGTCTTCACTTCTTCTACCCAAAAAGGAGGGCAATAATATACCTAAACTATAGGTTGTTTTGAGAAGTTGAAATAACTAAAATAAAAGCTTTGGGGACATGTCTCAATCTAAGAACTACCCAATGACTATTTCAAGAAAACTAATGTGTGGTACAATGATGAGATTGTCCTAGGCGGAGATACATAGGATATGAGAAGCCAGAGGGGCTCATGGACCTCTTGTCCCCGTGGGACAGACAGACAAGGAAAGAGACAACTGTGTAGTTGTTTACTTTTATATAAAATGTAGTACCTGGAATAAACCACTAATTTTCAATAAACAGGTGATGTATTATAGGCCACTGGAAAAAGGAAATTGGAAATTGCCAATATCTGCTGGGGGATTAAGATACTCTATCATTAATGGTGATACACAGAGCAAATTTCGGTATAGAAAATATCTGAAAATAACTTATCTTAGAAAACAATGTTTTTTTTTAAGTGCTTCATATTAAAACTTTGTCTTTGTTGAATGCTGAAGATATTTTCCAATAAGAAATGAGACTAATTTAGATAATCCAACAATTAGCTATATATAGTTGGCCTTTCTAAACTACAATACAGTTATTGAGTACAAAGCTGTAACTATAAAATATCTTGCCAGCCACAAAAACAAGGTTGAATCATATTAAAAAACATATGGGGCCCTCCCTGGTGGCGCAGCGGGTTAAAGCACTGCACTGAGAAGCTAAAGCC
>NW_004567105.1:33236385-33249398 GCF_000260355.1 Condylura cristata
AAAAAAATATATGGATTTCAAAAGATCAGAAAAGAATATCTTTGAGGTTTTTTTTTGTTTATTTGTTTTAGTAGGCCATCTACCATTTCACAGCAAAGTTCAGTGCTGCCATTTTCTTGGCTTACTCTAGATATCAACTGAGATTTCAGTGTGTGCATGTGAAGCATTTCACAAGACAAGGTGGTCAATCAAAGACATCCTAGACAAGAACTAGAGTTTGCGTTGGAAGAAAAATGCAGAATGAAGATTATTAACCTGCTGTTCTGTGTATACTTTCAATAGTTAAGTCCACGATAGTTTTGATGTTTTAAAGTACTTTTTACATGCCAAGATAAATTTTATATTTCTATCTATCGATCTATTGATGCATAGATAAATAGATATATTCTTCATATTTATGGCACAGGATCAATTGCATAAAATATTCAGAAAAAAGGTATAGAATTTTCTTCTTACAGATCTTCTGTTCAAGGTGTAGAAAATCTAAAGTAGTAACAAAAATTCACACAAGTACTTACTATTTTGTTTTCTTACATACTAAATTTATATAATTAGAGTTTATTTTATTTTGTTTTACAGAATACATTTAAGCTTAAGAAGAAAGATTAAGGCCCTCCCTGGTGGCGCAGCGGGTTAAAGCACTGCACTGAGAAGCTAAAGCCACTGAGAAGCTAAAGCCACTTCCGCATGAGCTCGAATCCCGCCTGCCCCGGAGGAGACCACATGGAGCAGACCTCTCCTGACTCGCCCGCTGCTCCCCTCAGCAGTGTACTTCGTCGATCTGCCTGTTCTGCTCCCCACTCTGTCTCTGGTGAAGCCTCTCACCGCCCCTGAGCCTCTGGCCTGTACCCCAGTTCTGTATGAATAAATAAATAAATCTTTAAAAAAAAAAAAAAGAAGAAAGATTAATTTTGAAGGCCTAAGAAAGGTGTACATTTTAGTCTTATAAGACTCTTGATTTAAGTCTATATGCATCTTTTTCATTGTCCCTTTAAAAGTATTACCATAATTCTAATAACTTCAGTAGGAAAACCTTTAATCAACACTTGGGAATGGGGGTAGGATTTCTGTAAGCAATGAAAGTAAGCAAACAGATGCTAAGATAAACAGCTTCACAGAAGTTGTGGCTTTCCATTTGAAAATGTAGAATGTGGAAGTTTCACTGTGCTCATGAAGGTAAGAAAAAATACATTTCTACTTAAAATTATTTAGTATCTTCACGCAATTGATTTCCATTTTAAAAGAACTTGATTAGGTACATTAATATGAATCATTAATATCCAAATTTTATACCTGCCTATTCACCCAGACATCAACCTGACTTACTCTCATCAGCTATTTCATTTTCACAGAGATTCACAAGTGGGAAATAAAATTATGAAGTAGATTCTTTTGCAGAGTTAGATCTTACAAGTTTATTTTGTCCATGAAAGTAGCTTAACAGAGTGATTAAGAGAAGATTGCTAAAGAGATCAAACACCGAAATGAGTTTATAATTTTCAGACTCATTCAGTTTTATGTTCAACACCATGTTAACCATTTAGGAAAGAAAAATTCTTCATCAGTTCCTTTGAAAAGTAGCACCCAGACTATGAATCCTTTCTGAACCACCATCTACTTGGCCTCAGGTTATGTCAAGAGTTTCTCCTTATCACTAATATGCTCAGACTACAGCCTGCAGTCAAACATGCCTCAGGTACACACACTTATTTTCAGTTTTAAATGAAATTTTAAGATAAGCTTCAGCACCCACATGTGGGACAGGCAGGAAGTTCAGTCTCTTACTTTTGAGGCTACTTTCTCCCTTTCAATATCTAAGAATCCCACAGGCATACACAGATTAATGGAGATTCAGACCAAATTCTACATCCAAGCATTGCTCAGCCCATTACTGCCATCATTGTCACCAATATATGCGACTCAAAAATAGTTGCTCCATAAAATCAAAAGGCCAAGGAGAAATTACACTGTCCCAGGTCCTTGGGGACTTAGGGGCCAGGAGTCATGTTTTTGAGGAAGCTCGTTCTATCATCTGAGACTTAAAATGGGGTTAATTTCCTTCTTCAGCTCAATGCTTAAATAAAAGCCCACTCACTGCAGTTCCTAGATTCACAGTTTAATTCAAAGCTGAATTCCCAGGCACCAGCTGTTCCAGGAATGCTATGCCACAAGTGGTCCAGTGGCCCACCCTCTGAGGACACCTAGTAAGCACTCCATTTGTCTTCTAGGAATTTGAAGAGTGAGAATCAGGCTTGTGATTATCAGGTCCTCATCCACAAGAGTAATAATAAAAGTATCCTCACCTTTCCCTGACATCAGGCCTTGATTACTCCCAGTTTATCTACATTCTCCACCCTCTTTCCATGGATGAAGTCATGTTTTCACCAATGGTGAGTTTCCTTTTCAAGGATGACCTAGAAGCAAATAAAACAAAACAAAACAAAAAATAAATGCACAAATTAGTTTCCAGGAAGACAGCCATTATATTTAGATTCAATGATATGCATTCATTCCTTCAATAGCATGATAAGTCCATCTTCCCTTTGATAGATGTGGAAGTTGCCTTCAGCTGCTAAAACCAAATACCATAGACCAGGTGGCTTAAACAATAGAAACTGATTTCCCACAGTTCTAGGGACTGGAAGTACGAGATCAAGGCGTCATGTGTTCTGGTCACTGGTGAAGTTCCCTTCTTGGCTGCAGAAGGCTACCTGTATGCCGTGTTCTCACAGGGAGACTACGTACGTTTTCCCATGGCAGAGAGAGAGGTGGACAGCTCTCTGTGTCCCTTCTTATAGTGGCATTAATCACACTAGATCAAGCTCCACTCTCATGACCTCACCGAACACCAATTACTTCCAAAAGACCCCATCTCAAATACTATTCCACGGCAGAATTTGGAACATAGGAATTTAGAGAGGAAAGGAACATTCATTCCATAAAAAGATAAACACCACTTCCATTTTTAAAATGGCCAATATGTAGAGGGTGCTTCTTATTTAAGATTTATTTTATTACTCATAGGCATCCTCTCAACCACAGTGAAACTTACAACAATAAAATTTGTTTTTAGATCATTAAACTTTTTAAAAACTTAAATAGAAAACAATTCATACTGTTATCCAAATCACCTGGACTTCAGCTTTCATTTGTGCCAACTTATTTCTTGATGCGAAATGTTACCTTTTAGAGAAACATCAAATTATCCCATTGTGGAAATACACACACACACACACACACACACACACACTGATATACTTATTTGAATGCAGTTAGGAATATATTCAGAAACACTATTTACATTCTGCATTTTTTTCTTATGTAACCAAATAAATCTGAACATTTTTATATCTATGAATTCTGAGTTTTTATTTCATCATGACTAAGTGCACCTGCAAATTAATTTACATGTAAGTTCTATTTTACATTTGGAGGAGTCAGAAACATGTCCATTGCTAATATGTTCAATAAAGATTCCTAACAGTGCAATAGAGAATATATTAAGTAAATATTAAATCATTACTACATGAAAGCTTAGTGGCTATGTTTAAAAATAATACAATGTAATTTTTATCTTACCTATATGTATCCAATTTCTTAACCAAAATAATAATATCATTTTATGCAGTGAGACTTTTAGATAACTTAGAACAACAATTGTTTCCCTAGGTTACCCTTTCTGAAAACCCACACCCACTGGAAATCACCCTGCTATATACCTTGGCAAGAAAAATAAACATCACATTAAAGACAAGATAACTAAGCAATTTAAGACCCAGAAAAATAAGTTTGAAGGAAGAAGACACGCACACACACACACGTATGTTTTTTTTAAAAGAGTTATTTATGCATACAGAACTGGGGTACAGGCCAGAGGTGCAGAGGTGGAGAAAAGATTCACCTGAGCCAGAGTGGGGAGCTCAGCAGGCAGATAGCCAAAGTACACTGCTGAGGGGAGCAGCGGGCAGGTCAGGAGAGGTCTGCCACGCCATGTGGGTCACCTCCCAGGCAGGGATCGAACTCATGCTGAAGTGACTTTACCTTCTCAGTGCTGTGCTTTAACCAGCTGCACCACCAGGAGGGCTGCCCATCCAGAAGTTTTTAATACTAATATGGCCTTTAAAGTCAGCAGTGCCTCTATAGGTGAAAAAATTTCTCAATACGTGAAGGTCTGAATTGCCAAGCTATTCCATGTACCCTCATGTGCCTCCATGTGCCATTAATCTTAGATAAAGAAAGGAGAAATCCATGCTTTTGGTAAGGTGGGCTTCAGATACTTTTCTGGACAGGAGACATTCCATTACTCCATTGCTCGAAGAGAGTAATTACTATAATTTGTAAAACAAACAGTATGGCTTAATACTAGTGGAGGGGAGGGAGGTAGTAGGGGCGTACTGTGTGTCTTCTCACTAGGGTACCCCATGTCCGGAGGCCTGGGCACAGAACCACACGTGGCAAAGTTTTGTGAGATTTTAATCCTTGGACATTTTCATGTGGTCCATGTTTTGCGTACCATTCTCGCACCAGCAAGGCAGAGGTTGCTGAGGAGACTGCATTTCTATGTCTTACAGTTCTACTTGGGGAAAGCGGGAGAGTGAAGGAGCACACAGGACAGCAGCTTGTGAGGGGAGAAAGGGGATGATGTGGAATGAGCCCTGCCTCCCAGGCGCTGAGCTGGCCACTGCGTATACACTGGCCCATTTAAAGAGTCCAACAAATGTATGACGTATATGTGTTATTCTCATTTCACAGGTGAAAAAAATGAAACTGGACACCCACGACTGCATACCCTGTGCAACTGGATTCTGAACTCAAATATGTCTTGTTATGAAGCCCACTCTTCTCTCTACACTACACACACACACACACACACACACACACAGATCTATACACGAGCATACCACGTTGCGTCTAGAACATCTCAGTTTTCTCTTAACTAGAATAAAGTCACTTAAGTTACAGATTTTGTGTATATCATTCTTATATGTCGAGCAAGTTCTCCTGCTTTGTAAGACAGTAACCAACTGAACTTTAAATTGAAACTAAACCATTATCATACATCAAATGCTGCTGGAAGTTCTGAAGATGTGAATAGAATCGAATAAAGGGTAGATATATGATTTTTCCCCATGTAGCTATTTATATTTTTGTGACTATCATTGAAAAATGTACAAAATTGTTATGTTGGTGTCCTGAATTTTAAGCAAAGTTTCTCTCCTATCTGAAGTCACCTTATGTACGTCAAGACCAGCATTTGAATACTGTCACTGGTATTTCAAAGGTGGCCTTACCACACTGCTGGGGTTTCTTTGTTTTGTTTTTTTAAGTTTTATTTATTTGTGCATATAGAACTGGGGTACAGTCCAGAGGTGCAGGGGCAGTGAGAGGATTCACCAGAGACAGAATGGGGAGCAGAACAGGCTGACTGATGAAGTACACTGCTGAGGGGAGCAGCGCGCTTGTCAGGAGAGGTCTGCTGTACCATGTGGCTCACCTCCAGGACAGATGGAACTCATGCTGAAGTGGCTTTAGCTTCTTAGTGCTGTGCTTTAACCCGCTGGCCACCAGGGAGGGCCTCCACGCTGCTGTTTAATGAAGGAAGATATATGATGAGTCATGTCTCTCATCCTAGAACCGTGATGTTTCTCCACTTCACAGGCCTCCAGGCTGTTCATTTTGGGCCTATCACCAGCCTCAACATGCAGGGCCCTCTCATGCGACATTCTCCAGTCAGCATTCTCGGCTGCACTGGCACTGCCTTCAGTTCCTCTCTCCTCCGGGGAAACAGCACAGGACATTGGAATGTCACCTTTGACAATGACTTTTACAGTGCATTTGGGTGGGGGTCTGGCCATAATCCCAGCAGTTGTGCTTCCTGTTGGGTAGCCGTAGGGAGAGGAGGATCATGAATCCCATTTAATCCTTCTTCACTACAACCTTGTCACCCTACAACAAAGCATTTGATGAAAATACTTGAGGAGAGAGTGTTTTTCTATTCTGAATCAAGAGGCAATATGGCACTGTGGGCAGAAGGCTGTGCTTCGGCCCTTCAACCGCGCAGATGGCGGAAGCCACTCCAAGTCTTCTGTTGCTAACTGGCTGTTTATGTCATTGGGCAAGTCATTTAATCTTTGTGACTCAATATTTCGTTAAAATAAAGCAACTGTAACGCCTCCCTTACCTTCCTTCATCTGTTATAAGATTAAATGAGGTGTGTGTGTGAAATTGTTTTGTAAAACTATAGAGCACACTACAAAACTCCAGGCTGCCGTGACAATACTGATTCCAACCTTCCCTCTTTATTGTCTCTCTCAGAGTTGCGCACCTCACCAGACACTACAATCTTTAGGGTGAACCCTCATCCCAGTTTGCCAGGAATTTATTTATTTTAACAAAAACATTAACCTTCTAGAAATACTTCTGTGTGGACAAGTCAGGGTGTGGTTGCCCTGGCAGTAATGAATTTATCTGATAATTAAGTAAAGCTGACTGGAGCCAACATCTTCTTTTCACTCCCTCCCCGGAGAGGTCTAGCAAGGTATTCCCTAAGTCTGGGCTGATGCACAGAAACCCTCCTAAAGCAACAGTTTTTTCTGAAAAGGGGTAAGCTAGGGGTGACTGATGAAAGGATTTAAAGTCATGTGCAACTTGAATACTGAGTGGCCTGTTAATAAGGAACCTGAGCCCTGGGAAGTATTCAGGACACCCTCCCTTCCTCCCAAAGCCAGACTGACTCCCTTTTCTGTGTCCATAGTCAGGTCTTAGTGTTCTATTTTGGGGAGAGAGTGGGAAGCTCCTGAGCCCAGAACTTGTTACCAGGCAGCTCTCTCTCCTCCCCACCCCCTCCCACCTCTTCCCACTCCCATCCAAGGATCTGTCTACTTTTTCAGGCACTTTCACAATCGTGCGAAATTTTCAGTCCTGAGGATGTGATGTAAGTAAGATGGTCATTTTTGGTTTTTAACCCAGAGCTAATAAAACAATTATCTCGACCAGCACTGCCCACTCTAAGCCAGTCTTGGGCTAGTCAACTCAATTCTCTAGTTCCAACCACTACACTCACTCCCACCCATCCCAGGAGAATGAAATGAAGTGGTCCAGTCAGGCTCCTCCCACAGCAGGTGATCCCTGCCCAGCTGTGGATGCAGCTTAATCAAAGGGCTGTTGTTTACTCTTGGTTCTGAAACTCAGGCAGGGTTTCTCTGTAGCCTGATCATGGACAATTAAAACAAACAAACAAACAAACAAAATGAGAGATCTAGTTCCCTTTCTTTGACTCTAATACATCAGTTTTTGGAAAGAAAACATTTATATTATACCAAAATGGTAGCCGTAGAATCAGCACCTAGCTTTACAACAAGAAAGGAAATTTCGGGTGATGAAAAGAGGCTCCATAGCTCCAAGGCTATTCATGACTGTCAGGAAAACAGTTCCCAAACTGGCCCAACTTGCTCGCCTGCTTCCCTGTGAATCATCAGAATTACCACAGGTCTCTGATGGGCTGGCACCAGGTCCCTCTCACCTGTGGGAAACAGGCTCTTAAAATGGAGAGCTGCCGCCATCACCTGTCATTGGTCTCTTGGTCTTCACCAGGGCATGGTCCTAGAGTCCCAGACCTGTCTTTATGGTCATGCTTTTTCTTTTCTAATACCTTTGCAAAGGCAATGCTACATTTTATAGTGCATTTTTTGAAATGCTGATAATCTTGACAATGAAATGCATTTTAGGACTTGAGGGGATGGGGAGCATGCATAGCAGGCTGATGTCTCTGGAAGGAATTAAATTGTGGATGTTTTCAATGATTCCATGACGTGCTAATAAATGTTTTACAGGTACTCTGGTGGAGACGGGGAGGGGAGAGCTAAACCTGATTTGTAATGTTTGCTAATTCTCATGGTGTAAATACTCCCACCATGCCCAATTTAGCTAGCTCCAGCTTGCCCCTGGGAGAGATTCTTGTTTTCTTTTGCCAAGGTCAATTTTACCTGATGAATGTTCTGATTTTAAATTAGAATAATCTGTCCAAAAAATTTCACTTGTTTAGGGGCCTCCCTGATGGTGAACTGGTTAAGCCACAGCATTGTGAAGCTATCAGCAGCCAGGGAGGTGACCCACATGGCACAGCAGACCTCTCCTATCTCCCCGCTGCTCCCCTCAGCAGTAAGTTTAAGTCAATCTGCCTGTTCTGCTCCCCACTCTGTCTCTCGTGAATCCTTACCCTCCCCACTTCTGTGAATACAAGGCTCTGAATATAGCCTTGTATTCATAAATAAATAAATCTTTTTTTTTTAATTTTTTTTCTTTTTTTTTTAAAGATTTATTTATTTATTCATATAGAACTGGGGTACAGGCCAGAGATGTGGAGGGTGAGAGGATTCACCAGAGACAGAGTGGGGAGCAGAGCAGGCAGATCGACGAAGTACACTGCTGAGGGGAGCAGCGGGCGGGTCAGGAGAGGTCTGCCGCGCCATGTGGTCACCTCCGGGGCAGGCGGGAATCGAACTCATGAGGAAGTGGCTTAAGCTTCTCAGTGCTGTGCTTTAACCCGCTGCGCCACCAGGGAGGGCCAATAAATAAATCTTTTAAAAAATTCACTTATTTAACTAGTTTCTGGCAATTTGACTTCTTGTTCATACTTTCCATACATTGCCATGTTTATCTTTTTATTTGAAATATGTTTCTTTTTTTAGACTGCTTATATTCCCCTGCTTGATGCTGAGAACTAGTTTGTAACTTGGAGATTTTTTTTCTGTTTTTATCTTTGACATTTGTTCTTTATTTTTTCTTAGCTTATCCAAAAAGTAGCATGTTGTGCAGTAATTCTCTTTTTTCAGTACTCAGAATCTCAGCTGGCTTTTCATGACTTTTAGAATAAAGTTTAAATATCAGGGCTTCCAAAGTCCGGGAGCAACCTGAATATACTGGACACTTCAAGTCTCCATGCCTCCCCCTGTAACCTGCCTCGAGGACTACTCTTTGCTCAGCCCTTTCTTTCAGGTTTGCTCTGGACATCTATCTCTGCCCCTGCTGCATCCTTTGGTGATCTGTTTCTTAACAGCAACAGTCGCTGATACTGGAAAGTCACACTCTTGACATAAGCACAGTTGACCTACTTGAAATTCTTGGCATCTAACAAACTATGTGGCTCTATAAAAGGTGTTCAATAAATATGTATTGAACAGACAAACTGAAGAATGATCATTGAGGTGATGCCACTCTGATCCTTATTTTAATTATAAAGTATTATAACATTATCACTTCTTAATCATTATTTTAAAAAAACACATCAATACACTTGCCAAAGACAGTATGGCATAACCATAGAGTAGAATTAAAATATTGAAGCTCTACATCGAATATTAAAATTAAGTTAATTCAGAATTAAAATCTTGAAGTAAAGCTACAATATTTTCAACAAGGAAAAATACTTTTTCAACAAATAAAAAATCCAGATGCAAGGAAAAAAAAGTGAGCAGCATGACCTGTCCTATGTATATAAGAAAAATGAGCACATATCTATACATATGTATGGAAGTTTCCAGAAGCATATGTAAATAGATTGTTACTCTATGTTTTATATTCTTCTGTTTGATTTTTATTTACCTTATATATTTATTATCTTTATATAATTTTAGTATAAAATAATTTTGCTATTATTTACATATTAATTTTCATTGAAATTATATACAAAACATTTATATAAGAAAACGTTACCATAGATTATATGATAGGATTATGAATCTTTTTCTTTTCTATAAATTAAATCAGCAAATTAAATGATACACATTTTTTAACTGAAGCTAAAGGTTACAGATCTTCCACACTAGCAAATTATTCAATATTTCGTATGAACCCACCTCCAGTAAGTGGGTTATCGTCCTAATTTATAGCTTCATTGAGACCTGCTTCCCTGGCAATGGTTGCCAGGCACACTTCCTTCTCTCTTGTCGTCTTTCACCACTCTCACTTTAAAGGTCTAAAGGCACGAAAGATGCAGACAGGGAAACAAAGAGCAGAGTTAGCATCGTTTCTTGTGTTCTGGGAAAGAAAGCTGCTGTACATGCGCTGAGCACAGCACATGCCTCTGGTTCAGCCCAAGTCACTCACAGAGGAGCATCTCCTTTGAAGCCTGTTGGGAAAATCTTCAGAGCAAATCAATGAAAAAGACTACTTCCTGCGTTGGTGCTGGCCTGTACCACACAGAATTCCTATAACTGTCCTGAGAAGAATTATTCTCTACACCCATCACATATTACTCCCTTAACCTCTTGCCACAAACTGAAAAAGATATATGAAATAATACAAAGAGCAATTATTCATGAAAAGAATCAGTATATCAACATTAAAAATAAAGAAGATGCAAAGGCTGAAGAGAAGCAGATAGACCCTGCAGGAGACTGCCCCACCCAAAAGCAGGTGCCAGACAACATCACACCGACACAAGACCTCAGATTATGTTGTGACACAAGGTGATTCTGGTTGGGGATGGAGTGTTTAGCAGCCCTCTTGAACTGTGGTGCCATCAAGAGCCCCCAAGGAGGGGGACATGAAATGTTTAGAGTCAGAAACCACAGCAGAAATGTAAAGATTAGAAAATGGGGTATTACCCCACCCTGGCACCGAGACCCTGGGAAAGGGGCCCTCACTGTGTTGCTCATCTTTCTCCTTTCCCTCCCCAAGTACAGCAGCAGCTGTTACAGGGCTGCTACTAGGGAGATGGAGTGTTGTGGGAGAAAAGATTAGGAGAGAAGGAAGCATAGCGAGGAGGGATTTGAGCCATTCGAACACTGGAGGCCGAGGTAGCTTCAGAGCTGCAAGATACCAACATACATTTTGAGATTTTTATGGCTGGCAACAGATTTCATTGAGAAAATCTGAGCCAATGAAGATTTGGAGTCTTTGTGGTCCAAATTCCCTGTTGTTTTTTCTTGGTGGGTATCTTGATACTGATACTCTTGAAACCAAGGTAGAATGTTAAAGAAAAAGCAAGAAATGGGCTTGAGCCTGGCCTTGGATGAAACCAAAAGTAAGTAAGTAGAACTTGTTATCCAGAATACACCCAGTACCTGAGCTTCAGACCCAACACAGTTAATTGATTAATATTACTATGTAAATAATAATATCTAATAATTTTATCTAATAGAAATTATAGAGAGATAACAAGGACCTCTTTGGTTGAAAGTCAGGGATTCCAATAGGCCCCTTGAAGTTATCTGATGTTCCCCGTTGAGCAAATACTAGTTCAAAGTTTTCTATTGTGTTAAGTGCCAGTCAGACTGTGTTGCCACCCAACTCATGTTGAAAACTGTCTCTACAGTTTCCTGTATAACTAATCTCAGGCTCAGAAGAAACCAGTGCTTAATCCTGGTTGTGTGACCTCGACCTCTCTTGGTCTTATTTCTTCATCTGTCAAAGAAAGCCATACTGGCCAGAAAGCAAGAGTCTTTACTAGTTAGGATGTTTTGGTTACAAGGAACAGAAATCCTAATTCCAACTAATCTGAGTATTTGGGACAAGTATTACTTTACATTAAAAAAAAAGTCCAGAGACAGGACAAGCTTCAGCACTTTCCTAGCACCAATATTACTTCAGACAGGCTCTTTTAGTGATAAAGAAACGCTGCCGTGAGTGTTTGAGGCAAATTCTTTCTTTACTCCATCAGGCAAAAGAGAGAAACTGGCTTCCTGTCATTTGTAAATGTATAAAATAACTTTTTCAGCAGTGCCCAGCAAATATTTCCTTAAGTCTTATTAGTCAGAATTTGGCCATATGCTATTTCTGAACTAAATCTTGGGGAGAGGGTGGACACTGACTTGAGACCAATTGGATCCATCTTGAAACTTGGCTTGTGCTGTATGAACAAATCGGGGTTCTGTTAGGAAGAAAAAAGTGGAAATGGCCCCTGGGCTTTCACCAAGGAACCCTTCATGTCCATTCTGCTCCTGGCACGTTGCAGTCATTCCAGTCAGCAGCTGCAGATGCCTGTGGCCTGTCGTGGCTAAGGTGTTGTCCTCCTCTAACAAAAGTAAAAGAACAGTATGTTTTTATTTTTATCTCCGTACAGATATTCTTCAGCTGGGAGCCATGGCTCCCTGCTGCTCACTGGAATCACAAGAAAATGACACAATGCATATCAACAGCCCAGGAAAACATCAACAATCCAAGTATGGTTTTTACTGAATGTGCATTACTTATGCATCACCATAAAGTTAAGAAGTCTATCAGTCAATGTATTGGGGATTGTCTGCATTTGCATTCACTATGCCCACAACATTTGGGTATGTAATCCTGTAAAGATTTCTTCTTCGAAGGAATAAAATAAACCCTCTGGTTTAGGAAACCAAAACAGCAATATATATGGCAAAGTTTAACTTTTAAGACTTATTAAAACTATTCACATGGAGCTACTTCACATAATGCCAATGTTAATGCTATTTAAGTTCCTTTAGGTCTTCATTTCTCCACTTTGATGTGTGAATAACAGTGTCCACTCGGCCATTATAATGTGTATGCATGAGTATTAGAAAGATGTTAGAACAACCAGAGCATCACTGTCCAAGCCAAGGAATGTTGAAAACAAAGACACTTGCTCTAAAGATGTCCATCCAGTTGAAAAGAAAAGCCTCTTGTATAATCAGAATTCTGTTCAGCAGAGCAGTCCATTAATTTGGTCTCTCTCTCTTTGATTCTCTCTCTCATTTTAAATGATCTTTTTGAATTTCTGGATCTCAGATATAGACTTACTAGGACAAAAGCAGAAGCCACCCGAGTGAATTATTCTTCCTGTCACTTGAAAAATCACAAACCTCTGAAAATGTCGTGGGAGGCATCTTGGTGAAGGTGAGTGCTGTTAAAGATGAAGAAAGAGGGAGATATTGGGGAGCGGGAAGATATTTGTGGATCCCATGAACACTTGAGACTCCTTGGCTATAAACCAAGGAAGCAACAGGCCTCAAGCTGGAGGATATACCTTAAGAGAGCAAGATCCTAGCAAGAAATAATAATCAGCAAAC
>NW_004567105.1:33250398-33288470 GCF_000260355.1 Condylura cristata
CCATGACTCAATGCCTTCAGCCACTCAGATTTAACTTTCATCAGGTCATGAGCTTCATGTCTTATATGGAGGTTAAAGAGATTGACAATTCCTTAACAAACCTAAGGACAGATATATTTTGGAATTCAGGACTTCGTGGATTTAGATCCTGTACTTCTAATACACAAACAATGAAGTAACCAAAGTTAATGCAATTTCAAAAAAGAGAAATCTCATATGTGCTCTTTATATACATGGTAGCTCTAATATCCCACAAGCATACATATTGATATTTCTATGGAAATATTTTGCAATACTTACATCAAATGAATTTAAGAATTCTACAGAACAATAAATAGGCATATATCAGTTCAGGTCAGTTTATGTTGCCAGTGAGTTCAGTCTCTTTTAAATTTTGCTACCAAGTTAATTATAACTATCAGAAAATTCAAGATCTTGGAGTTATGGATCATTGTTATATTTACAAGTATTTACAAATATAAAGACACATCCTCAATTTATTATAATGTTAGGTCAAAGGTAAAATCTATCTCATGTTTTTAAATATAGACTTACAATTCTGGAAAATTAATGAATATATGATGCTATTTAATGCATTGCAAAATTTAGGAGACTTAAATATTAGCATTAATAATGCACTTAAATTACAATATAAGAACACTCAAATGTCCTATTTACACATTATAGATTTTTGTCTAGACAAGCAAGGTGCAATTATCACAATTTAAAATAGCTTTCTATAAAGGTCAATTGAAATGCTGTAATTTCTTGACCTGATAATGAAGAAGTAAGTTATTTTTCTTTGGTGATACTGAGTTACGGGGTGAAAACCAGCAGGGAGTGGGGGTTGGAACCAAGATAGAATTGTTTAATATCTCTGTGAAAGTAAAGTCAAGAACATGGGTTACAAATGGTATCAGGGCTCTAGGAGAAATAATGAAAATGATGACAATGATGGTGATGATGGCGATACAGTTGCTGGTAAGCCTAGAAGTTTCAGTTATTGTGAGGGTACTGAATGATGTGAAAGCATAGTTATTCTATTCTGTCTCAAAAAACCATGATTTTCAATGTCTGAAAAGCTGTGTCAAGTCAATGTACCACCTCTCAGACTTTGGTGGTTTCATTATTATTCTTCAGAAAGATAGCCTAGATCTAATTTATTCAGAGCTTTGAAGATAAGATTCAGCGTCTTGAATTCAACTCCATTGTATATCAGTTTTAAGTGAAAGAAGCTCAGGCTCTTTTGTCACAATTCTTAGGTTTTCCTTTCCACAGGGAAAGCCACAGGAGATGAGAAGCAATCTTGGACATTTCCAAGTCGTGTAGAACATGTGCCTACATTGAACTTTATGCCCACATTGGCACTGATTCTATTTTGCTATACAACAGGCAGTTCCTTTCTTAATGACATATGATGGCTTGTAAACCTTGACACTTTGGACAGGTTTTTTCCTTCTTCATTTCATGTGGTTTTCAAAAGGCTTCCAGATCAATCTTCTTGTCAGAAGCATTTATACTGCCTTTGAGATCTCCTTGGTGTCCTTATTCATGGCAGCCCCTCACTCCTAATCTTTCAATCCCGATATTCATGACAAACCCATTACATGCCCTAAAATCTAAAATATTTATGTGAGGATGACACTGTGCCTCTAATTATTGCAAATGAGGTTCCTTATCTCTTTCATGCTATTCCCTCAGAGAAGGAGCCTATGAAATCATCTTTTTTTGTCAGCTTCTTTCAAATGTTCATAAAAATTCTCTTCACACCAGCTACCCAAGGGCAAAGTAGTCCCTGAAGTTGCTTGGCCTGGGCCCTGGGCTAACAGCACTCGGAAGACCTGTGGGTCACATCGGGAGCCCTGTGGGATTCTGTAATTGGAGCAGAGGTGGCAACTAAATACTCACAGCCAAGGCTGCCTATGTTTCCCTTATTCATTTTCACCAATTTTACATTCTTTTCTGCCTCTGAGCCTTATAGACTAAGAGGACCCAAGGAAGTTTTAATTCAATACTGTTCTTGTCTAATTTTCCTCAGGATTCCAGTTCACTCTAACTGGAAACAAAAGACCAGAATGAAAGGCCAGCCCGCATGCTCAGATACACTCTGAAATATAATAACTTACTTCATGAAGCCTTAGGTGTGCATGCCTATTTCTTTTCCTTGTCAATCTATAATTAATCACCATATAGAACCAGAAATTGGAGAGAAGTAGAAAGTCATGCAAATGAGCCCATAATTAAGTGTAAATTATACAGATTTTATTATTTCATGGTGTAAGCCCCAAACTATCCATACTACAGTTTAAGCTAAACCCTCAGTGGGAGGTTTCTATTTTTAAAAGCCTGCTTGTTCCTAAGAATGCAATTATAAGTCAGAGATATCTAAACCTACATAAGTTTTGTTTTGTTAAAGTGACGGTCCTATAACAGTTGGTTCCATAAGAACTCAATAAGTAAGGCCTATTTACTCCTTCAATCTACTCACACACCCCATACAGTGGCCTGAAACTGGGAGGAAACCTGTGTGTGGACCGTGTCAGGTCTTTGAGATCAGAGACTAGCAAAGGAGACCGGCAGAACGTCCATTTTGTCACCTCCCATCTGCTCGTCCTCCACACCATTGACTTCTAGGTGTCACTTTGAAAAGGATACCCGCTCCTGCATCAAGGCTGCAGCTAACGTCCTTTCTTTCCCTCTGGGAGCCAACAATTTCCCTTAGGATTTTAGAAACCTTGAGGTCAATCTTGTCCAGGGTCCAAACTAACAAGGAAATGACATTAAATGGCCAGCATAGGGTCTACTCATGTGAAATAGCTAGGCTTCTGCGTAGAAGTCATCATTGTGTCTCTTACTTATGATGAATTCATAAATAATATTACTTGAATTAGTAATACTTTGCGTTTTCCCTGCAAATACAGAACAGTTGGTATTCTTTTTTTTCTCCTACCACCTGTTATCTTGAAAATAAAATCAGGTCATCCATAGAAGCATTGGGTTGTTATTTTAAGGTGAAATATTTGTTGCAAGAGTTACATCAATACCTAAAAGTATATTTAATACAAAACTCCTGGAGAAATGAAGCACCTGAGAGGAACTCACCCAAACATGCTCCACAACAGGAATTTGTATTCAGGAAGGTGATTTTTAAGTAATCCGATAAGCTGCCACAAAGTGACTCCTCAACTGCCATCTTCTCTGTACCCTGGGACATTTCCTACAGAACATGGCCAGGGAGAACTGATGTTGGTCTCTACTTACCCTTAAGCCAGTAGGAAATGTATCAGTCTCTTACTCTCAACCACAACGTGGGAAATAAAGCACTTCAAAAACCTTTCTTCGGATTCAGATTCATATGACAGGCAAGTTAGGGCAAGAAACTTCGTTTTATTTATTGATATCTCCCAAGCGCCTAGAATAATGCTGGCCTATGCCTCATTGGCAAAGATAGCCAATGAGTAAAAGAACACCTACTGACATATAGAATAGATAGTTTTCAATCACCAAAGGGAAGACTTTCAAAGCCACAGAAGAGCAGCACAGCAAAGAGGGATTCTCCTAAGTCTTAATCTACCATTTCTAGCTTTGCTGGGTCTGGGTCATTTCTGGTCTCTCCTTTTCACTATATAGAAGACAAAATGGAATATTCCTTGAGTATAAGTCTAAGGGTAGAATTGCTGGTTCATAGGAGATGAACATATTTACCATGCTATGTTATAATCATGTACTTGACTATCTCTTCCAAGATCAATGTGTTCATTTGGCAAAATAGGAATGCGTGTACATGGTGTGTGCACACACACAAACTTTGACCTTGAATAAAATGTTTGTATTTTTTTAATTTATTTGTGCATACAGAACTGGGGTACAGGCCAGAGGTTCAGGGGCGGCGAGAGGCTTCACCAGAGACAGAGTGGGGAGCAGAACAGGCAGATCGACAAAGTACACTGCTGAGGGGAGCAGCGGGTGGGTCAGGAGAGGTCTGCTGCGGCATGTGGTCACCTCCGGGGCAGGCGGGAATCAAACTCATGCGCAAGCAGCTTTAGATTCTCAGTGCTGTGCTTTAACCCGCTGCACCACCAGGGAGGGCTGAAGAAAATGTTTTAATATGTACCATTAAAATTTTACTTTTATACTAACACAGTTATAAAATACCACTTCTGATTTATTTATTTATTTATTTTTTTTGTGGAATACAGGCACAAGTGCCTAGAGTCCATGAAAGGCAAGCTGACCACCCGTGTCCATGAGGCTGCGAGCTCATTTCATGTAAGGCCACATTTTCTCCCTTTGTAAATTCATGATCTAGCAAAAGATCTGAGAAATATCTGATGCTGAATATATGTTTAAGCAATCACTAAAATGAAATGAATGACTGCACATTCCAAAAGATAGTCAGGCATAAAAAGTATTGAAACACCAATAGGATTTAAATTCCTTAAGAGGAAAGCTGATACAAGAACAAGTCAACAGGAAAAGGTCAGATTTTTAGGAATGGGCTGGTAATAACAGGTGAGAAGGCCTTGAGGGAGGCTTAGGAAGTAGGTGTCCAAAGCCAAAGAGGTATGGGGGCATCAAGGGGGATATGAGGGTGCCCAGTCTGTATTTGGCAGGTGGAGAAGTATTTCCTGGCAGACTGATAAATAATGGAATTTGAATGGTAGAAGTGTGCTTCAGAATGGTTGTAATTCAATTCCTTGTTTTACAGATAAGAAAACTAAAGCCTATTAAAATGATTGGGAACTTAGGGACCATGCTGGTGGCACAAGGGGTTCAAGTGCAGCACTGAGAAGCCAGCCACAGCCGCTTCAGCTCAATCCCTTCAGTTTGATCCTAACCCCGGAGTTGACCCACATGGCATAGCAGACTTTTCCTGTCTTGCCCGCTGCTCCCCTTAGCAGTGTGTTTCAGTAGATCCGCCTGTTCTGCTCCCCACTCTGCCTCTGGTGAATCCTCTCACATGCCACACCTCTGGCCTATACCCCAGTTTTGTATGCATAAATAAATAAATCTATAAAAAATAAATAAAATAATTGGGAAGTTAGAACCTGATTCTAATATACTTTCACTGCTCTCTCAACTCCTCCAGTGGTCAGAGCTGCATTTCCAAACAAGGCAGGGTGAAGTGAAGGACAGACTTATCATTTATATGTTTATTATGCATGTGCATAATCACATAGTGTGAGCAATTCCACATAGCACATAATGAGAGAGTCATTTTCAGAATCTTAATAGTCTGCAAGGTTATCCTCAGGTCACATAATAGAACATTTTCATTTCTTATCTCTCTCAGGCCTACTTGCAACTTTGACTTGGCATCAAAAGCAATTGCCTGACCACCTCCCAGGGAAGATCATCTAGTCCTATTGACACTGGTAAATTAGTCAGATGACTAAAAGTTCAACGGCCAAATCTACCTAAAGCACAACAGAAGTCCAAAATCTCTCAGCTTGTTTGTCAAAACCAGAGGAGCAGGTGAGACAAAAAGCAAAGTAAACTGTGACTCCCCTACGAACAAGCAGAAGGGCAAGTCACAAGTCATGGAAGTCATGGAAGCTGTTCTCACCTCACACCAGAACCAGTGGACCACGGATTCCAAAATAATTTCTTTTATTCCCACTTGACAGTTGACTCTGAATATTTGACCTGTTTTTTTTTTCATATTTTTACAGATTTATTTATTTATGCACACAAGAGATGTGGTACAGGCCAGAGGTACAGGTGTGTGAGAGGATTCACCAGAGACAGAGTGGAGAGCAGAACAGGAGAACTGGCTGAAATATACTGCTGAGGGGAGCAGCAGGTGAGACAGAAGAGGTCTGCTGTGCCGTGTGGGTCAGCTCCCTGGCCGGGGATCAAACTCGTGCTGCAGTGGCCGAGGACAGCTTCACAGTGCTGTGCCTTAACCTGTTGCACCACCAGGGAGGGCCCACATCTGACCTATTTTTAAAGCATTTGATCAACAGAAAAAGAAGCTATTCTGCACCAACCACAGGCCAGGAGAAGCAAAGATAAAATGACATTTAGATCCAGTCTGCAGCAAAGTTCAATCTAGTTGATCATAAGAGTCTCACTCTAGGCTTATGAGAAGAGCCTGCAAGATGGTGTTTTGATCATGAGCACCGTGTTCAGGATCAGTGGGTTCCATTCTAACTTTAGAGCATTCTTTTATGAATGAATATCTAGGAGTTTCTGGAATAAAATCAATCCCCATTTGTGAACCAGAATTGAGAAAGTTACAGAATTATGGAGGGGAGAGGTGGAATGTGGTGTATTGGTGAGGCCATTTTAATCTAATAGGTTCTCAGGAACATTCCAATTCAGTAGAACCCTTGACATGAATTAAACTTTGTTCTTCAAAATCTGAGCCAAGCTCCAATATGCATTTTCCCAGTTGAGAGAGATATTGCGTCAGTCCATTTACCATCCTTGTAAAATCTACCTACATACAGGTCATACCACTTGGCAGAAAGAGGTAGCCTCTCCTTTGCATGTAGAGACAGTTATCACCATGGATGTAGACAGTTATCACCCTGGTCATTTTCTCTAGTTTGAAAACTTGAAGTCACTCTTTAAACTAACTCCTGCTCCAGGTTTTTGAGAGGCAGACCCATTCCTATTTGTTATTATGGATCCATAATGCCACAAGCCTTCTTTCCCATCAAATTCACCTATGCCATAGAAACTAATGAACTTTTCTAAAATGCTACTTTCTACACATTTCCACAGTCCAAAATGTTCAATGATTCCCTGTGTTCAGTAGGAAAAGACTAAACTCCTGCCCAAATATTAGTGAGTCATCCACATTTCAACCATAGTGCTCACTGCTCAATCATGCATGTATACATGTACACAGGAAACGCCAAACTTGCCATGTACGCATCTTCCTCCACATCTGGCCTATACTCTTCTGAATGTGATGTATACCCATCCCCTCTCTCTTCTTATTTATTTATTTGACAAGTATTTATGGTGTACTTGCTCCGCTGCAGAAATATCACTAGGTTCTGGATCCAGAGTTGAGCAAGACATATTCCCTACTGCAGGATATATCTGAGCTCTAGTTCCATTAGGTGCTGTGCAGAAGTATAAAGCATTAAGAGACAGGGAATGGCGGTATGTTACCTAATCCAGCAAGTTAAGGAAGGATTTGATGATGGAGAGATTTTTAATCTGAGATGTAAAATTAAGGTGATCTAACCAGTCAATAGTTTGTGCCATGAAGAAAGTACCACGGGTGTAGAGTTCTAAGGCAAGGCCAAACTGCAGGCTGCAGGTGAACTCAAACTTCTTATGTAGCTTTTCCTGGCCTCTAGAGTGCATGATGAAGAATCACTTCCTGGTCTTCTGAACTCATTCACAGCCTATAGTCCAGTTTAGTGTAGCTTTTCCTGAATGCTTAGTCACTATTGGCCCTGTGATAATGTTAATAGGTATTCTTCATCTTCTCACCTCAGTTAAATCATGTTTTAAAGGCTGATAATACTTATGAGCACCTGACTTGTAGTAGGAGCTCAATAGTATTAGTTAAATAAAATGCTTCCATTTAGATAATATAATGACCTTGTGAGCATTCGTTCATTTTCTCCTTAGCTCTGCTCAACTGGCCCAAGAGAGTTCACATTCTCACAGGCCAAATGAGTGATCATCCAAATGTAGAGTCATGCTAGCACCAAATAGCCAAATTATGTCTAATAGTAAGAGAACTGGAGAACTATACAGGGGACCTGCCCAACCCCCCCATACTGTATCAAACATATACCCAAATAATTTGCATAGTTCAATATGCTGTACAGTTTTAAATTGTGAAACAAGGGGAAAAGTTCATTTATGGATAAGTGTGAGTAATTTGACCTTAGCCCAAGGCTGAAATTATTATGTTGAAAAGGTTTCTAATTTTGCCATAGATGCTCGGCTTTATTACTGTGTACACAAAGGGCAATTAGCTTCGATAATGGTTTCTGATATTTAAGCATTTTTCTTTCATACATCCAACTAAATTGCATTTGGAATAATGGCTCTCTCTAAAGCCAATAGGTCTCTGGGAAAACACTGCGGATGACTAGAGAGAATGGAGATGGAGACCCAGGAAGGACAAAGTAGTGAAGCCTAATACAGTCTTTTATCTTCTCTATTAAATGGTCATGCAAATAAGTGGCTCAAGTGAGACAACCTTTTTGAAACAGATATGATTTCCTGGATGCCTCAAGAAAACATAATGTGTTCAAGTTCTGAGTTGGAACACTTAATAAAACACTAAACTGAAAAGCTATATTTAAATTCAGCTGTTCATTGTCTTTTCAATTCTATTGCTTTTCCACTTAATGTATTTTTTTTTCCTTTCACACATAATAAGCCTTAGTTATGAGGGAAAGAGACTGGCAGGAGACACAACCAGGCCATTCAGGGTTCCTAACAGTCTCATCAGATAACCACAATGCTCTGGAGCAGTGTGGAAGGGGAGGGAAAGCACCACCGGGCGGTTGAGATCCTGCCACAATCTTTTTCACCAATTCACTCAAACAATTGTTTTCTTCTTCTCTGAATCAGCTAATTATTTGGTTGAACTGAGAAACAAGTGGTTGCTTTCAGCTAGTGGAGCCAGCGCAATGCTCAACTGAAGTTTGCATTTACCTTACCTGTTTTATTCAACAAAATCTGGGATTCAGTTTGAGATGCAAAAGTAGCTACAAATAATGTTCTAAACTCAGTAAGTCCCTGAAAGCTTATTTTGTGCCTTGGGAAATGATGTAAAAATAGTATAAGCTAGATACCAGTTTTTGAAAAATCAAGAGTCAGTTTATGTTCTCTCTTGCGCACGTGTGTGAGTACACCTGTGTGATATGATGGTCTTATCTTGGGAGTAGTTAGTTCTAGTCCATTTGCTTCTGTTCACAGCCATCAGGCATGTTTTCAAGAGCTCCTTGATCCCTGAATCACTTGGGATTTCCACAGTGATTGACCCTTCCTACCTTTTCCAATTTTTACTCTTCATTTGTCAAAGGAAGAAAGATTTTAAGACACTGAGTCCATGAAAACATGGTGGCAAGTATCCACCTGAGGAAGCTTAACTTGTCTCAGCTCTCCATGATGCTGCAGGCTTCTTCTGCCACTCCATTTTGCCCTTCCCATCCATACTTTTGCCTATCACAAAAGAATTACAGGCATGCAAAATTTACCTAAATATCTAGAAGAAAGTTGGCAAAGAGATATTATTGATGACAGTGGCTTGGCTAAGCACATTCAGACTTCATGGAAATAAACCAACGGCTGGCAATGTCTGACACGTGGGAAGCACACTGGGCCTTTGCCCTCCCTCCCAGTCCTAACACGCTGTCCAGGCTCTATGCACTGGGTGAACACCTGTGTTCGAAAAGAGCATCCCACAACTGGTAAGAGAACGTTTCTTCTCAAATTGACTTAGAAAGCCTCCACTACTCAGAAAAGGGCCCTAAGCAAAGCCAGACAAGAATGGGTCAGTGATGCAATGGTTGGGTCAGAGCAGCGAGTCCAGAGTACAGATGCAAGTTCCCTCCTCACTCGCATTCACTTCCCTGTATAGCACTGGACACTGGGGAGACATCAAGGCTAGTTTTTCCATGATGATGGAACACGAGAGCCAGGGAGAAATGGTCCCTGGCTCTCGGAGCTGGCTGTCCACTCCATGCGTTCATATTTGCCTCCAGCAATCCTGGAAAACCCTAGCCCCACCTTGAGCCATGTCCAGTGGGCTTCATGGGCAGTGGACATCCCTCTAGACAGCATGCCCCTTTCAAATAAGGAGGTCTATGACTTCATTCTGTTTATTCAGGTGTTTCTTTTTAATGGCACTATTTTGCTTAAACTGGATTGGGGGTCATGAGTGACCTCATTTCTGTGGATACTCTCTTAGTTTTGTTCCCTGGAAAATATTTTGATTCCTTTTGTTTTTTGACTGTATCCCACAGTTCTCATTTTCATTCTCTCCCTTCCTCCTTCTCTCCTCAAGCCCTATCTCCTCACTCTTACTCTTTATTCCATGCTATCTCCCATTTAAAAAAGCATCTTTTATTGCAACAGTCCCTATAAATAGCATAACAACAAGCACACATATCCTTGCTGTGGATTTCACATACTTGTTTGCTGTGAGTCTGATAAGCTGGTGGCTCTTCTCTCTCCCTGGTGAAATAAGGAAGGCATCATGGAGCACTCGGGACACCTCACCTTTGCCATTTAACAGCTATGTGATTAGGGACAGATTATCCTCTCTTATTTTTCATCTTCAAAATGAGGGTATTTCTTTCCACCTCCTCTGCTTCTGAGTTGTGTGTTTGTTTTTTTTTTTATTAACAAGGATCAAATAAAGAAAACTATCCATGAAATCTCTTTGTTGTGTACACATTGTTATGTAAATGCTATTTGTTGTTGCTATCTTTTTGTGAGTCTGGCTACCTCACTGTTAGATATTAATAAGATAGTGATGGCAGATTTGCTTGTCCTTTGTAGCACTAGGTCAAAGAACTTAATGCTTATCCCAAGTAATTCTTATTCTTTTTGAAGCCTCTTCATGGTTCCCCAAAATGGCAGCTGACTGCCTGACATTAACCACCGGACAACCACACTTAAGAGGGAGAAGCTTCTGGGGTCCCTTCAGCAGCCAAAGAAATGCTGTCACCATCTCAGTAGTGCCTACATTACTCAGAGCTTGGTCTTTGAGATCCTTAAATATCCTTATGAATGGTTTGGAAACCTCCAGGTCCCTTCCAGCTATAGATAAAATTGTATAGGAAATAGGCTCCCGGTGCTGGGATGTCGGTTTTGACAGCCTGTATTTGTATCTCAGTTCAAACACCTTCAGTACTGCATCAGTTACCCTACTGGATCTTAAAGACAACTAGTGCTCTAGTTCAATAAAATGATAAATTGTATCTAATCTGTGCTACATTGCTTAAGAACACTTCCTTTAAAATTTCCTCCTTGCTTATATTAAAAAAATGATTTGCATTGAAAAGAGAATAAATATTAATGTGATGTTTTAGGAGCTGACACCTAACCAAAATCTCAAGTATTACATAATATAATCAATTCATCTTTCAATGCAACAGTTCCTCACCAACTGTGGGAATTTGATTTCTGAGAATTCCCATGGTAGAAGAATTCATGAGAAATAAAATTTCATACTGGGGGAAAAAAGATTAGTAGAGTTAGGGTAGAGCTAGAGGTTCTTTCAAATATATTTCTGTCAGTTTCAATAAAACAATAAAGGCAGCACACTCTGAGAGATTCAATGAAATGATGAAGATTTCACCAGCTGGTCTCTACCCAAAATGTGTTGGCAGAGGGTGACAAAGGTGTTGTTGAACAGGAAGAACGTCAGTACTTCCCATAGGGTTGGGATAGAATGGGCTGGAAGGTGGGTGAGTTGTCTTTATCTACAACCTGGTTGCATAAATCCAGGAGCAAATTCCAAAATGACACCTTGACATGTTAGTGAGAGACCAGGGAAGTATATCCCCAATATATGTCATGGGGATATGGGGAAGGAATATGGGCAAACTATCAAAACTGAGCACAGAGCCCAATAAGGAGAAAGACTTAAAAAAAGCAATAGTTCAGAGCAGAAAAGTCAGAGAAGATGTATTAATATTGGGATCCCTCCTGGGGGCAAAAAAGGTTAAAGTGTAGCACCCTGAAGCTATCCATAGCAACTGCACCACACGTTCGATCCCCAGCCAGGGTTGAGACCCATATGGTGCAGTAGACCTCTCCTGACTCACCTGTTACTCCCCTCAGCAGTGGAATTCAGTAGATCCACCTGTTCTGTTCCCCAACTCTGTCTCTGGTGAATCTTCTCAGCACCCCTCACCCTTGCACCTCTGGTCTGTACCCAGTTCTTGAATGCATAAATTAATAATTCTTTTTTAAATTGCACATTTTGGGTACACTATTGTGTAGACAAGTCAGATCCATCTAAAGACACAAAAGAGTGAGAAGTAATGCATCATCATCATACCAACTATTATTAACAAATAGAAATCACAATTAGACACTTGGGAAAATCTGTTCTTTCAGTCAGTAACAAAAGAAAAAAAATCATATACTATACTGTTGCCAAAAAACTTGAGATTAGAGGTCCTCCCTGGTGGCGCAGTGGGTTAAAGCACTGCACTAAGAAGCTAAAGCCACTTACACATGAGTTGGATTCCCGCCTGCCCCAGAGGTGACCACATGGTGTGGCAGACCTCTCCTGACCCGCCCGCTGCTCCCCTCAGCAGTGTACTTCGTCCATCTGCCTGTTCTGCTCCCCACTCTGTCTCTGGTGAATCCTCTCACCACCCTGCACCTCTGGCCTGTGTCTCAGTTCTGTATGTATAAATAAATAAATCTTTAAAAAAAAAAAAACTTGAGATTGGGGATGATTACTATTACACTGAAAAACTTCTGTCTTCTTTCATGGAATATCTCAGGCTTCATTTTAGATGTCCTCCAATCTGATCAAAAGCAGATGGTTCAAAGTTCAACTGATATCAAAGAAACTTAAATTTAGAATTTTTTAACTCACTATTCTCATCTAAAGAAAATATATTTCTTTGACCAGCCTTCATGATTTTTATTTCAGTCATGAGTGATCAATATTCCCTCCGATATCAATGCTACTATTTAGAAAGACCGACCTTCTTTAATGTATTTGTGACTGCATTCACCGAGCCCCCATTCCAAGGAGGCATAGAAGCATCTTCAGTTACCTGGTTGCTCTAACCACTTACCTAATCTGCCTTTGCAATGTTAAAAAACATGTAGTTGTTTCCGAGGGCCAGTGTTATAAATTACCACCAGTGGAATGGCCTAAAACAGCAAAATTTTATCACCTCACAGTTCTGAAGATCAGGTGTTCAACATAGGTATAACTGGGGTAAAATCAGGTATTGCCTTTTCCAGCTTTAAAGGCCTCCTAGGTTCCTTGGTTTCTGGTCTTTGTCCACCTTCAACGCCAGCAGTGGATCAAACCCTCACTGGCATCACTCTGACACTCACTCTTCCACCTTCATCTTTCATGTTGAAGAAAATCTTGTGGACATTGTGTTCACCCAGATAATCCCCCTATTTGGAGGGCAGTTGATTAGCAACCTTAACTCCATCTGTAACTTTAAGTCTCCTTTGGTGTGTAAACAAATACAGTAAAGAAATTATAAACATTTGGTACAGATAGAATGATGATCCATAGTCAGAAAAGCTACTACAGCTTAGAGAAGAAACCCTCCTTGTTCAGGACTGTCATAGCCACGGTTTGCAAAAGGTGCAGCTCTCCATGAATGCGAGGTAGTGTCAACCAGACCAACATCCCTGAGGTCTTCTATTAGTTCTGCATTTCCTTTTTCTTTTTCTTACCTGTGGTATACTGCCCTGTAAATTGAGGTAGTGATATCAGGATAAAAAAATAAGGAGTTTTAAAAATGCCTATTGAGCACCTACGGGGTGCCAAGTATAAGTTCTGGAAGCTACTACTTTATCAGTGAATATATCAAATGGCCAAAATATGTGGGAAGAATGAGGGAAGAATGAGGTACCACAAAACAAGCCAATAAATGCGAATTATGTCAGGTGGCAGTAAATGCTTTGGGGGTAAAGGATATTGGGGGGGTTGAGAGTGACAAGGAAAAGGTAGGGCATTCTGTTCTAATAGGTGCTCAGAGAAGACTTCTTTGTTATAGGAACATTTGAGCAGATGACCTGAGGCTACTTAAGGAGCCAGGCAGATATTTAAGTGGAATGATGAGCATTATGAATTTGAAGGGCAGAGACATAAGTACACTGGGCATGTCTGAGAAGCAGCACAGAGCAGTGTTCTAAAATGAGCCAGAGTGGAAGGAAATGGGTCAGAGATGGAGCAGGGGGTAAATCACATGGGGGAAAATGCCCACCTCCCACACTCACGAGCAGTACCTCAGTGCCAATGTGAACTAGACAACACAGAGCTGGCCTTTGAGAAAAAGGTCATTTTATGTGCTTGTGTTCACAGAGTTCGGCAGGACCTGGCTGCAGACACATCGCTGAGCCTGGTGGTACTCAGCCAGCAAGATACATTTTGTCCTTAGAAAATGGAAAGCCAGAAGTTTATGATTAACTTACACATCTGTTAGATTATATCTCCCATTATTGTTTTTATCAAACAGAGTAGACTAAACAGTTGAAATGATCAATTAGCTTAATTACAACTTGGAGCCATATTCCCTACCGTGAAATGAATTCTCCCCGCACTGATGAGGTTATGCATCTGAGATTTACATGTGATGTTGCTACTATGATTTTGGTTTAGAATTACTCTAATTCCCCTCTTTGTGGGGTCTCGCTAGAAACTCAACACTAACTCTCGACATTCAGAACACATTGGGGGAAGCGGCAGTGTGGATTCTGCCAATAGAATGTTCTTTTAAAATTTTCTTCAGTTTTTGCTAAACATGGAGCTTCCCTATGACCCAGCAATCCCACTCCTAGGTATCTACCCAAAAGACACAAAAACACTGATTCAAAAAGATACCTGCACCCCCATGTTTATTGCTGTTTTATTTACAACTGGAAAAACATGGAAGCAGCCCAAATGCCCAAAAGTAGATGACTGGATAAAAAAGATGTGGTACATATAAGATGTGGTACATATATATAATGGAATATTACTCAGCAACCAAAAAAGAGAAGCACATGTCTTTTGCAGCAACTTGGATGGAGCTAGAAAAGATCAAGCTTAGTGAGATAAGCCAGAAAGAGAAAGAAAAATACTGGATGGTTTCACTCAAAGCAGGAATATAATGGACCAGGCGAGAAAATAACAAGAATAATGAACAACCATATACCAGAGACATTTTGTGGGGGTGGAGTAGGGAATGGGATCAAAAATGGGGGGATGAGGAGGGAAGTGCACGGGACTATGGTGAGGGCACATGGGTGACTTGGTGATGGGAAACCCACGGGGATTACAATTGAGATGAAAAAAAAATGTACAAAATGATGTAAAAATAAACTGTTATAAAATTAAAAAAAAATTTTAGATGTCCCATGGAAAGCTTGTGATTAGAACCCAAGATTGGTCAAAATCAAGGTCAAAAGCTGTGTTCTTTTGCCAAGAAAGAGTGAGGGGTAGGAAATTAACCTTTAAGAGGAAAGAATAGCTTTATTTGGGGTTGAGTTTTTGTGGTAAGAAATTGTATTTCCAAAGAACAGAGGTTGACAAAATTTGGGGGTTAGAGGGTTAGATAATTATTTGAGACTTTATGGGCCATATGTCTTTTTTTTTTAAAACTGCTCAACTCAGTTTGAAAATAGTGCAGGAGGGCCCTCCCTGCTGGCACAGTGGGTTAAAGCATAACACTAATAACCTAAAGCCATTTCAGCATGAGTTCAATCCCCACCCTGGAGGTGACCCACATGGCACAGCAGACCTCTCCTGACCCACCCGCTGCTCCCTCAGCAATGCACTTCATCAGTCAGCCTATTCTGCTCCCCACTCTGTCTCTGGTGAATCTTCTCACTGCCCCTGCACCTCTGGCCTATACCCCGGTTCTATATGCATAAATAAATAAATCTTTAAAAAGAAAGTAGTGAAGGAATAGATGTGATTGTTCCAATAAAGCTTTATTTACAAAGCAGGTATGCTTCCTTGCAGAACTTAGTTTACATCTCTGGTGATATATTTCTGCAAGTGCTTAGGAAAGTAGAAAGGGTGGTTTTCTTTGCCTATTTATTCTTTGATCCCCTTGCTCAATGAAGGATATCCAAATTAATGGTTAATAATTTAAAATAAAAACTAATTCCAAGTAGAGGTCAGTATACAAATAATCTTCATAGTCTTAGAATGATGCAAAAGCATATTGATGCCTAACCTTCACAAGAATAACCCTACTTTTGTATTAAGACATAACAACTTTCATGTTAAAAGAGATTTCCTTTTGCTCATATTCTGCCTTCCTGTCTTTGTTATTGTGTGAATTCTGTATTTGTTATTGGGAGTCACCATGATGCCTGATCAACCTCTCAGACTTTGCTGCCTGAAGCCAGAGAAACTTTCTAATTCTCCCTGGACTCTGGCTGTGGAGCAGGTGAGCCCTCAGTCCTGATGTGCTGTGCCAGTCTCCCACAGGCATCCTAGCATATGTCTGCATATGTCTACAGCATGTCATGTACTTCTATATCTGGGTCCAGGCTATTAAGAATTATAATTTCCATAAAAGGAGAGAGACCCAGATAGGACTGTTTTCCATATCTGTTCAACTCAACTATAACTCTTAGAAGGCCAAGGCCATATGGTATCTTGCCTCTCCTATTAAGAGCCATTATTATTCTCTAGAGGGAGCAAAGGAGGGGGGGGGAATATCAAGGTGGAAAAAATGGGAGGAGGAAGAAGAGGTGGGGAAAAGAAGGAAGAAACTCTGGAGAGATTTTTTAAAATTGGGCTTTTGTTATTCTTGCCTCATACTACTGATCCTACTCCCATTTTCTATTAATCAAAGATATCAATGTACCCATCAAAATAGGGAGCTAGCCCATTTTCCCTCCGCCGAACAGCAGGGTCCTGTGTGCAGTTATAAGCATTTAACAAATGACTCTATTCGAGGAGGAAAACAAAAGTCCTGATTCAGAGTAAGTGCCAATTTCCATAGTGTAAATACTCACTATGGCTGATTTCAAGCTACCCACAGGACCGACCGACAGAACTCAGAGCTGGAAGAGATGCTATGATCAGTTCTTGAGAGCTGTGACAAGCTGACCCCAGCAACCCATTGCCTGTGTGGGAGTTTCTGAAATGCAGACCAGCAGAGACAAGAGCCGGTAGCTGGAACAGCACTGAACACAGGTCACAGAGGCTAACTTCCCAAGGCACTCCGCCAGTTTTTCGCAAGAGGCCACTTTTCCAAGTATCCTGAGAGGTCACGTGGCTGGTAGACTCAGCTCCGTGGGCGGTGGCTTGGACAACAGCCACAGTGAGGATCTGATCAAGCCCGAGACAATCGATAAAGACTCAGCTGCGCTTAGAATGAAATGTAAAGTCCACAAGCAGTGGCCCCCTTTCCTATTCCTTGAAAGCTGAGAAGCAGCTGTACCCCCTCACTTTGGCAACAGAATTATGCCTGGAGCTGCACACACAGGGAACCCTTAAACAAGTGCTGGAGGAATTAATTGCTGTGTTGTGACTGGCAGGTGGCCAGTTCCACTGGGGAACAGTGGAAGCTGGTGAGCCCAGGCGCAATTACCTAGCCTGCTCGCAGGCATCCAGGTGACATGGGCACTGCATCTGATACCGGAAGCATCAAAGGAAGTAAGGGAAGAGTTAACTGAACAGAGGACAGTTTAGGCTTGTTGTTGGAATGATTAAATCATACCGGTTCATACCGGTTCTTGAATTTTGTCCTGTCCTTTTTCTTACCAGCTGGGAGAAAATGGTGAGTGGGCACAGAGGGAGTGGGAGTAAAACAAAGAAACTCTTTATAGTAAAACAAACAAGAAGCTGTGGTTCCTAGGCATAAAACTGAACCCCCTTCCCTCGACCAGGCAAACTTGTTACCTCGCCCCATGGGACACCCTGCTATTTATTCTGCTCTGGATGTGATCAGAGAGTTCAACAGATTATTAAAATGTTGAGAGATGTGTCCATACAAAGACTTGTACATGAATGTTTACAGTAGCATTGTTTATAAAAGGCAGAAGGTGGAAACAACCCAAGCTCGCCTCTACTGATGAATGGATAAACAGAGCGTGGTGGGTGCAGACAATGGAATTCTATTTGGCGACAAGAAGAAATGACGTTCTGATACACACTGCACCCAGAGTGAGCCTGAGGAGACGGTGCTATGTGAAAGCAACTAGACACAAAGACCGTGAATGATCACATATGATTCTGTTCAGATGAAATGTCCAGAAGAAGGAAATCTCTGAGACAAAATTAGTTTAATGGTTGCCTAGCACTGGGGGCCAGGTTGGGAAATTATAAAGTCATTGATAATGACTATGGGCTTCTTTTTGAAGTTGTGGAAATAAAATGTTCTAAAATTGACCGCATTGATGGGCGTACATAATTGTCATGTACTAAAAGCCATTGAACTCTACCCCTGAAATGGGTGAATTATATGGTATGCAAAGTATATTTAATAAAGCTGTCTTCAAAACAGGCTCAGGGAAGCTGATCAGAGCTGATCAGAGTATGACCAGCCCTTGCTTCTATTCCTCTTTCCTGTTATCCCTGTGGAAACTTCAGAGCACCTGGATCTGCTGGGTGTAGAACAACATGGGATATTGAAGCAACACTCTTCAGACATCAAAACCAATGGGACAAAGAGGAGAGATTAAAGTATGCATAGGTGTACCATCACATGCTCCAGGTGCCCTGGCCTGACAGCCAGGAGTTACCCTTCACACATCCTTGTCGCTCACCCTTGCCTGGTTGGGGAGAGCCCCAGGTATTTCAAACCTCTCCATTCTCTCCACCTCTGCTGCTAACCTGAGTCTGAATTATCACCTTGCATTCCCAGAGCTTCCTCACCATTTCCATTTTTGTAGAAATTATTCTTTTCCCACAAACAGCAAAGAAAATTCAGTTGTAAGACTTGAAACTGTTTCCCTGTTATGCCTTTGTTTTTCCAAAATTGTCGCACAATATCACTACTTCTCTGTCATCCATTTTTCTCTACCCTCCTGCCTCTCTTTTTAAATAACAATTCTTTATTTTAAGAATATTCATTTATGCATATAGAACTGGGGTACAAGCCAAAGGTGCAAAAACAGTAAAAGGATTCACCAGAGACAGAGCAGGGAGCAGAACAGGGAGACTGATGAAGTACACTGCTGAGGGGAGCAGCAGGCAGGTCAAGAGAGGTCTGCCACACCTTGTGGGTCACCTCCAGGGTGGGGATCGAACTCGTATTGAAGCAGCTGTGGCCAGCTTACAGTGCTGCATCCTAAACCGTTGCATCACCAGGGAGAGACCTAAATAATAATTCCTAACAAAAGTGCTTGTGATTTCATGAGGAGTCTCAAAACAGAAATTTTGACTTATATTGAAGACCTCTTAATGCAGTAAGTGTAGCAGTTCTTGCCACTGAGAATTGCAGTGATTTTGGTGACACTTTCATCTATTGTCTAAACAATGAATCAGAGGGTTTTGCAACACTCACTTAGACTAGCAACAAATAAGGACTCATCTCCTGAGAGAGTATACCCAGACAACATTTGGAGGGGAGACGGAAGTCACAACTCAGTAATGCTCAGGACCAGGGCCAGGCTGTGCTGTCTGGCAGCCTCCCACATGGACCAGAAATGGTATTAATTAGAGCTACCCTCCAGGGTGGCCCTGCCTTCTTCCCCCACTCCTGGGTCTACAGAAGAGCTGGGTAAAAACCGGGAGCATAAATGCCAAAGGAGCAGAGACCACTCGAGGAATTAAGTGGAAGAGTTGGTGCTCATTGAAAACACCATCATTCATGATTTCAACCTGGCTGGCTTCAACTTACCACCTCACCTGTCCAACATCATTCAAAGTGCCCATGGTAGAAAGACACCAGGAGAGTCAGGAAGTAGGCAGTCACCCTGAGAAGAAGCCCCATGGCTGGTTATGGGAGGCAAGGGACCCATCATGCAAGAAGGTTCAGAGGCCAATGAAGACCTGGAGAGAGAGCATTGAGGAGGTTAACTGCGTGACTCCTACTAGAGTTAATTATTAAAATAACAGCCCTACGCCATACAAATGAGTATAAACAAGCCCAAGAAGTTGATTTCTTCCCTGTGTTTACCAAAATAATTAGAAAAAAATACAGTCCCTCTGCACTGCTGGTGCCCTAACAACACACTAGGACTATCTTTGGAGTAACCCAGCAGTTCAAAAATGAGAAGTTTTTATATAAAAGTTGCCTGTGAGGAGAACTTACTTCTTCAGATTTGATTATCCCTTGTTGAGCACCAACTATATGCCAGATGCATGCTCAGCAATTTTGCATACTGCCTCATTTTCTAATCCTAACAGTGTTATGGTGACTCAAGGACAAACTCCAACCATTGCATTCAAATGAGAATAAATTGAAGAGTTGGCAGTCCCTACCTAGACCATACAACATTTTACGAATGAGAAAACCAAGCATGTTAGTTGGGCCAATCAAGCAGGAGAAACACCAAGACCGGTGTAGGCATGCATAGGACTTATGGAGGGACAGAACTGAAATTGGCAGGCGGGGCAGGGAGGGTGCCTTGCGTCCCAATGAAGGTCTGTCCCTGGTAAAGGGGGTGAAGGAAGGGAAGTAACATAGGAAGAATCCAGGGCAGAGCTTAGACTCAATCAGGTATAGATGGCTCCTCGGAACAAAAATGCCCACTGGTGTGTCTGGAATATGTCTACCTTGGTGTCCCGCTGACTGGGAGAGTCTACAGGGAGCTTCGCTGGGATGGATCCAAGAAGGGCAGCAGCTGAGGTGGGGGAAGGGGGGCACCTGTCAACTATGCTCCTACATCAGGAGATCAGAATCATGTGCTTCTATGGCTCCCACACGGAGTTAATACGACCTTCAAGTGAATTTCTCATTCACCACAGATTGTCTGGTGGTCAAACTATGATTCAAATATGGGCTTTATAGTCCTTATTCTTTGTTTTTCTCATTGTTACTTACGTGGAGAGGTGTGGAATTTTAGGTTATTTGAATTTATCTGCCAAATTTTTCATTTTTTAAAACATTCTCCTTTTCATTGTTTCAATCATCTCACTTACATGTTGGGAACAATTTGCCATCTGCCAGATTGCCCAGGATAGAATTTTATCCAGGTTTCTGAGTAGGAGCTTGAGTCAAAAGAAAACCTGACACTCTTGAAAGTTTAACAGGCATCTTTGTACTTCAGGAATCTCTGAAATAGGACTGGCATTCTTGTTGGAGACACAACACCCTGCCCTATAAAACATCTTTTCTAGAAGCTCACGCTATAATACAATAATCAGAAATGCCAGACTTTAGCTATGGCCAAGAGATGCTTTTATACCGCTTTTACCCTCTTCTTTCTCTGATTGTTAAGGAGAAGTTCAGTAGCACAATAATTCATCCAAGCTGTGTTTTCAATGATAGCAAAGAAATCACATGTTAAAGAGATGTCATCCTCTGAGGAATTCATTCATTCCACAAAGATTACTGAACACTTACTATGTTTGTGCCATACTTGAAAATGGCATGCTTGACATGAGGGCAGACAAGACTTTGTTATATGAATTTTTCCATTCAGTGGCAAGAGAAGTAAAATAACTTCAAACAGGGCCCTCCCTGGTGGTGCAAAGGGTTAAAGCACAACACTATAAACCTACCACAGCCACTGCAGCACAAGTTTGATCCCTGGCCAGGGAGCTGACCCACATGGCACAGCAGACCTCTCCTGACCCACCCACTGCTCCTCTCAGCAGTGTACTCCAGTTAATCTGCCTGTTCTGCTCCCCACTCTGTCTCAAGTGAATCCTCTCACTGCCACCATCCCCAAGACCCTGCACCTCTGGCCTGTACCCCAGTTCTGTATGATTAAATAATAAATCTTTTTAAAAACTAACTTCAAACAAACAGCACTGAATAGCAATGACTGCTGGGAAAAATATGAAATATCACAAGAGGCTTAAAAGCAATGGATGAGGGCAGTGGGGCTTAAATAATGTGGTCAGGGAAGGCATCCAAGCATGGGAATATAAAAATTCCCATGTAAGCCCACACCAGGATACAGAAAAGAGCAGCCGAGACAGAAGGAACAGCACACACAGGCAGGAACCTGCATCTTGCTTTAGAAGCTACAGAAAGGAGGTTTATGGATGAAGCCTGGAGCGCAAACAAAGGGTGTTATGGGTCAGAGAGTTGGATGGGCTCACTTTACAAACCACAACGAAGATTAGATTTTATTTACAGTGCAACTGACAGCCATGAAGAGTCTAAAGCAGGATAGCACTAAGAATTGCTCAGTGCTGTGGGACAATGCACTGGGGGGAGGGGCAAGAATAGAAGTAAAGAGGCTATTGAGCAGGGATTAGAATGATCCAGAGGGAAGTGATGGTGGCAACAGAGGTGGTGGTGAAATGTGTTAGATTCTGAAAGTCATATAGAAGCCAAAGAATCTCAAGTTCACCTATGTAGTGTGGAGGCTAAAATCATGGTCTCTCAGCCCTGACCACAGGGGATGTCACTCAGGGTGTGTCACTCAGGGTGTCAAAAGGATACAGAGGGGCAGGGGCAGGGGACAGGCTTTTAACCAGAAAAAAAACAAGGAAGCCAGAGCATGTCTCTCTTGAGTCCATAAGGTTGAAACGAACTCTGACTTAAAACACTAACACCTATTAAGCGTCTCTTTTTTTTTTTTATAATTGTGAGTGTGTTCAAGATCTGGCATTGATAAGAACTTGTCCTTACTGATAATGGGCGATGATTGTACAAATAGCGATGAATGCTTACATAGAGCTTACTAGATAGCAGGACTGTGTTCTCTCACAGGCCAAATCTTAAAACCACGTGTTATATCCTTATTTTATAGCTGAGAAAACTGAGGCCAAGAGAGGGTAAGTTACCAACCTTATTACTCTCACTTATAAGGCTCTCTTCCACTATGTTTGGACCTGATGACTCTAGGGATTTTGAACCACCAAGGTTGTCTGCATTTAGGTTGTCTGGGCCATTCTGAGGGGAGGCTCTTCTGAGGACTACCACCCTGGTACTGGTGTCATTATTGTGCAAGTGAACCTTCCCACTGTGAGCATAGCTGACCTATCATGACTGTCAGAGGGCCCAACAGAAGATCCAAGAAAAGGTTTCCAGGCCTCAACAATCAGGAAGCTAGTCTACTAAAGTAGTCTACTACTAGTCTACTAAAGCCATGGTCCAAGGCATTGCTTACCCTTATGGTGAGGAAATATTTAGCAACCAATTCATTCAGTAAATATTTATTGGCCACTAATTGTTGGAATATATACTAGACAGGGAAGGTGAAAAGGAACAAAGCTACTTCTTGTCTTCAAGATTTCTACAAGTTAGTAGGGACCCCAAGAGGTAGATTGGTTAAAGTTCATAAAACAAGACAAATAACAAAATATGTGTCCAAATATTTAACCAGAAAATTTCAGAGCATGAAAGAGAACTGAGTTGGCAGATTCAAAACTAGGATCTAGAATCCATGTGGACAGGGGCAATGAGGGAAAGAATTTAAGAGAAGAAAGGGGAAAATTACTCAGGAGGAATTTGGAGTACTTCTAGAATTTCTGAATTTCACTGGCAAAGGTAGCATCTGGCTATATTCCTGCCTGAGGCCATTGTCCTTCTCTGAAGCAGAAATCACTTGCCTTCTGCTGGATGATGCTAATGTTAATACAGGAAGCTCTTCGCTTACGACTTGTATTATACCCAAGAGAGATGGATAGCAAATCTAATAGCACAAGGAATGGAGGAAAATGTGTTCTTGGGAAGCTCCCCATCTGAATTCGACTGTTCTTCAGAACACTTCATGAGACACTGAGCAAAAGTGGTAGGGATTATCCAGCAATAGTTTCTGACTTGAGAGAGACAGAAGTCTCCCTTGGCAGAAGCAGGAAAGTTGGGCCTCAAGGTCTACGTGCCCTGCTCCCTTACCCACGCATTCTCTTAGTTATAAGAAAGATCTGTGGGTTTTCAGTGGTGAACAGGTCACTTGGATAGAGAGAGGAAAAAGCAGGGGAGGTTTTTGGTGAAAGTCCCACCCTTTCCTCCAAGTTGGAGTTGCTCATCTGGGCTCAATTACAGAAGTGGAAATAATTATTGCAAGAGGGCAGCCTTAAAGTATCTTCTGAGAGAGAAAATGGAGGATCTGATCTCTTTATTGCATTGGCATGAATTGGTGGTTCTTTCGGAAAGGTGATTGGGGTGATAGGAAAAGATGGGCAGCTCCAGGAAAAGTGCCTACCCCCACTCATCCTCTACTCCCCTGTGCCCAGACTCCCCACACCCCCACAATAGCCATCTGGGGTAACCACATGGAGGACACCTCTTTATGCCATTAAAGATAAAAACTCTTCTATCAGGACTAATCTTAATTCCTTGTCACTCAAGTTGCAAATATTTTATCCTATTTGTTGTTACCTTCTGGTTTTTTATGATTCCTTTTGGCTCAGGGAAGAATTTATATTCATCGAGTCAGGTATACTCATCTTAGCTTATCATTTCCACCGTAGGGTTTGTATTTAAAGCTTCAGCGTCCAATATTCCAAGCTATTCTATATTTATTTGAATCCTTCAGTCCATTCTATCTTGAGTCTAATATAAAATAATCACCTATATTTTAATTTTCCACACTTTTATTTAAAAGTCTCAGGACCACTTGTTTTATTGATTCCTTCGGTAATTTAAAATGCATTTTTATCACATACAAAATATTTTATATACTTGGGTATGGTAGTTGTATTATCACAACCTTGTCAAATATTCCAGATCCCCCTTCCTACTATACCTCTTGTGCAAGAGATTTAAAACACGCCCTGTTGAATTCATATGTGAACAAATAACTTGTGTAGGTCAATGAAAGGCCCGTAGGAATGGCAACTCTCATTTATGAACAGGAGACTTACCAGCCAGTGAGTGACTCACCATGCTCCCTGTCCCTCTGTAACAGTATCACTAATGTTTCCAGGTAGATACTGCTCCCTCAGCTCTAGCCCTAGGATGACAGCAGCATGAAGGAGGTTTCAGCTAACCCAGATGCATGTACACTTTGGGGAAAAGTAGATCTTTGCTATTGTAAAGACTGAGATTCGAGAGTCTTTGTTACCACAGCTACCTAGTCTATCCTGACTAAGATATGTTTCTGGTCTCTCTCTTAGATCTACTTAATTTAATTCTTAATTAGCTAGCTAACACTTTCCCAGCTAAGACTAAAAGTCATAATAACCTCTCCTCTGAATGTCCTGAGAATCAAATCAAGCCCAAACCACTCCATCGATGAGGTCAAAGTTCTGTTGCCTTCTCACATCCAGTGTTCCAATGCAGAGTAGCAAAGAAGAGTTGCATTAACACTGTCTGGAAAACTCTGGGTTTCAGGGCTCCTTTTTTCTCCACGAACACAAGAGCCCTGACAACTGGCCAGGTCCCATCACCATTCCACCTGCGGTCACCTCTTCCAGCTCTTCAGTTTGGGCCTGACCAGCACTTGGTTGCCAGAAGCAGCATGGTAACGAGAAGAACAGACCTCCCCAAGGGAGATATAGAAAGGGAGTGAAGTGGAAAGGCAGTCACATTTTGCCAAAATTCATTTCTTCCAAACTTTAAATGCTGATGCTGTTTTTGCCTCATGATCTCAAGCATGTCTGGGGGGAGGGGGAGCTGTGCTGAGGCACAGAGCTTTCACAAAGGGGGCCTTGTGGTGGAAACACGCTCTCTAAATGGTGTGAAGTGAGTGTGAAATGATTAGCTGCAAACACCAAGAGGAATTTCCAGAGGAAGAATTTATTATATTGCTCTGCCTGCTTTTGGATGAGGCTTGTCTGTCCCCCAAAAGGCAGAGTATAAATCCTCCCCCCAGCAACAGAGAGCTGCCACTGAAGCCCCAGAGAAAGCTCAAGTTTACATCTTCTTGACCTCAAATCTGACTTCACAGCCTCTGCGTTAGCCAATAATGAAAACTGATGAACTCAAGAAAGAATCGCATTTGTGTATGATAAGATCCTAATTCTGCTCTTCTGCCCAAATTTTGACTTTGAATAGCAGCCAAAATTTGACTTTTTGGAGCTGGAAGTCAGGGCAAACTGTACTGTTTCCAATAGCATTTCGACTCCAATCCCCCCATAACCACATCCACAGCCCAGCAGAGATTCACAGACATATAAATCAGAGTTGGCTCAACTTAGAGGAGGATGGAGAACTGGACATCACCCAAACAGAGAAGTCATACCCAGAGCAATTAATTACCAGCAACATACATTCCCACCAGCACATCACAGAAACCAAGACTTCCTAAACTGGGTATTTAAGAACAGAAGTTGGGGAAAAAGTGCTAACAATTCTAACATAAGGCGACACTTGTGCTCTAGATGGAATACTGATGTCTCCTCTAAATTCACAGATTGAAGCCTAATCCCAAGGAGATGGTATTTACAGGTGGGGCCTTTGGGGTGTGCTTAGGTCTTGAGGCCTCTGCCTCATGAAGAAAACTAGTGTCCTTATAAAAGAGACCCCAGAGAGAGAGTCCACTCACCTCTTCTTCCATGTGAGAACACAGTGAAGAGATCGCTGTCTCTACCCCCAAAACCAGCTGTCAGAGAAACCAAATCTGTAGTGTTTTGAACTTAGATTGTCCTCCAGAACTGGGAGAAATACAGGTGTATGGTTTACACGCCACGCATATGTAGCATGATTGCTACAGGAGCCCAAACAGACTAAGTAAACTTTAACAGTGAAATGAAGAAACAAAAAATCTCTGCAGCTCTCAGAGGAAGCCCTACTACAGAAAAATTGCCTTGGGGACAGGAGGACAGCAGTGCATGAAATGACGGAAATCCAAACTGGACCACGTCAAAGGGATTCTGATTGCCCCCTCAGTGAGAAGCAATCCAAAGAACCACAGTGTACACAGGAGTGGTAACTATTAGGGACACCCCTGGGATGTTACTTAGTAAACTGTGTGGTTCTAACTCACAGCTTAGGCTCAATCATTTGAATTAATAAAAAAATATCTTCTTTGAATCATGCTTAGTGAGACAAGCCAGAAAGAGAAAGAAAAATATCGGATGATTTCGCTCATAGCAGGAGTATAATGGACCAGGCGAGAAAATAATAAGAATAATGAACAGCCATATACCAGAGACATTTTGTGGGGGTAGAGTGTGGAATGGGATCAAAAACGGTAGAGGGAGGGAAGTGCATTGGACTATGGTGATGGCACATGGGTGACTCGTTGATGGGAAACCCTTGGGGATTACAATTGAGATGGAAAAAAAAATGTACAAAATGATGTAAAAATAAACTTATATATAAAAAAATCTTTGAAATTCTAAGGCATCTAAGGTTTTTTTGTTTTTTTGTTTTTTTGTTTTTTTTGCTAGCTATTTCCTGCCATAGGAAGTAAGGGTTCTAGGCCCAGGCCAGACAGCCCAGGCCAGACAGCCCAGGGAGCCAGCGTAACTTACAGAAATGCCCCATCACAGGGAGGCGAGGCATATTCAGGCATATGGCAAGTTACACCTCACTTCTATCCTCTCCTTTCACCCTTCACCCAGCCATGGTAAGGTAACTTACAGATAACTTACAGATAGGGAAACTGAGGCACAGTAAAGTTAGAGTCACAACATTGGCAGATGAAAATGCTTTATCACTAAAACTGACCCTAAGTCCTTTTCTCCAGGTCCTGTGGCTCAAATGCCAACTCTTCAGAAAGTGCCTTCGATACCCTGTGTGCAAATGAACAAGGAGGGATGTGTCTGAGAGACTCTGGAGGATGCCTTCCAGCTTCTTTGGGATCCATCTGAGCCCAGAGTGAGCCCTCAGCACCCAGGCTAAAGTGTGAGAGCTTTCTGTACCCTGAGGGTGGTGGACAGACCCAGGTGGAGCTTCACCCAGTGGAGGCCACTGAGAACAAACAAGACCATTGGAAATTCTGAGAGTCATCAGGGCTAGGTTCTGTTCTAAAACTTGCCTTTGCACAGAAAACTGTTCATGCAAGTGAAGTTCTCTCTTCATTGATCACTTTCTCTAACAAGGATACAAGTTGGTATCCTTTGTATTTCAGTCATATTTCCCTTGGACTCATCAACTATTGACTTTGTCAGATAAACATGAAAAAAAAAGAGAGAGAGAGAGAGGTTAGAGAGAAAAATCACCTGCAGGCACTTTGGAGAGATAAATAGACTGGCAGAAAGCCAATAGTATGGTGGAAACAGTTATGTTCATAAACTCCCTATCAAATTGCCTCAGTTGCTCTAAATACCAAGAAACTACACTCCATCTGTCTCAGGCCCGCCAGAAGCAGTTAGTTAACTCATACCGCAGGCTAGGTCAGTTCAGTATCCTTAAGTCACCTCCCTTTTGAGTCGTGTTTGCAGTATACATAATACCAGGTCAGCAGACTGGTAGGTAAAATAACACTCAGAGGGTATTATGCACTCTCAATTCACAAGTGGAGTTATTAAAAATATATATATATATAGCAGTTTAAACCTTAATCCCTGCTTTTTCTTGAACTAAAGGAGACAAGGACAAACTTCTAGCTGTTCTTCCATTTGATAAGGCTGAGTGCAGTAGCTATAAATTAGAAATAACAAAGAGAGCCGTGAGGCAGCACTTACAGTACCCTGGAGTCTTCCTGGAGCTTTATTGACTGTTCTGCAAGATTATGGGAACAGCAGTTCTGGCATGGACCCTGGTGAAGGGGAATGATTGGCACAAGTGGCTAAGGGACTTCACACGGCGGCCTCATTGCTGGGTGGTACCAAGCATGGGTAACCAAGGGAGTATCTGATGAGCCTCTAGGGTCTACTTCAGAATGGCTAAAGGTGCTCTTAATTGGTTTTCTATTCAGATGCATTAAATTAACTTTATCTAAAAATATTGCTTCTTCAGTTCAATGAGGGAAAATTGGATTTAGATTTAGAGTCACTGTATAGATGCAAAAATAAATGCTAACATCTTCTCTTTCACCATAGTTTATGAGCAAAGAAAAAGGCAAATGGTTTTGCAATTCTTGATTTGAATGTAAGTGCCATTATGCTTGATATCAACATACTTTTCTTACCTCTTCAGGAAGAGGTAAAAGAGTTCAGGAAAACGAGTGAGATTTGGCCTCCTCTAAGCTGTGAGTCACCAGAGATGGGCAAATACTCTCCTTTAAGATAAACCAGTATCAGAAGCAAGCAGATTAAAATAGCCACGCCTTACTATTGCAGTCAGATATTTCTAGATACAGAGAAAGAGCAGTGACCCAGGAGTCAGAAAACACAAATCTGAGGACAGTCAGAGGACAAAGGCCTGAGAAAAGTCCTTTCTGTTGAATGCCTTTAGAAAATAAAACATCTCAAGACTCCACTAGAATCTCTCTACATTTCCTTCTTAGATTAAATCATGCTTATTCATGGTCATTTTCCTCATTACTGATTATCAGAAAATTTGGGGTCTATTTTATCTCCAAAATCTCTGTGTAAAATCCAAGCAGGGGGATCTCCACATTACAAAGCTCTCTGAAGCCACTGCAGCATGAGTTTGATCCCCAGCCAGGGAGGTGACCCACATGGCGTAGCAGACCCCTCCTAGCCCACCTGCTGCTCCCTTCAGCAGTGTACTTTACCAATCTGACTGTTTTGCTCCCCACTCTGTCTCTGGTGAATCCTCTCACCCACCACACCTCTGGCCTGTTCAGAACTGGCCACCCCAGTTCTGTAAGCATAAATAAATAAATCTTAAAAAAAAAATCCAAGCATAATAAACTGATTTCTCTAAATCTGAAAGCCCTAACCATTCAAATAATCACAATATTGCAAAATTATATAATATTCACAATAATGATTGCTACCTTGTACATTATTCCCAAAAAGCTTTTGAATCAGAAACAAAAGATTCATTTCTGTTCAATTTGATTTTATGAAGTATGTTAAAAAGCTCTCCCAGGGACAGTCATAGGAAATAAGAGGAAAAGATGAGACATCCTCTATTATTTCCCCAGATTTTCCAGCTTCAACCATAAGAATGTGACTTGCCCTGATTTTTTACCTTGTAAGTCCATCTTCTTTCATTTGCACTCTCCTTGTCTCCATCAGTTATTCTTGGCATGCAAAAAAGACAGATTTTTTTTTTTCACTAAAATCGGAATCCTGCCAGGCCAACAACGTAAAGAGTCACAGACAACTTTATTTCACTGGAGAATCTTTCACCCCCCACATCTCTGGCCTGTACCCCAGTTCTTGTATGCATAAATAAATAAATCTTTAAAAATATATATAACACAGAAGCTCAGTGGAGGGCTCAGTGGACCTAAAACTTGAGCATCTCAGAAGAGGGGCAGCTGTTTGGCTAGCGCTGGTTTCTCAGACCGTGGAGGATGGGCTCCCTGAAGAAGGGTGAGTGACCTCTGCTCTGCCGTCTCCAAGGGGGCAGGGAGGCTGATTCTGAGGACTGGAACAGCTGCAGCCTGGATTCACCTGCTGCTTCTGGAATGAATATGACTGTGGGATGAAGCAGTTTTACTAAGCATGAACAAGAACAGGAAACAAGAACAGTAAAGAAGGAAGTGCCTTCCACCCTCCTCCAGGATTCTAGTCGGGACTGCTTGAAATTGGCAAAGATGAACCAGAAAGCATCTGGCGAAGCAAAAAGAATATTTTACAGAGTCAAACTGAGTTAAAATCACGATGTAGCGAAGGAAAAGGTAAGAAAAGGGTGCTGAGAGATGATAATTCGGCTGGCATAAGTTCCTGTGAGGGGGGGAATTTATAATATTTTTCGTTGCCTTATCATTGTTTATATTCAACCTGGTAAGCTGCCTCATACTTTTCTTGGGCCCCATTTACATACTTTCTATCAAAACTGAGGTAAGAAAATTGTCTTACCAATCCAAACATATTTTTATTAGACTTTTAAATTAAAATCAGTTTCATGAAAAACTGTTAACATTTTGCCCTCCCTGGTGGCGCAGCGTGTCAAAGCACAGCACTAAGAAGCTAAAGCCACTTCAGCACAAGTTCGATCCCCGCCTGCCCCATAGGTGACCACATGGCGCAGCAGACCTCTCCTGACCCGCCCGCTGCTCCCCTCAGCAGTGGCAGTCAGTCAGCCTGTTCTGCTCCCCACTCTGTCTCTGGTGAATCCTCTCACTCTCCGCACCCCAATACTGCTGGTCTATACCCCAGTTCTTGTATGCATGAATAAATACATCTTTTTAAAAAATAAACATTAGTACTCCTTCCTATTTATGTAAGAATGATTAATAAAAAAGCATTTTTAGAACCCCTGCTGCCAGTATCTAGCTGAATATAACTTTGTAGCTTAAGGTTAAAGCTAGGGACTAATGAGAATGGGGAGGGACCAATGTTAACTGAAATCATTCTCTTGACAGATCTAGAAGCGTCTGCTTCCCTCCTGGCAGTGGGGCATTTGGAATCCAGTTTTTGCCATTCCTCTTGCAATATCTGTGATCCTGTGATGATGTCTCTCGAATCAGCTGTGACAGAGTTGGGATCATGTGGTTTCACCTACATGTTCCTCTGTGTTTCCTCCCATTCCTTGGGTTGCTACAGTAAAGGCAATGACTAGTGTGATGCTGGAGGCCACATATGTCAGGAAACTGAATGACACCACCCCAAGTTTTGGAATGCCACCCAGAGCGGAGACCGCTCTCTTCAGTCCCAATCCTCCAGAAATTCCCTCAACTGTAATAGGAAAAAAAGAACCCCAAATATATTTAAACTAGTATACTTTGGGTCTCTTTGTTATAAGTTTAGCAGATACTAATAAATAGCCGAAGACTAGTACATTGGAGAAGAAAGATTTGAAGTGGTCAAATAATAATAAATCCTTAGAGTTCTTGGAAACGATAAGACCTCGTTGGGTTTTAATTAATAACCATCATAATTTATGTGCGCCTTAACATGCCAGAGACTATGCTGAGAACTGACATGAATTAACTGTTACAACAACCTTCACATTATGTGTTATTAAACCTTCCTTTGCAGGTGAAGAAATTGAAGTTCAGAGCACTCTGGTAATTTACTTAAAGTCATACAGCTATAATGAATGGTAAACCTATAATTTGAACACAGGTGATTCTACTTCCAAAGCCAATGCAGGCTGGAGGTGGTCTCGTTTATGAAAATGTACAAAGATACATATTATCATGGTGAGGTGGATAGAGGGTGAGAGGGGCAGGGGGCTCCATGTTAAAATCACTATGAAGCTTTTCCTTTCCATTAATGTTTTTATGAAAAAGAGTTTGCTTGCTTTCCCCTTTCAAATCCGTCTTGACTTCTGAGACTTGAACTTCATTCCTCTTGTCTCTATCCATGTTACCGCAATGGGAAAACCCAGAATAAATTATCAAGGTGTTTAGAGATGAAAAGGAAACCAAATATCCCGCCCTCATCCACCACCAACCACACCCTCCAGCAGGAGCCCACACTATCTGTGAGAAGGTTGGATAGAAGCCAGAGGACAATAACATGGACATGAAGCCCTACTGGGATTAGTAGTGTGAGGAGCAAGGATCCTGGTGGCCAGCGAACAGAAGCAGAAGCCTAGTCAAAGACAAAAAAGCACATTATTCAACATTATCGATGTCTGCATAAATAACAACGCGCTACTCTACTCTCTATCTAGTCATTTATTTATTCATTCACTTATTTTTGGTGTTTGGATGACCCTAGAGGAATCCAAGGCAAATAAGCAGTTGTAGGCCTAGGGATGTCTAAATAAAACCACATCCTAGATCTTGGGAAATCATGCAGAGCTTTGAATAAGGAAGTGGACATCGACTGGGGGAGGGGCATGGACTCCATTTCCAAGCCTTGTCTTTCAGTTGTTAGAACTGATTTTTCATTTTAATGGCAAATACCAGTGCTTCGTGTGACAGGTGATTCTGTTGCTTGGATTGGCATGCCATAGCTACGTAGAGCCTTCTGTACCTCGACATCCCCATGCTCCAGCCTATTATTGTTCTTCCCAGATGACTTAGTTCTCCTTAACCAAAGCAACAACCAGAACCAAGAAAGTTAAGTCCTCTCATACTGAGTGCCAAATGTTTTGGCTGCACAAACAAAACAGCAGCAACTGTGGCTGTCTGAGGTGCTCTGTGCCAAACATGCCTGCTCTCTGCTCTCCAAGCATGTGATAGGCTGTCAACTACTGACCTTTGGTGGTCACATGTGGCCAAGAAGATAATTCTGGCCAATGAATTAGGAGAGGTGGCAGCATCACTTTCAGCTGGGAGCATTGAATTGCTGGTACAAGATCCCCTCAAATTATCTTTCCTTCTATCCCAGCAAGGGGCAACCTTTGAATTAAGGGTGCATGAAGTACATACAGCTTGAGCAAGACATAAACTTTTATTATTTCAAGCCCCTGGGAGACTGCATGATCTCGCCTCTCCTGACTGATAAGAACAATCCACTGTCACTAAGTGCTGTCTCTGCAACACTACATATCATTTGTTTGTGACAACAGCCCTTTGAGATGACTACCCAATGGTGCAGATGAAGATGGGAGGTACAGACGAGTTATGTAAAGGTCACATCACTAACGCAAAAGGTAAAACTAGATGCAGGTGCAGAAACCTGGTGCCAGAGCCTCCAACCTAACCACTGAGCTATGCTGCCTCTTGAACAGGATCATGCATTTTAAAATGATCTCGGTAACAAGTTTTAATAAAATTGCTCATCACCAACAACATCCACATTGAACGCTGCAGTAAAAACGTCGTCATATCAAAATCACCATATGCTACCATCAAGTTTAACTCTTGTTTGCAGTTAATTGCAATTATTTTATAAGAAGAAAAAATTGGCATTTGAAATAATTGCACCCCAGATGTCACTACTTGTGTCGCCAAGTTGCATGACAATTTTTTTTAAAGTAATAGCTTGCATGTAAAATAAATAACATTTAATCATGTAGGCTGCCCTTTGTACAAGATTTGGGTCTACACTCGTTAGCCTGGACTCCCTGAGTTAACAACAGGAACAGGAAACATGAACTATTTAGCAAATTTCATTTTAGATTAAACATATTTTACTCCCTGTTCCCTGGTAATTATATATAATTAAAAAGCACCAAGGAACGTGCGTAAAAGCACAATGAAGACATGATCATGTGAACAGTGGCTTATTTTAACTCACCGCTGAGGGGAAGTTGCTTTTATTCAGATGCATTTGTAAAAGGACTGATGAAAACATGACAGTGAGACAGAAGGGAACACGCTCTTTCAAATTGCTCAGCTCAGAAAACATGGTGAATGAAACACATCTAATTGCATAAATGCTTCAGAAGCCATGATTACCGAGTACACTGAAAGGTCACAGTCCTCTGGAATAACTTTCTCTTCTGGGGGAACCCAGCCTGTATTTCAGAACCCTCACCAAAGTTAGATTGCCTCAAATTACTGTCTAAAACAAGAGCTAGCTGAAGAGTTATAATGGGCAGACATCATCTCAGCATCGTGCTCACTCGTGTGTATTCTCCAGAACAAAGACAAGTATGTAAATGCCGACTCTGTCAATTAAATCATTTATCTGTTAAAAAGCAGTCACAGGCATCGCCTGCATGCGGCACTGAGCTGGGTGGTATGGTGTGAAGCATGAGGGTGTTGACACCTCCCTTAACCCTCAGGGTTTATCTGTGCCAGGCACTACCTCTTTTAATCCACATATAAACGCTACGATCTGGGACCGTGTTTTCACTATTTTTAGATCAGGTAGGAAGTGGCGCTACGCCAGCACATACAGACTGCTCTCTGTGACTTCAACGTTTAGGGAAACAAAGCCTGGAAGGAGGTTACGCAGGGCTGAGCTATAGGGCAATTTTAGATTGGGGGTGGGGGGGGAGTGGAAGGGCAAGGGCGGGAGGGGTAAGGAATGGGATTAGAAAATGGAATTTGGCACTGGTCTATGGTGATGGCACATGGGTGATGTGGTGATGGGAAGCCCAAGGGGATTACAAGTGAGATGGGAAAAGGCACAAAATGATGTAAAAATAAGCTATCATATTATTAAAAAAAGAAAGAAAATGGCATTTGATTAAAGACCTAAAGGAAGTGAGGAGAAAGCCACAGACCTCTCTGGAGGAAGGATTTTCTAGGCAGAAAGAAGAACAAATGCAAAGGACTTGCAGAAGGGCATAGTGAAGGGGCAGCAGGAGGCACGTGTGGCCTGAGCCAGGGGAGCAAGTTCAGGAGCAGGGATTCGTCAGCGTGAAGGGCTCTGTTGGCCACTAGATCATTGCAGGGCTGTGGCTTTTACTGCAAATGACAAAGAAAGTCCTTGGAGTATTTTCAGCAGAAGAGGGGCATGATCTGAGAGGAACAGAATCACTTTGGCTGCTGTGTGGAAACAGAACCAAGGGCAGAGAGGAAGAAGCAGGGAGACCAGTGAGGAGCTATTGCATGCACCAGACAGAAGGTGACTGTGTTCTGGCCCAGGGAAGAGTCACAATGTCAAGGTAAGGCCGGGTTCTGGATAAAGTACATTTTAAAGGTAAAAGCAAGATTTGTGACAGGTGAGACCTGGTGTGTAGAGTGGTGCTAGGGTGGGTGCGAAACAGTACTGAACAGAGCTACCCAGGGCCGAAGCACAGCGCCAAGTACAGTGCCCAAGGTGGGGGACACCCCACTGTCTGTGGGTGCCCTCAATCGCAAGACAGCCCAGGCTCAGGGGACAACAGTAAGGGGTTATCTAACCATCAGGAGATTGGGGAAACAGCTCCTAAGGGCTCAGTGGTAGGGTAGCTCACCCCAGATAGTGTCTGCTGTCCCAAACAAAGACTGATCACTCAAGATGGTGCTGTCCTGTCAGTGAGGCCTGGAGCTGATGGCACATTGGCAAGTGATGGGCCAGGCTCTGATTCACAATGTTAGCTGGAGGTGCCCACAGGTGGGGTTACTGAGGGGGCACCACAAGAGCCAAAACAATAGTCTGAAGGCCAGACAGCACCCGATGCTGGACTAGATGGCCATGGAGGCAACAGCAACGGGAGATGGTACCAGATGATCAAAAGCAGTGAACAGCTCCCAAAGGTGACCAGACACAGAGTGCTGGTCACCTGCCAGAAGTGCTGGACAGCACTGGCCAGGAGTGCCCGTCAGCTTCTGAAATGCCAGCCAAGGCCAATGGTGCACCTTGCATGCAACATCAGAGGGGGCAGAGCCAGGTGCGGCAGCCAGGTCTGCAGAAGGGTCTGCAGGTCTGCAGGGCTCAGCTGCTTGATGCTTCTCCTTTCTGAAGAACTCAGATGCTGATCCTTCTTCTTTTGTCAGAGGCCAAGAACAACATGTTCTCAGGCTGCTCCTGTCCTGCCTTATACTCACAGGGTCCCCTACCCTACAAGCCTGATTGGTGATTGCAATCTTAAGTGACTCATTGGGCCACTTAGCTCATCAGGTCATTGCCCATGTTCAATCTGAATAATTAACTAATGAGCTGAGCTTGAACCTGATTGGTCCATTTTAGGATCTAGTGGCCAAATATAAAAAAGAAAATGTGGTGCCTATACAGACCTGAGGTCAAGGTGGGCTCAGTGGGGCTGCAGGGCAGCTGCACTCTGAGCCCCTTCAGCAGACCTGCGTATCATAATGAAGGGGGAGGGGCGGGGAGCATGCAAGGCGGCCTCTACTGGGCTCCTGCCATGTGGGTCCTGACTCTACATGCCTCTACTGCCTGCTGATCCAGGGAGCCAGGGCAGGCCCAGGGCGACCTTGCCACGGCAGTCCCAATGGGGCTTCATGCCCTGGGGCAGCACTGGGAGAGAGGGAGACACCTCTGCCAGCAGCCCTCATGAGGCCACTGTGACAGCTGGTAAAATACCTACCACCCACTGCCACCCACAGCTGGTTGCCAACACCAAGAGGGAGAGTTGTTCTGCCCTGCTGTGGTGACATCAAGCCCTGCACACTGAGGCGGACCTTCCTGAAGGTCCCACTGCAGGGCAGCCTCGATGCTGCCCAGGGGCAAATCTTCTTGGCACCTGGCAGGAACTCCCACAGCTGGCTCCAGAGCCCCTAACACTCAAGCCCAGCTTGCCCTGGGGGAGGGTCAGCCACAAGCCATGTGCTTGGTGGGCAGGAAACTCTTGTCGCTGTTGCTACCACCAGCCACTTTCCACTGCCTGCCACAGCAAGGTGGAAAGCCGCCAGGGCCACTCAGCCTCCAGGTGTACCCGCTTAGGCAGCAGGCTGCTGCATATGGGCCATGCCCGTGTCAGGTGCAGGTCTTTGGGCTGCCAACTAGAAACCTAGACAGCTCCTTTACTAAGGTGGGGAAACTTTGGCCTCCCGGTCTAGGGCATTTAAGTTTGAAATACCCATTAGATGAGCAAGTGGTGCATCAGGCATCACACACTGAGAAGTGGGAGTCGTGGAGCAGGCGACACAATGCAGGGTGCTGCTGAAGAGCAAGGTCCTGGCCTTTTCACTGAGAGACAAATCATATAGCATCATTTATCTGGGTAGGAGGACAAGGAGAAAAAGATGGGTGAAACCCAAGAACGTGTTTTGGTCATCCAGGGTCTCAGGAGGAGGACTGAGTCTGCCGACCAGATAATACTTATCTGCTTGATGACCAAGTGTTGTGATCGAAAACATACCTGAGACCCCGGGCCATGGTTCTAGTCTTATCAACAAAGCATCCCACTGATTAGCTTCTGGGATTCCTTGTCATACATCAGTCCATGGTCCTGTGGGCATTCCCAGTCACACCTCATGAGGTATGTAAGGAGTAAGTTTATACATTGGTCCTCAGTCCCCCGGAAGTTCCCAGTCATACCTCACAATGCAGACCCTCCCAGGGTGATCAAGCTCCCTGCACTTCATTGACTTGAAAGACACCTTGCAAGTTTGGCTCCTGTGACTGACCAGATTCTGAAGGGCAGTTCTGACCTTGTGCAGGAATGCAGAACTGCAGGTCACAAAATGATGGCCCAACAGGCCATTTAGGATTAGCAGACCTGTAAAGTGGAGATATCAAAGATGACCCATCCTGAGCTAAAGAGATAGAAAAGAGCTGAAAATACGCATTTGAGCATTACTGGCATAAACATGGTATCCAAAGTTAAGGGAAGGAGTAAGCCAGCAGGGAGTTGAGGGCAGAGGAAAGAACATGCCAGAAGATGGTATCCTGGGTTATACCAGTGTTTCCAAGTTGATGAGGAACCAGCAAGGAGATTTGAGGAACCGGTCACAGAGACAGGAAGGAAACCACAGATTGGAGATTACTGATCTGCATCAAGCAGGCTAGAGTGAAGGACATCGCCCTGGCTCTGCCTGCTCAGGAGAGAATAAGTGGGACACGCTCTAAGAAAGTTAAGAAGGCTTATGCCTCCAAGATGCTTAAGAACTTTCTAGGCATGTGTACAACTGAAGTATATTATGCCTCCAAGATGCTTAAGAACTTTCTAGGC
>NW_004567105.1:33288585-33290228 GCF_000260355.1 Condylura cristata
GAAGTATATTATGCCTCCAAGATGCTTAAGAACTTTCTAGGCGTGTATACAACTGAAGTATATTATGCCTCCAAGATGCTTAAGAACTTTCTAGGTGTGTATGCAACTTAAGTATATTGATTTTTAAACATAAATATATATACATTTATTATATTGATTTCAAATATAAGAATTTCAACACATCAATCAACCAAAATATATGATTGGAAGTTGAATGCTAATACCTTTCACGATAATCAACATGTTCTAAAACCCACCAAGATTTTTAACTTTATTGAGTCTTCCTGCACACTACAACCATTTGATTAGGACTTTTGGTGACTGTGGAAGTTTAAAGTGAAAAAAATATTTGCTTTTCATTGTATCAGCATCACCTAAGGATTTAAACTCCTGCTTTTTTACTAGAAGCTATGGAGCTTTTACTCAGAGTGTTAGGGACCAAGGCGACCTGTGAAGATAGGGAATCCTAAACTTAGTATTCTTAACTTTGTCATCTTTCATATATTTAACATGCATGTTTAGGATGAGGGTATGTGTGCTTATTAGACTTAGATTATGAGTATTAGGTTTGTTAATGAATGTGTGAGTCTTTAGAGAATGGTGTTGACAATAACTCATTCACTTATTCAGCAAAAATGCTAGAGAGGCAGCCTAAGGCATTTGCTTCTTGTACAGGCTCTAGAATCAGATCACCAGCTTCAAATCCTCACTGGGAATCTCTAAAACAGAGCAGCAGAGGACCTACCTGAGAGGCTTGTGTGAGGATTCATAGGTTAATATTTCTAAAGCTCTTACACAGGCGTCTGCCACGAGGTCAGAACTACGTGTAGTCTCATTCCATGGGAGGAAGTAACTCACACGAACCCACTTGGGTGTGGTATTGCTGTTAGCACTAAGGACACCATGGAGAGTCAGACCACATGATGGTGGGGATGGTGGGGGAGGGGTCAGTAAAGCAACAAGGAAACAGATAATGGGATAATTATAGAGTATGCAAAGTGTTTTTGCAAAGACATGTGACAGCGAGACTAGGGACTAGGAGTGAAGGGAAGTGAGGAAAGACACTTCAGAGCAAGGGAAATGTGCCTGAGTGCTGAAGAGGGACCTGACACATGAGGAGCCCGGACTCCCAGCAACGAAAACCACAAAAGCTAAGAGAGGGCCATGAAGACAAAATAGTCAGCTCAGTTTCTAAAAAAAGAGACCATCTCACTGAGACCGGGCAAAGGGGTGAGTCAGGCACCAGTGGGGAGCATGTCCACGGGGGAGCAGTTCACACTCACGAGTGAGAGTCTCAGCATGTGTGGAAGAAGCACAGATCACATGGGAGACTCCGACATGCGGATACAGTTAAATTGCAATGTGACTGACCTGCATATTTTAAGAACAGGGTTTAGAAGCACGCTTTCTCCTTTCCCCATCTCCCTAGCATCTCATTAATAGAAATACGATCTTTTAAAATATGTGCTTTGAACCAGGGCAGATCAAGGGATGGGTAGACCTGTCTGTCCTATACAAAATGACCTTCCTGCTGTTTATCTTCTTCTGACCAAAAAAAAGAAAGAAAGAAAGAAAGAAAGAAAGAAAGAAAGAAAGAAAGAAAGAAAGAAAGAAAGAAAGAAAGAAAGAAAGAAAGAAAGAAA
>NW_004567105.1:33290328-33318328 GCF_000260355.1 Condylura cristata
AGAAAGAAAGAAAAAGAAAGAAAGAAAGAAACTGCTGCTAACTGCACTTGTCATGAATTTGAACAAGTGGATTCCCTGATCCAACTCTTGCTGGAGGCTGTCCTCAAAGGCTGAGGGAATCGCCACCTAGGGTCATGCAGCTAAGGAAAGCTTTCCAGGTGAGCCTCTTGCCCCTGGTGCAGCCTGATGGATGAGCTCTGCCTTAGTATCATTCCTAGCCCTTTGCTTTGTTTCCCTTTTGACAGCTACAGGCTTCACAGGAAGCCAAACAGGTTTGGAAACCAGTTTGGTCCCAACAGACCTGCAGAGCAGGAATTTACCTCTAGCACTGGGATCTGGGGCAGCGCCTGCCTGGGACGGCACTAGAGAGTAGGCACAGGTTCCCCATCTTAACAGATTCATCAGACTGTTCACTGAGAGAATAAAGATGGCTCTCCCCATATAATTACAAGGTAACTGATTTATTATCCTGAACTTTGGTGCCAGTCTATGGTATTGGGCCAAAAGATGAAATACCAAGTCAGTCTGATTGGTTCCAAGAAATCATTTGCACAAACAGAGCTTCTGAGCATGCCAATGTGTGTTCAGGGATTATGCCACGTGGCTCAGTCTCTTTGGCAAAGCCCTTTTGAGAAGGAAATTACAAATCTTCATATATTCAAACTATTTAATAGCTGGCAAGCTACTGACGCTGGCCTATGCTGCTGCCAAACATACTCTAAAAGTGTCCATCCTTGTCAGGTTAGTTTATAACTAAATAGAAACACCACACATGGCAGGTGCTGCATTTTCTCTAAAAAGGAAAGAAATAATCATTTCTCTTTAACCATGGTCCCTGTATGTGTAAACATGCTAAAACCCAGATGGAAAAAAGACATTTTATAAAAGACTCAGGCCATGGTCCAGGGAGCAGACCTTGAAGCGCAGTGGCAGGCTTAGAATCACAGCTACTCAACTTGACCGACTTGTGTCCTGTGACGAGTTTTATAACCTTGACACATCTCAGCTAACTCACCTGTGAAATAGGAATTATATGTTACATGGTGCAAGTGGATCTAGATAAGTTGCCTACACAGCACATGGCACAAGAGGGGTGTTTAATAAGCCAGTGTTTCTCGAACTGGTAGAGGCCGATGATGAATGCTCTAGATTTGGAAATTCCTTAGAAACCTTTTTACACTTATGTTCACCTTTCAATCATGGTGTAAAAAAATGAATAGATCGGGCCCTCCCTGGTGGCGCAGCAGGTTAAAGCACAGCACTGGAAAGCTTAAGCCACTTCTGCATGAGTTGGATTCCCGCCGGCCCCGGAGGTGACCACATGGCGCGGCAGACCTCTCCTGACCCACCCGCTGCTCCCCTCAGCAGTGTACTTCGTCAATCTGCCTGTTCTGCTCCCTGCTATGTCTCTGGTGAATCCTCTCACCCTCCGCATCTCTGGCCTGTACCCCAGTTCTATATGAATAAATAAACAAATCTTTAAGAAAAAAAAATGAATACATCTATGTTCAAAATTGAATAAAAGATCCAGTTGTGTTAGAGTTGCGACCCATTTTGGAAACTATATGTATGATTACTTTGGAATCAAGTGGGACTGTTTGAATTACCATGAGGTAGAGAGAACAGAAGAAAAATGGCTGATGTGAAGGGAGTATCCTAGGCAATGAAGGCTCATGATACCTGTGGGTTCTAAGAGTTCAGAAGAGAGGAAAATTGGGTGACCCTACAGCACTAGGCCCACAGAGGCTAGAAGACAACGTGCTTGCTCCACATATAGCATGGGGAAACAGTCCAATTCACAAAACAGTGTTTGCCACAGATGGCTAACATTATCATTTTGAAACTTATTGGTTTTATAACTAATATGTAAAATGGTCTTATTTCATTTGTTTGCAGGTAGTAGAGGAGTTGATACCTGGCTGAAGGCTCTATTATTTAAGTAAAAATAAAAAGTGCTTATCAATAATTGATCATTTTTAAATAGCAAAAATTATCCCCATAGAATGAGCTTATTGATGATTCAGTTTTCAGAAACCCAAGTTAGAAACCTGTTACTGTTAAAATAACTATTACTAAAGGAATAAAGAAATTGGGGCCTCCCTGGTGATGTAAGGGGTTAAAGTGCAGCACTATGAAGCTACTGAGCCATCCCACCCCCCCATATCTGTACCTCAGTTCTTATACATATAAGTAAATCTTTGGAAAAAAAGAAAGAAATTGATGCAAGGAATGAACAACCTTAGGTTATCTTAAGTGAAATTATAGGCAGCGGCACTGTACATACGATAGGATTAACATTGCATTGAAAACTCATGTCCAGGATAAACAACAACAAAAAGCAGTATTTTAATTCCTAATTGTTGCATTGAGGGGATGATGTTATAAGTAACCCTCTTTAGATGCTTAAGTATCAATAATGAACATGAATTTTAGAATTTCAAAATATATGTCCCAAGTGGAAGTCGCCCCTCCAGTGAGAATGTAATTTGCAACTGAGAGAGGCTGATTCCAGACCAGCCACTGCGGAGGGCACTCTCCCTTTCCAGCACTAACATGCCAGGCCCCCCGGCCCCTGGTCTGATAGATTCCAGCACATAGCACGTCAGGCCCTCGTCCTCCCCAGGTAGCTCCAACAGATGTGATTTATAGGGCAAGTTTCTCCCGTCAAACACCTTTCCGGGAAGTCGAAATCTTTTTAACACTGGTGTGTTCCAGGAACCGTCTGCACAGCTGTGAAGGTGGTTGCCCCCAGCCGCCTTCTCCCTTTGCAGACGCCCACCCCTGGTAAACTGGGATATAGGCCTCTGTGGGGTTTCCTGTCACCCCAGTGCCACTGTTGGCACCTCTGCCTTTCTTCCCCAGGCCTCAGTCATTGCACTCTGCCCATGCCTGACTTTCTTGGCCGAGCTTCCGGGCTCCTGTCCATTCCTTGTCAATACCTGGATAACGGGAGTGCTGGGAACTGAGGAACTCCTTTAGGCTAATTCAGTTAGAAACAATATTACTGAAAAAAATCAGTAATAAAAAATAAGAGGTGTTTTATATGCTATATGTTTAAACATATGTATGTTTTTGATAGATGTGCTATGTAACATATTTAACTCAATATATACAAAGCACTAAGGCTAACTGGTTCCTTGCACACATTCTCTACATGTAGGTTGCCATATAAATATGTGTGTGCTTGAAATTCTCTTCAAATACACAAGCTACCCAAAGCATGTCATACCTTCAGAGTGGGCCCTGGCGTTGGTATTTACAAGCGCCCCAGATGACTGTAACACACAGCCCATCTGTTGGCCTTCAGCTGAATTGTTGTAGCAACACAGTGAAGCCTGACAGCACACTCAAACCACCTGACCTGGAGTCCTGGCTCCACCACTGATCTGCTGGCTGTTTGGCCTTGGACAATTTAATGTATCCCCTCCCCCTCAGTTCCTTACTTGTGAAGAGGAGGAGATGCTAATAAAGATATTACCTCATAGGACGAGGGAGGATGAAGCTGTGAAGCACTAGGGCAAGCTTTAGACGGGGACCTCGGTCCAGGCTGGTTCTTAATGATAAATATTATTACTGTCAGCTGTCAGGAAACCCAGCGGGCAGCTTCAGGAGTGGGGAAAAAAAAAAAAAAAAAACAACCGTGTTTCTCTGGGAGCCCATTTGTCTCCACTGGGTAGGACCATGGGATATTCTAGACAGTTCACACAGGTTTTTCTTTTCCTCTGAAACATGATCTTATAAACACTCTTGTCCTGAACAGACCTTTGCTGGGCTCCAGGCCACACCAGGAGCTGCGTTAAGGAGAGTGGGGAGACAAGGGGCAGGGTTCTGTGTATATGGCCCATACTCCTCCCCCCTGGGGGAGCTTAAGGGAGCACCTGACCGGGGAAGCTTTTCAGCCACTGGCCCTGACTTTCAAGGGGCCAGTAGCAGGCTTCAGAAGTCTTGGCAGCCTCTCCGATGCCCTCTCCTGTGCGAACAGGGGCACATCCGGCTAGGGTGGGTTCCCCTGCTGTTGACTAAGCCTGGCTATGGAAGAAACACCCTCCCGAGCCAGTGTGCTGCACACCTGTTAGTGTTTGTTTTTAACTGACTGTGTTGACTTAGCGTTGGGCCAGCAGGGGATGTGGTTACTGGGCTATGATAAGGGCTTGAGCTGCTCCAGCTCAGTTAATTGCATCCAGACAGAAGATATCCGTATATCTGTAAACAGGAATCATTTACATTGTTATTTGTAATCTATAGAATTACAAATCCAAGTTGGATAATAAAAACTGAACCGCCCCATCCTCTGGTTTAAAAATATCTTTACCAAAATTATGAAAGCACCACAAAACCAAAACAAAGTCTGAAACCTCCCTCTCTCCAAGGGAGCGTTTCCTTCCTACACTCCACTCCCCCAACACGAAAAGCGGCTCAGCATATTGGAACTGGACTCACCGTAGGCGGGGGCAGGAGTTCTGTGTCTTCATAGTCGAGATCTTCACGGGGGGGTGGCAGATTTCGCCTCTCTGTACCTCAGTTTCTTCAGCAAGGGTGGGAAGGGTTTAGATACACTGATTTCTAGCGCCCCTTCCAGTGCACCATCACCTTGCTTATCATGTAAGTGAATTCCCTGCTTCACTGATGCATTAGTGCACTCAGTTCTTAAGCACAAATGATGCACCGGCAATGTGAGAAAGGGCGATCAAAGCAAGCCAGACACCATCCCTGGGAGCAAGGGTGTAAACAAATAGGCAGAGCCAAGGTCTTTGTACCCTCCTGCTGGCTACAACAGATGTTCAGGGGAAAGCTGATTTTTGCAAATCAGGATCAGTAGTTTTTCATAAAGAAGGTGACTCTCCAATTGAGTATTGATTGATGAGGGGGTGCTTGCCAAGGTGGGGGCAGTGAGAAGGGTGGTGTTATAGGCAAAGTTTCAACAAAGGCTGAGCGATGGCAGCATGGTGTGGTAGGAGCTGGGAAGCACCTTAGGGAGTCAGAAACCTGGATCGTGAGGGTGTATGTGTGTGAGAGAGAGAAAAAGACTGGGAGAGTTGGGGAGAGATAGAGGGAGAGCAGGGGAGAGAGAGAGGAGGAGAGCAGCAGTAGAAAGGAATGCTGATAGATATTGGAAGAGCTGAAAATTCAGTATGACCACATCAAACATCATGATATAAGTGAGATGAGGTTAGCCTATAATTGCAGAGGAATTGAAGACAAGCAGTTTTAAGCACAACTTCATGCAAATAGTAACAAAAAAATGGCTAAGAGATGAGACTCAGTGTGTTGTTCCATTTTTTTCTTTTCCCTTGTTGGATAATGGATGTGCAAATGTCACCCCGTTTCCTGGCTTCCTTTTAAATGACAGTAGTCATTGCCTTTAATTTACTGGCTTTTAATGTCCCTTCCATGTAAGCAGTGCAGATTGAGAAACTACCACTTCCTAAAGCCTTCTAGATTAATTCCATTCTAGTCGTATCACTCCCTTCTTCTACTAGTATACACTTTTCTTCTATCTTGTGTGTGTGTGTGTGTGTGTGTGTGTACCTTATCATCTGGCAGGCAGAGATTATATCATGAATATTTTATCACCCCACAGTGCCAACATAGAAGGGACTATTAATAGCTAAATGATTTAAAGAATATTCCCACACGCCTAGCACATGTCTGGCACAGAGCAGGTACATTAGAAGAAAGCACAGAATCTATGGAGTTGGGAAGTGCAGGGATTTAACCCTGGCCTGGTCACCTCACCATTAGATGGCCCAACCAAGTCATTTCACTCTGAGCCTCACAATCTTCCTCTGTAAACTTCCCCCCTCTGGAAGCTAATAATAACACTAAAGAATACATTTAAAAAAAAAAGTGAAATCATGCCTCTCATATAGATATATAATAAACACATACTGAAGACTTGATTGAACTGATAAATGTTAAATTAGCTCAAGGAATAGTAAAAGAAGTGCTGACTTATATGGAGTAAAACAATGTTGAAATGAGTTTACACACAGCCACTATTTTTTTCTCTAGGAGGCATGAGTGGGTAGAGAAAACAAATTAATTGCATTCAGACAGAAGATATCCATATATCTGTAAACAGGAATCATTTACATTGTTGCCTGTAATCTATAGAATTACAAATCCATTGAAAAGCACTGAGACTGAGAGACCCCACCCCCAGTCTGGCAACCTGAAAGGGTGGACACTAAGCAATGATTTCCGCTGATTTTCTCTAGAATGCCGCCTGCCCTCACTGCCTCCTCTAGTGGCCAGGAGGATTAGATTCCATGTATGTGGAGCCTCTGGTAAAGTCCTGAGAATATACCAGTTGCCCAACGAGTGATAACTGCTTTTTATTATTTTTAATTAGCTTAATAATCTTATTATTTTATAATGTCAAGAAAGAAAATTGCTTCTTGGGTGAGTTTTTGTTCACCCATCCCTGAGTGTTTTCTTCCACTGCCATCACTACACATAGTCCAATATGGTGCCTGACACTGCTGGTGGCAAGTTTTTGAAGGATACGCTTTATTAAAGACAATATTCTGATGAACTATGAAGTAGATTTTTTTTAAATAATTGCTGACTCACCTGCTGAGTTAGGAAAGAGGACAAAGTGGGAAGATGCTTCCATTGTGTTCTTTCTGAAAGATGGCGGGCCTTGGGTTCTATAAACACAGGTAGCTGGTTGAACACCACTCTAACACGACCCCTTCTCACCAGAAGCCACTGTAAGCTCCATTAAAATGCAACTTGCGGGCACTCATTTGAGGCACAATGGGTTAAAGCACCACATTATGAAGCTCTCTAAGCTACTGCAGCACAAGTTCAATTCCCAGCCAGGGAGGTGATCCACATGGCGTGGCAGACCTCTCCTGACCCACCTGCTGCTCCCCTCAGCAGTGTACTTTGTCATTCTGGCTGTTCTGCTCCCCATTCTATCTCTGGTGAATCCTCTCACCTTCCACACCTCTGGCCTTACAGTACCCCAGTTTTGTAAGCATAAATAAATAAATCTTTAAAAAAAAAAAAAAAAAAAAACATGCGACTTCCTTCATCCTGGTCTTGAGTCCTTATCCCAAAACAGCTTTCTCTGGATTTGTGTCTGTGGCCCAATGACATCCCAGCAGCGTTTTCTTCAAGGAAACTAACTGAATTCTGATGGCACCACTGCAGCTGCCAATTCAATTCTTATGAAAAACAAACTAAGACAGTTTCCTGAACTCACTCCATCATAGAAGACAGGACCTGAGGGTGTGACGATGTAGTAAAATACCCAGCATTTAAAGTGATGTTCTTTGCATACAACTGAAATAATTTCCTGGTGATAAAGAAGGACAGGGGGACAGGATAAGGATAACAATTAGTATATCTTATAACTCTGATTTTAATAGTTTGGACCAAAAGTGGTTCCATTTGCCTGTTCCCTTTTTCTTTATACAAGTCTGTCCTTTAAGAATGGTAACAGGGGCTCTTCCTGGTGGCATAATGGGTTAGGACACAGCACTGCAAGGCAGCAGCAGCCACTTAAGTGTGAGTTCAATCCTGGGCACCAGAGGTGATCCACAAGGCATGGCAGACCTCCCCTGACTTGATCTGCCTGTTCTGCTCCCCACTCTGTCTCTGGTGAAGCCTTTCACCACCCGGCGCCTCTGGCCTATACCCTAGTTTTGTATGCATAAATAAATAAATCTTTAAAAAAAAAAAAAAGGTAACAAGGAATCATCCAATTTGTATTTAATGGTGGACTTGATTTCTAATAATTCTCAAGAGCTACAGAAAGACAGAAAAAAATGCCTATGATTTTCTTTAAGTGCAACAGTTTCTGGAGTCCCCGCCTCTTTTCACGCCTCCAGGCATCTGCTTAGGACTAGCAGAAAGACTGGCCTAGAGACAAACTTACCTTATTCCACCCCGACTCCACAGCTGCACATATATCTTCCACACAGAGAATGAACACTTTGATTGGAAATAAAACTACTGTGAGCACAGGTAGGAAGGGCGGTGGGAAAGGAAGGATGTCTTTGGTCAGAAAGCAATACTCAACTAGGGATAAAGACAGAAAATTAGTGGTTTGATTCAGGATTATCTACAATTATTTCATGAGTCCCTGAGAAACACCCCGTCTCACAAAATCACTCCATTTTTTTCCAAAAAAAAAAAAATTGCCAGAAATTCCACAATTTTGAGTTGCAGTTTGTGACTCGAGCATCTGTTAGTCTGCACAGATGCAGGTATCCAATGCCCCCTCGGGGTCCCAAGGGAAGAAATGGTCAGCTAATGTAGTGATTCTTAACCTTTTTTTTTTTTTTTTTACAATTGGGAATGCCTTTGAGAGCCTGAAGAACATGGCTGGGGTGGGGGGGTCCCTGAGTTGGGCTTTCCTCCTACTGCAAATGACACAAGTCAGCTCTGGCTAATTTAAGCAAAAGAGACATTTCATGCCAGGAAATGGAATGGGAGAGGAAATAAAGCCGCTTGGGTCTGGACAGCAGGACTAATTCCTGGTGGACACAATGTTCTTGTAGCTGCCAGTGGAACGGATCCGATTGAACCATTGTCGCCCTTGCCGTTGCACGGTTTCCTGAGGAACTGTTTGGTCTAAATTAGACCCACAGTCCCTCTCTGTGTAAACTCGCTGCAGTAGAACTTACTGACCAGCCGTGACAAGACAGAACACTATTTGGAGGAGATCTAGGATCTAACTGGAAATAAGTCAGGGTCCTGATGTTAGGGAGAGAGGAAGAAATGCTGCTGGGCTGGCCAAACCCACACCTGCTCACAGACACCTGCGTGGCAGGTAGTGCAGTGCGGGGGGCTTTCTCGCAGACTTTCGCTCTAAACACGGGAGTCTAAAATGCCCTGGCTGAGCGACAGTCTATGACCACCAGCATTTAAATACCTTCTCCAGCATAGTCGATTTCCTGAGAGCATGTGTGCTGGTAGAAGATTTAGAATTAAAGAAATATCGGAAGTTCTGATGGAAGGAAAATGAGGATGAAGATGCCAAAAAGTGACTAGAAGCAAATAAAGACGCTAGAAACGGTAAAACCAGGTTTTCGCAGGTGTGACCCTAGACGACCTTTGTCATGCCCAGGTTAAGGCTGTACCTCCTTTCGGGCCCAGATTTTCCACCAGGGCTCTGCTGGACATGCATTGGGCCCAGTGACACTACAGCAACGAGAGTCCCAGAAACAATGGACAAAGAACCACTGAGTGCAGATTGATGCCCTGCAGTGTGTGGTCCTCTAGAACCTGGCCTCTGGGATTCTAATTTCCTGGCATAAGGACAGAAGGGCCCATGATGGGGGTGGGGAGTGGGAGTGGGGGGGTGTCTGTCCTCATCTCAGCAGGGAGGTGGCCTGAGTCTGGACTGAAGTGACTTTGGATGCATGCCCCACAGATCTTGTTTGGGGCCTGGCTCTGCGAAGAAATAAGCTTCTCTTCAATGGTGTCTTCATTCTTTGTTTTAGAATGTGATTCCTGACAAGGGGTGCAGACACCCTGTGAAGCCCGAGTGTTTTTTGCCCTTCCCCATTTCTCCAGGTGCACCTCATATTCCCTAAATTCTCACTCACTAATCTCAACTCCACTGGCCTCTTTCAAACTCCACTTTTCCCTAAAACCTCATCACACTTGGAATCCTAGCCACTTTCCTGCCCTGCTCCATCTCTGCCAACTCCAAATTATTTTTTTATTCCCTGATTACATTTTGTTCCCCACAGCAATCCTTTTTTAATCCAAACTAGACCAGTCCCCCACTCACTGGTCCATATTTGTTTTCTGGGCACATATCAAACTGGAAAATTATTGGGGTGTTTGTTATTTTCCTATCTCCTTACATGAAAAACTCTAGAGGAGTACAGGCCACATGTGTGTAATTCCTGTCCCCATGCCAGGCACATCATGGATGATCATTAGCTATATGCTGAAAGAATACTGTGCAATATTACACTGAAGGAAAGGGACTGTCAAGGAAAACTAAAAGTGAAACTCATGAAGTGAGTAAATTTAGATGATGTACATGCTAACAACTATAGAGGTAAAAACAGAGATAAGATAGAAGATTCTGGCAGAATTATAGAATATCTTTCATTCTTTCAACCTCAGGAGTAAAGGGAGCCAAGAAAACATGTGGAATGTCGCCAAAGAGAGTTAAGGCTTTAGTTAAAGCTAAAAACTCATGTATCATATTTGGTTGCCCTGGCAACAGAATTCCCTCCTTATAATAATGATTAAACAAATACTAAAACCTAACAAATGTACCTGTGGGGCAAAATGAGGCAAATCTTGGAAGAGTTTAGAGTTTTATATTAAAGAATTAAATCAAGACATGGAATATGTGCTATTTATTATTTTAATTATTTTTCATTTTTAATGATGTACTATTGCTTTATATCCTTGTTCATATTTTGATAGTATAGAGTTTCTTCTCTCAGGTGAGACCATTGTCGCTCTCCCAGCACCAAAGCACCCACAGCCCTCCACCATGATCCATTGTGTTCATCCTTCTTGCCTCAATATATTCTGGTTAACAAACTGGTAGAAAAGAAATAAAAATAAATATATAGAGGAGGTAAATTCACAAAGAAGAAAATTAAATGGCCAATAAGTTTTTCTGTTTTGTTTTGTTTTAAAGATTTATTTATTTCTGCATACAGAACTGGGGTACAGGCCAGAGGTGCAGGTGCGGCGAGAGGGTCCATCAGAGACAGAGTAGAGAGCAGAACAAGCCGACTGACGAAGTACACTGCTGAGGGGAGCAGCGGGTGGGTCAGGAGAGGTAACCCATGCCATGTGGGTCACCTTCAGGGTGGGGACCAAATTCATGCTGAAGTGGCTTTTGCTTCTTAGTGCTGTGATTTAACCCACTGTGCCATCAGGGAGGGCCTGGCCAATAAGTTCTAATAAAACTACTGATCTCAATATTAAGTGGGCAAAGGCAATTTAAAACTCTAATGACCCAAGGAGATTGCAACTGAGATGGAAAAATGCACAAAATGATGTAAAAATAAACTATTTTATATATATATATATATATAAAAAATATATATATATATATATATATATATAAACTATAATGAACTATCCTTTCACATCTATTAATTCAACAAGCATGATGCAGGCTGACAGTATCTGGAGTTAATGTGGAGCTACTGAAACTCTCAAACACAGTGAGTAGGAATGAATTCATCATCACTACTTTGAAGAGCACTGTGGTAATAGCCAGCAGAGTATACAGATACTCTAGAACACAGCCATCCTCACTCATACATGAAAACAATCATTGCAAAATTATTTATAACAGCAAAATGGGAAATGTCCTAAATGTTTATAAAAGAGCATGCATAAATAACTATGGGCATATTCCTACAATGAAATACTTACTGGGGTAAAGGTAATGAATATGGAAAAGACTCACAAACATAATGCTGAACAAAAGATCAAGTCATAAGAAGGTACATACAATAATCATAGTTGTAAACTACAAGTTATAAACTCTACAAACAATAAAGTTATAGACTTTATAAAGTCTAAAACACACCACCTATATATGTGTATTATATGTATATAGTAATATATATACACATACATACATATATGTATGTATCTGTATATTGTGTTTATATATGTATATATATGTGTACATATATATATATACACACATACATATATATATACACTAAAAGCACAAAAATAGACATAGGAATAACACATAAGAAACTCAGGGTAGTATTGATAGCAACCTCTGCTGAGCAGGCCAGGTTTGAAGATAATAACATTAGGAGAGGTACCAAGGAGGTTTCAACTGTATCTGCATTATAATTCTTAAGCTGTGATATAATAGGAGTGCTTTTACTGTTATTCTCCATATGCTATTTTTATGTCTGATGTTGAATTTAAAAACAAGTAGATATTTAGGAGTGCTATGAAAAAGAAAAAGAGGTAATGGGCCTGGAATTGAAACATCAAATAATGTTATGCCTTTAAATTCTATGTATACACATCTGTGGGCTTCCGTGCTCCAGCTCTCTGGTCCACAGAATTTGTTCTTTACCATCAGTGACAAACAGGAGTGAAAGGATTCCATGCTTAAATAAGCCTGAAGAATGCTGGGTTAGTTAAATGGCATTCACTAGAGTTCTCTATAAAACTTGTCAGTGTTTGAAACGTTAATGATACATGTGTTTGTAACATTTCTCCCACTTGAGTAAACCTGGAATCATTTTTTTTTTTTTTCAGACAGCAAGTCAGGGTAACAGTTTCCATGAAATATATTTTGAGAAATGTGCCTCCCAAAGTTTCATTTTCCTTTTGTCTGCCTCTCTCCCATGTCTCAGTCAGTCTACAAATTCCACTTTCCTTCCATCACCTGCGTCTTTGTCACTTTGCTTCCATCTTTGCCCACATGACACTCACAATTCTCTCCCTTTCATTAAGAACTGGCAGCAAGGATCCTGGCCCCAATGCTTCTTAGCTGGGGGACCCTGGACAGATTATTTAATCTCTCTGACCTTGGTTTCTGTCTACAAAATGGAAAGAGGCACCAAATCCCTTATGTCACAGGAGAGTTGTATTGAGTTCATACATAGAAAGTGTTTGATCTATTTTTGAATTTATTAAATAATGACTTATGTAAATGATAGGGTGGAGATAATAGTTCATTTATCCTAACAAACTACTCTTGGCGGTTATTTGAGATTCCTATGGCGTCAGCAACAAATTAGCACAAAATGAGGCACTTGAAACACAGAATTTTTTTTTTAAGATTTATTTACTTAGATATACAGAACTGGGGTACAGGCCAGAGTTGCAGGGGTGGTGAGAGGCTTCACCAGAGACAAAGTAGAGAGCAGATCAATGAAGCACACTGCTGAGGAGAGCAGCAGACGGGACAAGAGAGGTCTGCCACACCATGTGGGTCGCCTCCCGGGCGGGGATCGAATTTGCACTGAAGTGGCTGCAGCCAGCTTGCAGTGCTGCATCCTTGCCTATTGTGCCACCAGGGAGGGCTGAACACAGAAATTTATTGTTTCAGGGTTCCGGAGGCTAGAGTCTGAAATCAAACTTGTTGGTGCCAAGTTAGCACACTACCCCCGGGGCTCCGGGGGATGTGCCCCCTGTTGTGCGTGTCAAGGCGGCCAGGTGATCGGGCAGGTGATCGGGCTGATAAAGCCATCACAGACTTGTGTTTATCTGCCTAAGACGCCACAGGGACGACCTGACCTTTCTCTGCCCTAGCACACTCCCTTGTAAGGGAGTGTCCGCATCTGGCAGCTGCAGGCGGTGTGGCAAGAGAAAATCCCTACTTCCTCCTTTCCCGCCTTAATCTTCCACTTCTACTGCCTAATGGTATATAAAGGGATCGCTGGAAATAAACGAGAGACTCCTGGATGAAGAACCTCGCGTCCTGTGTTTTCTTTAACCTCATCGTCCCTCGCCGGACTCGGCTCCGATCAGCCGGTCGCGGCAAAACTGTCCGCAGAGTGGGTTCCTTCTAGGCCTTTGAAAGATAATCTCTTCCAGGTCTTTCTCCTAGCTTCTGGTTGGCGGTCTTACACCTCTTGCTCCTCTGTCTCACCTGGATCTCTGCTTTTATTTTATATTCTCTATGTGCATGTCTGTTCTCAAATATTGCTTTTTTAAGATCCAAGTCATATTAGATCAAGGACCCACTTTACTCCAGTATGACTTTATCTTATCTGTTTACATTTTCTGCAGTTTTTCTCCCAAATGAGGTCTCATTCAGAGATGTGGGGCTTAGGAATTCAATATCTGAATTTTCAGGGGACATAACTCCTAAGAGAGACCAATTAAAATAACATTATGGGCCCTCCCTGGTGACACAACAGGATAAAGCACAGCACTGTGAAGCCATCGCAGCCACTGCAGCATGAATTCGATCCCTGGCCAGGTAGGTGACCCACACGGCACAGCAGACTTCTCCTGTCTCACCCGCTGCCCCCCTCAGCAGTGTACTTCATCGATCTGCCTGCTCTGCTCTCCACTCTGTCTCTGATGGATCCTCTCGCCGCCCCTGCACCTCTGGCCTGTACCCCAGCTCTGTATGCATAAATAAATAAATCTTTTTAAGAAATAAATAACATCTATTAAAATGTTGCTATATTCCTGTCGGAGTTACAAAATGTCAGGCCTGTGTGTGTCACAAATGATCACATCTCTAAGCCCCTAGGAAGTCATCACCGTAGCACACAGCCAGAGTGGGCTTAGGACAGCTGAGACAGCTTCAGGGAGCAATGTTAACAGAGTTTGTCCACAGAGACTTCCTGTTCAGTGTTAAATCTATCCCCAGTCATTGATTGCTTTAGTTCAGCTAACAGAGCAAACCTACTCTGTGAAGAGTTACTATCCGTATGAGGTTTGTGTATAGAGAGCTACAGTGGTATGTAGAGACATTAAATAATTGCTTGGAGCCAGAGTTCTATGAAATACCCCAAGTTCTCTGGGCTAGTCCATGATTAAATAGAGAGAGAATCAGCTTTGCTGCTGTGCAGGCCGTGTTATGCCCACGGCCCTGAGGGCGCATGCTTTCTCAAGGGGCTACTTCTACATCAGTGGCCCTGGAGAGGAATTCAGAGTGACATTAGGCCACTCTGAACCTTGCAAGGTTGTTCACACCAAAATGACCTCGTTAAGGTGAACCAACATTTCCTGGTGGTAAAAGGCAGTAATTCTGAATTCAAGTGCCTGGATTTATGTTCTGATTTAGGCATTTATGTGAGATCCTGGACAAGAAACATCAGCATCCCTCACCTGATATGGCTGCTCTGAGTACAGAACAAGATAATGCATGACACAGAAGAGTGTCTGAAACAGACTACGTTCAATAATTGGTAGTTGACATTAATCTCAGTGTGATGAGATTAATCACTTTCAGATAATCTTTCCCTTTTAAGTTGTAAAACAATAAGAATAATTATACCCACCAACACAACCACTTTCATTTTGAATATTAACTTCCAAGACATTTGGAGTGTGAATATAACTTTGTATTGTGTTCCTACATAGCTATGTTAATGATTACATGATCTGATCGAATTGAGACATCAAATTTTACCTAACAGTTCTCCTGTGGCTTGGAATTTTTGTTTTGGCTAACTTAGGGACCACGACTAATGTCATTTTGTACAAATCAGTGATTTTTTTTTTCTCATTAAGAGCAATTAACCAGGACAGTCTCCCTTAAACTCTGCGTAATGGTCTTTACTTCCATATTGTATTGATCTAAATTTCATTTCTCAAAAGCTATCTCTGCCCCTGACCTTTTATGTTCCCGGTTTCTCATTTAGAAAGTCGAATCTCCCGGGGTCCCTCCCTGGTGGCACAGCGGATTGGAGCAGCAACACGTAGCCCTTCTGCGCAGGTTGGGTCCGCAGCCAAGAAGGTGGCCCACGGGACGTAGAGACCACTCCTGTCTCACCGGCTGCTCCCCTCAGCAGTGCACCTGGTGGATCTGCCTGTTCTGCTCCTCGCTCTGTCTCTGGTGAATCCTCTCACTGCCCCTGCTTCTCTGGCTTGTACCCCAGTTCTGTGTGCATGGACAGATAGATTTAAAAAAAAAAAAGAAAAGAAAAGAAAAAAAAGTCGAATCTCCATTAGTTATTTCTTATTCTCCTGTTGCAGATTCTAGTCTCCCCACATTATTCCATGCTGGATCATGTCACCCTCGGGTCCACACATCCCCTGCTTCTGTTCTGTGCCTGTCAAACTCCTCTTAATCCATCAACACGGAACTCAAATGCAGTAACGCTCAGGGTTAGCTTAGTGCTGCAAACATACTGTTCCCAAGACACTGTCTGCATTTTTTGGCATTCTCAACAACTAACGGTGATTGTACATTGGAGGTGTCAAAATACTCAAAAAACAGTGATTGTACATGGTAGACGAGTAAATTAGTTATGGACATAATTATGTATGAGAAGTCAGAAACTGCTTAAGTTGCTTGTTTTGATGGGATTGGATAGGAAGATAGTGGTTGATAGTAAAGGTTTCAGAATCAGAAATCAGACTTTGATTTGATTATTTTCACTGTGCTAACTAGGAAATCTTGGGACATATAAGTCATTCCTTCTGAGTCTCGATGTGCTCATCTGCAAAATAAGAACATTTCTGTTATTACCTCTCTTAGAGGATTAAGATGTGAATTCCTAGTGGTGAAATGGGTTAAAGCACAGCATTGTAAGCTAGCTGCAGCCACGTCAGTATCAGTTGGATCCTCCTCCCTGGTGGTGATCCACATGGCACAGCAGACCTCTCCTGACTCACCCACTGTTCCCCTCAGCAGTGTACTTAGTTAATCTGCCTGTTCTTCTCCCCGCTCTGTCTCTGGTGAAACTTCTCACCACCCCTGCACCTCTGGCCTGTACTCTAGTTCTGTATACATAAATAAATAAATCTTTCTTAAAAAAGATATGGATTCACTGTGTTAATAAATACAATGCATGGATCAAGTATGTGGATTAAGTGGTAGCTAATAAGACTAGAGAAAAAATAGATAACAAAAAGTCCAAATGACCTAATATATTGTTCCCCATTAAATGTTGTAAATAGATCCAGGTTCTCACCTCTCAGAATATAAACAAGGGTGGCACCAATAGTTTACCAGGACCAAGAAACATGGGCTTTCTTTCTTTTTTTTTAAAGCACTTACTACATTGTGGGTTTTATTTTTTATTTTTTTTACATAATTCTTCATTTTGTGCATTTTTTCATCTCAGTTGTAATCCCCATGGGCTTCCCACCACCAATCCACCTGTGACACGGATTTTCAATGAGTTTCTTGCACTAGTCCTGATGGACATATTCTGCTCTGGTCTCTTGTTATTTCCCACTCACACCTGTCATAGTTCTCATTTGACAACAAGGCCTGCAGAAACACACCCGCCATGACCATCTCTAGGCATTTTCCACAGCTGATTTGTCACCTGAGATCATTCCACTTCTGTCTCTCCTTCTTTCCTTTCATTGGAGGACTGTTTCTAGTTCCTCCTACGGAAGTATGAATTCACTGTGCTGGCCTATCAAGTCAAGAATAACCATAACACATTGCTTATGATCAGTAACTACACCTAATCCAATAAAAGATTATTGGCTCCTACAAAGGGTCACCAAGCAGAATTACCATGAACACAGAAGAAGGAAACAGGAGAAAGTGGAATCTAAATGGCATTCCCCACGAAAGACGAGGTCGTTCTCTGTGAGCGCCTCTTAGGAAAGGAGGCACCCATTGCGAGTGGGGCAGTGGGAGACACAGACGTGATCGCCCACTCACAGTAGATCAGCCAGCCCATGGCCAGCAACACCCCACCCCACAACTTTTTTTGAGGCCAGTAAATGGGCTGCTGGCTCTGAGGGAAATCAAAGGCACCCTAGCGGGATCAAGCCCCAGGCCTTGATAACACAGGCCAGTTCCTGCTAGTCCAGACATGTTGATCAGAGGCTGTCAGGCCAACCAGAGGCAAGTAAAGATGTGCTCACTGGTGCGAGGAAGGCTTCTTAAAAACTTGAAATTTTGTATTTGATTAAGGTCCAGAAGATAAAGAGTATTCAAATGTAAATGACTGTTATGGAATAAAACCAAAGCAATGCCAAGAATTTAAGTGCAGATACAAAATAAAATCATCATTCTGTTTGTTTGAACCAGATCCCAAAACATCTTAAACAAAGGCACATCACTGTACCTGAATAATATAAATCTTGGGTTCAGAAAGAGTCAATGTGGAACATTTTGAGCTTGCTCAAATTCACTGCTGATTAGAATTACTGTTCTGCTAAATCAGCCCATATTTATTTGAATATTATAATGTAGAAGACTCAGTGCCAGAAAGTAATGATGGTGCCAACTAAGACTTACTATGGTACCATCCAGTTAATATGAAGTTTTCACTGAACTCCAAATAATGTACACATGTATGTATCATGGTACAAGGTTTGGTTTTCTCGCTTACGAGCTTACAATCCAGCCCAAAGGAAAGACATGTTCACAATCAATACAAAACAAGTTGGAGGGTGATAAGGACTATGGAAAGCTAATAAATTATGAGATTCAAGGGCTAGGCTAAATAAAGGAAGTATTATTTAAAACGTACTTTGAACTTTTAATAGGTGAAGGTGTGAGACAGGCATTGCCAACAAAGAAAACATCATATACACGAGTAGGAAATGGAAAATGGTGGCTGGTGTTCAAAGAGTGGTAAATAATGCATAAAGAGTGGGCTGTGCTGGACATCTGTTACTTTTTCCTACTCAATATCTATTCACTCTTCTCTTCATAATGGTAAGTCTATTTTCTTCAGTGATATCATCTACTCAGTATATGAAGAATAGAGTTGACCTCACTCCTAAATTAAGGTGGTGCTTGTGAGCGTCACTTCGCCAATCACTACCTTCCACTCTCTGGATGTGGTAGTTGCTTCTACATTGGGTACCCAACTCAGGTTATACAGTGACTTGAGATTAAATATCAGGGATTATGTTAAAATTTAAAGAAAGAGTCATTCTCTTTGCATAAGATTGGCAGCTGGAACAATGATGAAAACCTGGAATTTCTAATTTCAGTCTCTTTGAGGGTCTCTTTGAAGAGAGTAACTGCCACAAAAAAAGGTCAACACATCTATACACCAAGATCTTGTCATGTCTACAAGAATCTGCCCCTTTACCTTTCAGATCTAGTCAACAATACATTCCCTATGTGTCAAGCCAGCTTAAATTGTTTTCTTGTGATCATGAGAATTATTATATATACATGGAGTGGGCCGGGAGTGTCACATGGCAGGACTTCTTTCTCTAGCCAAAAATCACAGGATAATTTAAAAATGTGATGGGTTTTTGAAATTACATACCAAAATAGATTGAAAGCTAATTGTAGACAGGGAAGCTCAGGAAGTGATTTTTACAAAGTCAGTGATAAGAATCATGGGTCTCTTTCTGAGTTCCATGGAAACATCATTGCTATTTCTGAAGCTCAGTCTTTCTAAGCAATGCACACACACGAACTCACTTGACATGCAGGACAACTCTATAAGAAAAATCCAGTTACTCTCATGTAACACACAACTGTGTAAGAACAGCCCAGTTATGATGACCATTTTTGCAGATGAAATTGAAGCACAAGCAGACCAAAAAATCCCCAAAGTCCCACAGCAAACGAAAGGGAAAAATTAGGAATTGAACCTTGGGATTCAAGTTCCAAGACCTGTCCTAGAGGAAGACACTTGTCAATAACAAGAATTGTTAGAAGTTCCAGATTCTCTTCCCAGTGCCTGCCATCCCCTCCTCCTATAACCCTAAATGCCCACAGTTTACAATGACTTCTTTAACCTAGAAATGGAAGTTGGAGATGTGTTCTCGAGAATGAGAATGCTCTTTAACCTGTTACTTGTTAACCAGAATAAAATGCTGGCCATTTCCAATTAAAACCTAGACAGAGCCTTAAAGGAGATAGTTGTAAATTTGACAAGAGTAACGTGCAGAAGTTAGGATGTCAGGGCACTACTCAGGGAAATGCTGAAATGCACTGGGGTTGGCAGAACACAAATATGGTGTGGATCAAGTAAGAAGGGTCCACAGAGAAACTATCTTCCAAATAAAACTCCTATGTTGCCTTAGAAATGTAGACTTCTGTCAAGATTTCCAAAAGCACAGTCTTGCGATTCTGCACTCACCTCCTCACATGGCTCCTGCCTGTGTCACTTCAGTGGGTCCTTGCATATGAGGAGATGAAGTCAGTCCTCCAAGAGCTGTCACTCTCAAGTATCTTCTCTCTGCCAGCCCTTCCCACAGTCCCAGATGGTCTAGCTTCTCCTTCACTGTCATTTCCTGAGGGGGTGGGAGAGAAAAGCAAGACTTAGGAAAGAGACAAGAAGCATAGAATTTGCCAGTACCAGCCCTGGCTCTCATACAACCTACCAGACAGGGCTGACCCAAAGCAGCCCTTGGGCTGGTAAGTGGTTGGTGCTTGATCCTGGGTCTGCACCTCTCCCCCCACCTCCCCACTTTCCCTGGCAGGAAGAATCACCTGCTTCTGTCCCACTTCAGCTACCAATTCCCATAGGGATTCTCACTACATTCTTATTGCAGTGATATTAAGGATTAATTTTACACAGAAGTTAGATCCACCTGGATTACTGTGGTGATTGCATTAATAAGAATGTTTCAGGGGAAAATTCAGAGAAATGTCATTCTTCCTGAATCATTCATTTATTGATTCACCAAATAAAGATTTATTGAGAACTTATAATATGTCACGGCCTCATCTAAGTACTGGAACAGAGTGGTGAACTGTTAACGTCACAGAATTATATTCTAGCAGAGAAAACAAGCAATATACTAAACAATAACTATTCCAGATAATGTCGAGTGGGTAAATGCTAGGAAGGAAAATAAAAGCAGGAAGGGGTCATTAGAGAGTAAGGGGCTTAATTTAGGAAAACTACCTGTGAAGACCATGCTGAAAATAGCAATGTATGCAGTGAGACCATAGGCCAAGTGGGGCTCAGTCAGAGGGAAGATTGCTCCAGGGAAAAGGAAAAGGAAGGAGGAAGAACCACTCCTGAATGTAAGGATGTCCTGACTTCCAAGCCAAAGAGTAATTAGGGATGAAGTGAAAGAAGGAGCCAAGAACAGGATGATAATTTTGTATTATATTCTTAAGGTGATATGAAACCGCTGGAGTACTTTTTATGAAGAATAATATGATGTGCTTTTAGAGATTCTGAGGCAAATAAAGAAAGTAAGAAGACAAACAAGAATCCGAGAAGGCCCAGGTGAGAGATGAAGGTGAACCAGATCAGAATGATAATGCTGAAAATGGGGGAAAGTGGTTAAGTTCAAGCTTGGAAGCAGAGTCTTAAGTTTCATCTTGTGGCTGTGCAGTAGAAACCTCAGTGACTGTGTTGCTTGCCTTAGGCACACTTCTGATCTCAGCCACAGCTGTGATGGACAGTTCCTAGGATCTGAGTTCCCCTCACCTGTGCTATTTTCCCAGCACCATAAGAGACCCCACAGCCAGCGGGCATGTGTACCCGAGTGTGGATAGGGTGGATTGTTACACCTGAGCAAACATGAATCACTCGGGACTGGAGTCAGATAAAGATTTCAGCCTCCTGTCTTTCAGATAGAAGATTCTAAGTCATTTGATGGCCTTCTCAGAAGACAACCTACATCAGTGACCTTGAACACACCCCCTCGTGTTAACTTGTCACTCTACCCTCTCATTCTGCCCCCTAGCATCATCTCCAAATAAAATTCCTTCAGTCAGTTCCTAACTTCAGTCTCTGATTTGGGAAGCTCAAGCTAAGACAGCGAATTTGCCCATCCTACCTACTGCTCCTGCCGTACCCACAATCCTTTCTATATGCCCAAGGCACTTGAGAGAAACACCCAGGAGATACAATCCTCATATGCTAGTTTCTAGTTTCCTTCTAAGGAGCGCTGAGGTTTATAACCAGAAACAGATCTTTTCCTCAATTCCTCCAACACATCCATCATCCATCCCTACTTCAAAGGTCAATATCTCCATCCCAGCTCATGGAAACTCAACTGAAAACAAACACACATTGTAGGGGGAAAGAATACGGAGTCTCTTTCACTTGAGAAAATATGGAATACTATAAAGAAGATATAGTCTCACAGTATATAAATGACTTTGTAATGGACCTGTATGGACACATTGCCAAGTTAATAAATGATAAAAGGACAGGGATATGGCTGAGTGATAATTCTGCTGAGAGATAATATGCTTAAATGAGACTTGGCAAGAATCACTTAAAGTGCTTTGGCTGGTAGGTTCTGACTGTCCTTTATTAGAAATGACTATAGATTAAAGAGATAGGAGACAAGTGAGTAATACAAAGCAGAAGAAATCCTTAAATCAAAGTAGACATTTTAATAACTATGCTTTAAATAAATCCCCCCTCTGCAGTGGTCTAATGTTTAACAGCTGCAAATAAATATGACACCAGGAAAAGATAATCACAAAATTAATAATGCAGGAAACAACAGAGGAACCTGAAACAGCCCATTTTCAGTCCCTTTGGGGGGTCCGCCCGCCCCCCACCTAGCATCCCAACATCCTGATGATAGGGCTGGTTCTTGGTTTGGAACCCTGGAGCCATCCAGATGGAGTTGGGATCCCACCTCTCTTAAATTTCATCTCTGTGAACCCGGTACCCACCCAAGCTTCCGTGATCATGTCTGTGAAAGAGAACGAGACCCTCTGATGAAGTTGCTCCATGAGTTAAGTGGTCAAACACCTGTGAACGCAGTACAAACACTCAGTAAAACATGTATTTTGGGTATATCAATAACATCTTGTTAAAAGAAAGAGAAGGAAAGTAGAGGAAAAGAGAAAAGAAAATGCAGATCAACAACAAAGAAACAGTCTAGAAAAGAAGGCTGCCTTGGAGACAACTAAGTTTGCTTCCAGCAGGGCCTGTGTTGCCACAGCGTGACCAGCTGGCCCTGGTCTAATCAGTGCTCCAACTTGTAGATAAATTTTGGATCTCTCCTTTCTCTGTCTCATGCATTATTCAACAACCAAGTATCCACAGGATATAATCTTTACAAACCTTCAAGAAATCAATAAGGTAACACATAGGAAAGCCCACGAAGCTGCTAATTTATTCAAACACAAAAAAATTAGCTCTGTGCCCAATGATGTGGATGGAGTTATTCTATGCAAAGGCCAAATATCACATGCAATGTCAAAGATGGACAATACAGGAAAGTTTAAATTTGTTGTCATTTTTCTCCATAGTGAAAATTATGTCTAATTTTAAAAATCATCAGAATTATAATTATGAACAACAAACTCCTGGAAGCCAAAGGGCTTATGGTATCATGTGAAACAACCAGAGGTGGCAGAGAACATTGTGATACAGTCTGATGTAATCTGTAAATTATATATGGATATAACAACAAAATACACATCTGGGACATTACTGATTTTCTTTCTTTTCTCAATCCTATTTTGTTTGTCATAATGTTTTAACAATTAACAGGGACTGAATGTTGGGGAGAGAAGTGACTCCCTCTTTCTGAAGCCTGAGGCTTAGAAGTGAAATAAAATATTAAAACCACCCACCAAAGCTCTCTTTCTCCCAGAGTCACCATGAGCCCATTGGTGGTGGGGGGAGGGGCCTTTTGTGCAATTTAGTGACAATCTCTGTGGAAGAAGATCCATTATAAACTGTAGACTTTTCTTTTGTGTTGAACACTGTTAGAGTCTTCCCACCCTCCACTGGAAGCTGGTAAAGATTGGATTCTTCCAGGAATATCTTGGCAGGATTGCCAAAGGGGAAGCAGCTAGATTCAAAGATTAATTATTTTGGGCAGTATGCAGATGAGAATTAGAACGGCGAGCTGAATAAATAAATATATGTGGTATAAATGCTGAATTACATGGTATTATAGAAATTAGATCTCTTTTCCCTTGACATCAGCAAGTTGTGTACTTTCTAAGCATTCCTCTCCTGCCTACTGAAAATTATATTTAGACCAAACTAAGAAAGATATTGAGCCCAAGATCACTCAAAAGAAAAAAAAAAAAAAAACTTTGAGCTGTGAGTCCCAGATGTAGAAGGAAGTAAATTTGCCCAACTGTTCTGTCTGCCTCTTCTCCAGAAGGAGACGATCCAGTCTCCATGGTGCTGTAGGAGGGCCCGGAACTCCAGCCCATTGCAACTGAGGCCTTGGGTAGCCTCCATCACTGCCACCTGCCCCAAAGGAACACAAAGTGCCACCCAGACACCTGACAGGCAGGGCTGTGTCTTTCCTAAAAGATTGCAGGTGCATATACAACTGATCAGGAGAACATAACACAGTTTCTACAAAAGGGAGCTTTTCTACTCAGTTCCCTGTCTCAGGGACCAGATTTTTGAAGTCCAACTTGTTTGAACCTCTCCCATGTACTGAAGAAAAACCAGAAAATGTAGTCTAGGCTCCAGGTATAAAATAAGTGAGAAAGTTCTCATCCTTTATCTCGGTTTCTATGAATGCTGGTCCCATTGGATTTCGCGGGCAAGCTTACATTGCCACTTTCGCTAGAGATTTAACTGAAGTTGGTTTGGGACACAGATCAACAGCTCAGCTGTATCCCTACACTGCACACAGATTCCCATATCTGCAGCATCTTCACATTCTTCTGCTGCATTGCTCAGACACGATGAGCCCACTGACACGGAAAATGTGGTTGCTTTTGAACTTCAAGCCTGAACCCCAGGACAGGGCAAGACTCTGGGGAGTGGCTCCCCGCTAAGGAGCGGGTTTCTGAAAGAGCCATTCCAGGTCCACAGACTTCCCTTTGACCTGCTCACCGCCAACTTGCATTTCCCAATCACACAGTCCTGACTAGCAGGGGGTTGCTCTCTCACCTGGATGATTCAGTCTCACCTGCCCAGTGCCCCAGCCTTCCATAGGACATCTGGGTGATGACACTGAGGGCCACACCGAGTGACAGTGAATGCCCAGCAGCCATAGGACACATTTAGCACCCCTGACACACAGACACTACATATTTTCTGGAGCAAATCCACCTGGATGCTATGGTTTTGTAAACAGAAGGCATTCATCAGGAAGGCATTAATGCAAATGTCACTGTGTACGTCACTCTCCCCAAAGCAACAGCAGCCTGTTCAAATGCCAGAGGATAGGGAGAAATTGGTGAGGAGGCATTGAAGACAGAAGTCTCGCTTTTCCTTTTCCTGGTCGTGCTGCAGACAGACAGCTTCCTGTCTTGGCAGCCCTCCAGCTCTGCTTCCTTTTTTGAAAACACTAGGTACCCAGCCTCTAAGTCATGGTGCTTGCTCATTCAGAGCACGTCTGCAAGCTGCTTTGAAGGGGACAGTCATAAATAAAGCCTGGCTAGGGGCCCCAGTCTTCAGCACCATCACGTCCTTTCTCTGAAAGAGGAAGCCATATTCTGGGCTGTGCTTGTGCTCAATGTTTTAACTTCCAACCTGTCATAGCTACTGGCACGAAGGCTTGATTATCTATAATCCCCAATAATAGTGGATCTACATATCTTTTCAAATTGGAAACATCTCCCTAGTACACTGGTACACGTTTGGAGAAGATATGTCAATCCTGGTTAAAGAACATTAGACTGCCCTATTTCTCACATTCTCCTTTCTCCGCCATCATAGAACACTCATCCTCATGGTCAAGTCCAACTTTCCCTCTAAGAGTCAGATCTTACATCTAACAAGTAGGGTTCAAGAACCCACATTATGTGCCATCACTGCATGATAATCAACTAGCAGGGAAGATGACAATTTAAAAGGTGATATATACATAACCTGGGGTTGTATCTTCTATGGGAATGATGTTCCTAGTTACAGAAGAAAGTTACCACCTCTTCAAATCCTTCTTGATGCTCTCAAGGCGCCACTGTAGCCCCCTTGCTGTGTGAGCTCAAAGGCACACATCCATCAGCTCACTGCATGGTGTCTGGATGATGCTTCTCAACCCCAGCATTCCCATCATTTTGTTAAGGAGCCTTGAAATTCATGGGTTGTCCTATTAACACATACCATGTGAATGGTCAATGATGGAAATAAATGAATCTCTCTGAAAGATACTGTGGTCTACCTGACCCCAATAATGAGCAATGAGCATTTTAAAATCTCCATTTTGGCAAGCTCAGAAGTGACAGCATATTTTACTATTTGAAACAGAAGCAGGCAATGAGCAGGAGGGAGCCGGTAAACAAAAGCTGAATTAGGTAGTTAATGCCTAACAGTAAAAGGGCAGGAAATTGAGCATTTGGTTCTTCTCCTTTAATTATTCCAGAACATTCCTATTAGTCCTCAGAGTCTTTGATTTTGATTTTAGTTTCTTCAGAAACTACCTTTCAGCGTTGTTAGGATTAAATGAGTGAATACAAACATGTGTAGCCCTTCAGACATTATCTGCAGCATAGAAAGACTCCAGTGACGCCAGCTGTTGTTGCTATTTTGTGTTAGTCAGGGTTTTCTAGGGAAACAAAACCAACAGGATGTGTTTTTATTATATATAGTGAAATTGATTAGGAGGAATTGGCTGACACAATTATAGGGCTTGAAAATCTGAAATCTGCAGAATCGGTTACCAAGCTGGAGATCTAAAGAGGAGGGGAAGTTGTTAAAGGCAGTCTGGAAGTAGAATTCTTTCCCCCTCAAGGTCCTCAGTCCTTTTTCTTAAGTCCTTCCACTGATTGGATGAGGCCCACCTATATTGGCAGGGGGAGCAATCTGCTTTTCTCAAAAACTTCATATTCAAATATAAGTCACATCTTTTATCTTGACAGTAACAGCTAAACTGATGTTTGAAATATCTTGGCACTGTAGCTTAGCCAAACTGACAAACAAAATCAGCTACCACTGTTGTTTCCTTCCTATCTAATTTCCATGACTAAACCCTAGGAAAATAGAAGTAAAAACAGTACTACACAGCCTTAACATATTTATGGTTCTCATGGAAATTCCCTACTGTGGCTTCATAAAGGATTTCTTTTAAGTACTATTATATGACTAACTTTGTAGGGAACATGAAGATTGTTCAGGCTTTTGCGCACTCGGCCACTGTGGCTACCACCTGTGGCGTTGAATGCAGGATGGGCTTGAGGTGCACATGGCTGATAGTGGACACCTGGAACATGGTGTGGGCATGAGAAAGTGGGCACAGCTGAGCCAAGAAACAGGCTCCAAGGGCAGTGGCAGAGGACAGGTGGCTGAGGACTGTGTGGTACTGTGTGACGGACGGCGGCAGAACAGCTACAGGGGACAAGACCATGCCAGAGAGAGCCTGAAGAGAGTAAAGATTTGCTGGAGGCTAGGAAGCCTGCCTGTCTCCTGGCGCCCTGGCCTCCTGCCTTGCCAGCCTGCCAGCTTGCCCCACAACAACTGGCATAGAAAGGTCATTAAAAGCCTGAAAAAGCCACCGAAGCCTCCAGGACTTTCCTTCACCTGTCTGCCCTGATCCATAGAGAAGCTGCCCTGTACCTTTCTGGTGCTACAAATCTCCAGGGCTACTGTAAAGTGGTCTTATTTTACCTTTCTTAGTATACTTTTTATCATAAGTGGATACCAGCTGCTAAGATGATTATACTTTTTTTCTATTTTGATTTATTGAAATATACTTTATGTATAGGTTTCCTATTAATGAGCCATTCCTTGCATTCCTATGGTAAATTTGATTTGTTCGGATTATAGTTTCTTCAAAAGTGTTCTGGAACTTAATGACCTCATGTATCAGTTCATTTTTAATTTGTATTCCTAAGTCAGTGTCAGCCTTGTCTAAAGGCTTCTAGTTTTAATGTTTGTGTGTGTGTGTGTGTGATATCTGTTAAATATGGTTCTAGAGCTTTCCTTTCACTAAGTATACTCTGCACCTAGTAGCAATTTGGGAAGCATGAGACCAAACATATTTTGAATGATATGATACACAGATCAACTCATCACAAAAGACTCTGTTGTTTTCTTCCCATGCATATGATAAATGTATTATCATTTTATCAATTCTGTATTGCTTTTATACGTATCTTTATCTTTATACTAAAGATACGTACATTTCCTTTAGAAAGCATGACATTTCTTTTTACTCAGTCTTTCAGATCACCTACCTACTTTCTCTAATCTATAAACAACCCCTTCCAAATTTTCCAAAGCAGGGAAATAGCTACCTGTTATTTAACCGGGATGGCAAATGGAACCCTCTGTGTTTTTCTGCTTTAGAAATCCATCCTTTTTTCTTGAGTTGTAACTTTCCTCTGCAAAATTATCATCCAGCATGAGCCCACGTGGCTTATGCTTCATGTGGTTTGCTAGAAAATAAGTTCAGACAACAAATATTTAAAATATGAATGCCACTCCTGGCTGAAAAACAGAGTCAAGGTTTGGGGCCTCACTGGTGGCGCAAGGGGTTAAAGCACAGCAGCATGAAGCTATCCATGGCAAGAGTTCCATCCCTGCCCAGGGAGGTGGCCCACATGGCGCAGCAGACCTCTCCTGACCCACCCGCT
>NW_004567105.1:33318888-33324561 GCF_000260355.1 Condylura cristata
CCACCACACCCCTAGCCTGTACCCCAGCTCTGTAAGCATAATTAAATAACTCTTTTTAAAAAATGAGGGCTCACAGGTAATGTGGTGATGGGAGATGAACAGGGACTATACCTGAGGGGCTAAATCAAAAACTGTACAAACATGAACAGTGATATAAAAATATTAGAAAGTTTAATGAAAAAAAAAAAAAGGCAAGGCTATCCATCCATGTTCTGGAAGGAATGATGCTAAGTAAAAAAAGTCAGAAGGAAAAAAATAAATACCGGATGCTTCATTTATATGTGGACTATAGAGAAACCAAATAAAGGGTCAGGAAAAAGACAAACTTTACAAACTGACCATAGATCTCAGGCATCCGGCAGGGCAGGGGGAGGAAGAGTGGTCAAAGCGGGAGGGACGAGCACAAGGGACTCTGGTGAGGGGTGGGGGGGCTATCGTGGGGGAAAACTGTAGGGGAACTACCAAACTTAAGGGGAAAATCAAATACTGTCCAAAAAATGAACAATGATTCAGAAAATAATAATTTTAAAATAAATGCAAGTGGGGCCAGCAATCACAGCCATAAATTCTGATTCAGAAAGATGCAGAAGCCAGCCCACTGTGCCCCATGTTGTCCTCACGGCAGATGGCTGACACAGGGCTCCACTCTACTCCCAGACTCAGAGCCCAAGAGCCAACTCATCTCCAGTCCAATATTCACCAAGGCCAGGTTTTACACTGAAGCTTCCTTATAATTAACTCTTATTTTGCTTCCTGGCCATGGATTCTTCACTAGTCATGCAACTGAAAATGATTTTCACAAACCAGCATCATCAAAACAGTGTTCTGGGGTACATTAGAGGCCCACAAATGTCCATCAGTATTCAAACTGAAGAAAAATCTGTCTTCAAATAAATTTGGAAGAAAGTTGCCAAACGAAATTCAACCTTTATTTCAGAACCTCACCAATTCTTTAGCATTTTGACATCCTTATTGACCTCAACTTTTTTTTGTCACAGCATGCCTATTAACATTTCCAAATATATCACTGTTGGATGTAATATGTCAGGAAGATAATCCTCTATAATCATCATTATCACCTTCACCTACTGAGTGTCTACTAGGTATTGAATAATGTGTTAGGGATTTTACTTGCTACATCTCACTTAGTCCTGGCACCCTCGCTAGGAAGTGGGTGGAGCAGTCTTTGTATAGTGGTGAAGACAGGTCCGGTAACTGGCCCACAATGACAGCAATAGTGAATCACAAACTCTAGTAGGCAGCCAGGTCTGTGTGATTCCAAAGTCTACGTGCTTGGTAGATAAGAAACATTTGTTTTAGCACCACTACGCTTTGAATTACTTCCCTCATAAAATGATACACTGAAAATACACATTGTCCATGCTCTGTGAACAATAGTAGCCTCTCTTGCTCAGTTCCAGCCCTGAAGATCCTTTTGCTGTAAAGTCCCTTCAGTCGATGCTACCGCTGCTCTTGATCAAGGAGAGTTGAATCAAATCTATACGGTCACATGCATTGTTTTCTTTCTTATGGCCTTTTTCTGACATCTCTTTGTCTTAGTGATGGTGCCAGACCTGCAAATAAATCAAGCTAAATGTTAAAATGCAAGTTGACAGAACTCCAAGAACATAGTAGAAGCAAGAAAGGGTAAAGATTAGCAGGCAATTAGGGATTGGTAGAAATCCCTTGGCAAATTAAGGACAACACTGTGACCTGGGAAGAGTGACCAGCCATTGTGTGAGACTTTGGCTGGAGGCTTGCCACAAATTGGGTTTGAAAAGGAGGGAAGAGCCAATGCCAAGCAACTTGCTGAAAATTCGTCAGTACGGACAATTCCTAATCCTGCTGCGAATGCTCCCATTCAAGATCCCAGAGCTTGGTGCTGCCTCTCTTAATAGCGTTCACATTCCCTGCTACAGTAACTACTCTTTTGGGAGTACTTAGACTCTACATAGAGCCTTTCATTCATGCAAAGGAGAAGATTGAGATTATATAGCTTTGCATATCAAAGGAAGATAGTCAATTAGGACTTATCTGGACTGACCGTTTTACACAGTGAGGCCATGGTTGCAAATTTTATGAGTGTCATGCCCTGTTTAGAAAGTTCCCATCTCAAGAAATCCTGAAATGAAAATTGTCAGATATGGAGGATGTAGTTTGTGGAACTCTACAGGCTTAAGCGCTCCCTCATGCTCTCTGGTCCAAAGGTTAGAACTCTTCCATGACTTAACAGTTGTTATATAATACATCACCCCTAATTCTAGTGACTAAAAATAACCAGCATTTGTTGATTATGGTGAGTTCACATATTGGCAGTTCTGCTGATGTGGGCTTGATGTTACTGACTTTACCTGGATACATGCATATATTTGTGGTTAACTGGCCAGTCATCAGGAGGCTGGTGGTCTAGGGGTGCCTGGATCAGCTGACTCACCTCCACTCCATGTGGTCATTCATCCTCTAGCCAACTACTTGGGTCCATTTTCATGATAACTTCAAGGGTTAAGGGGATAGAAACAAACCCCAGTGTACAAGCATTGTTTGATGGGGATGGCCAATATTTCATTGACCAAGTTTCACAATGAGTTCAAAGCCTGGATGGTAGAAACAACAAAGTTATAAGGGAAAGATCATAGTACATATGTTCATAGGTCAAAAATAACTCATTTGGAATTTGAATCATAAGGCATTATAGAAGATGGCCAGGTTAGAGGTAAGAAGAACCAGACTAGTTTTTGCCTTTTGATGAGTCACAATTCCAGAATTATCTCAAAATCCAAATCAGAACAATGAAGCCTTTTGTATGACTTTGGTGAACTAGAGGATGCTTTACTAAAGAGAATCAGGATATGCTGCCCCAAAATGTAACATTTTGGCATAAGAATTATGTAAGCCAAAAATAACTGAAAGTCAGTAGATGCAGAACAAAGACTTCTTGGAGCTTCCCATGTCTGACTAAAAGCAGAAATTTCTGGGAAACAAGACTATCATAAATTTCCTCTTTGGCATGGCTCTGTCCCCACAAGAAGAGACCAAAATGAAACCTACCACAAATCCCTCCACCAGGGTAGTTTTAGGAACCGAAAAAAAAAATAGAAAGATCTTTTGCAATTGTAAAGACAAACATCACAAACCTACTTATCGCTCACTGGTTCTCCTAAACATTCATTATTCTTTCCTATAATAAAATCAAAAACCTTGTCCTTCCCATTGAAGCCTTTCTCCCCTCTCTCTTTCACCTATTCAGTTAAATATGTAAGCCCCAAATTCTAACCATCCCTTTAAGTTACTCATCACTGAACACTCCTGCTAGGATCTACATCTATACATTTTTTTCTCTTATTAATCTCTTTCATCAATTTTACTTTGCAGGGTTCAGGGGCTCAACATGAGAGGGTAGAGGAAACATTTCTTCCCCGTAGAGTACCATCCCTACAAAGTGTTCTGATCAGGAATTACACTCTAAGAATGCCCACATGACATCAGGCACTCCCTTAGATTTGAGGGAGGAGGACTAAACAGAAGATAAAGACTAAGAGGTCATAGGCTTATATATAACTTTGAAAGGCACATGACTGAATGAAATCACATTGGAAAGAATCTAAAAACAGAGGGAAGGAGTATGGTGGGATGCTCAGTTTTATAGAGATAAAGTAGGAGGAAAGGCGACTTCAAAGGAGACCAGTATGACCAACCAAGAGGAAAACCTAGGAAATACGGTGTTTGGAAGCCCAAAGGGGAAAGGAGGGATTTCAAGAAGAAAGAGTTGACGTGTGTACAATATTTCTGAGAAATCCTACGTCAAGCCCTTTGAACATGCACCACTTCATCTCGCAAAACTCCTGCCCTCCAGGCTCAAAGTTAACTGAAATTCCTTCTCATCTGTGTCACATCAGCACATCATGCTCCCTTGCTTCTCTGGCTTCCCCTACGTTGCATCCTTCACCTAAAGCAGGACTCTCCCCGTTCATTCTCTCTGTCTCCTGCTGTTCCTCATGGGCTCAGCTGAAAAATGCTTCTTCAGACCTGTGTAGGGGACCCCTACCCTCTGTCTCCAAGGAATGGGACATTTACCCTATTACATTAGTCTGCTTAGGCTGCCATAAAGATTACCAAACATAAGTTCATCTTCTCATAGTTTTGCAAACACAGAGTCCAACAGCAAGGTATTGTTATACTTGATTCTAGTGAGATCTACCCCCGTGGTTTAGAGATGGCAAACCTCTGGCTTTGTCTTCACACGGTCTTTCCTGTGGCTACACACAGAGAATGTTCTGGGGTCTTATAAGGACACTAGTCTCCACCTTTATGACCTCATTTCACTTTGATTGCTTCCTTAAAGATCCTCTCTCCAAAATACTCACATTGGGGTTAGGATCTCGAAATACAAATTTGGGGAAGGTGCAATTCCATCCCTATATCCGTCAAATCACTTACTGGATGACAACTTCTCTGTTCCGTATTGACTGTTAGTTCTGTGAGACCACACCCAGCAATGTTTGTATTTTGTTTTCTATTCATCAAAGGAAATGGTTTAAAAAAATCCGTCTACTAAATGAGTGAGACCATGAAAGTAGGGTCTACCTCTGCTCTCTCTGCCACCCCGCTAACACACACAGTCAACCAAGACTGTTCCCCAACTAAGAATCCCCCCCCAAGAGTGTTCATCTTTCAATGGTTAATAAACTTTCACCCATTTGAAATAAATGGAAGAAAACCTAGGTTGAATTAGTAAGAAAATGTAGAATTTTAAGAGGTTTCGGTAATTTAAAGTAAGCCTAGATTTATGTCACATCTGCATTGCAATGTGTCCACTATTTGTCTTCAAGCAAATGATGTGAAAATGGTTTAAAATATGATGAAAACCCCTTTTAAGTATTGAAATAATCATCCTGAAAATGACTTTTCACTGTGTTTCACTTAACAAATTCTACTTGCTAAATTATAATAGGGCAACGGTAAATTTTAATTCAGTTTCCAGAAAAAAAAAATTGCTTCAGTCCATATTGTGGTCTCTAAGGTCCTTACACTTTAAGAAAGATGAAAATGGATAAGAAAAGGGGTTTGGAAAGAGACTCTAAATTGCATTAGTTTTAAACTGTTTTTGCTATACATTATCAAAGTGGTGAGTTCAATTTAAGATTAAAGCACTATCTTTAAACACAGGAAGTCAGCATGGCTCTGCATTCTTCTGCTCTTCTGAAGATGGCACACACATGATTTTAAAGAAACCAAAATGATTAGAAATGCAGAAACTGGCTTTTTTTAGGCATTTCATTTCTAGGTTTTCCTAAACTCTAAAATGTGTTGGGTTGAGGGGTAGGGGGAGATTTCTTAACAGGTTTCCAACTGTTCATTGGAATTCACCCTTGAAGCATACTTTTCTTCTTGTCTATTATTAGTATTACTAGCTTTTTTGTTTGTTTATTTGCTTGTTTAATAAAGTGTATTTGGATACAGGCTGACTTTGGAAGTAAATTCCAGGTTGTGCCGCATGAGGAAACGCTCCGCTCCCTGAAGGACTAGTTTTCTCTGTGTAGCGATTAGGCAGTGGTTATCCAAGAGCTGCCCCAGCAAGCAAGGCTTGGTGACATTTGACAAACAAGCTGACTCTCAGCCAGTGCTGACACAGGCTGTACTAACAATAACACCCCAGCAAACACACTGCCTGTT
>NW_004567105.1:33325691-33327016 GCF_000260355.1 Condylura cristata
TGACCTGACCCCTGATCCCCTCAGAAGTGGATTTCAGTACATCTGCCCATTCTGCTCCCCACTCTGTCTCTGGTGAATTCTCTCACCTCCCGCAACTCTGGCCTGTACCCCAGTTCAAATATGCATAAATAAATAAATATTTAAAAAGGAAAAGAAAGAATGATGTTCCTGATCCAAACACATCATGCCTTCTTAGTAAATATTCACCTCCCTATCTTACTATAGTTAAAAGACTTCAGTTGTGTCAGAATGCAAAGTTGGCAGTCATCATAGAGCCTCTTTGAATGGAGAGTGTGTGAAGGCTTTGGAGAATACAGTCTGAAGGTTTTGGGGGGTAACGAGTGTGGTGAAGGCTGTCTCTTAAATGTCTAACAAGTCTTGGCAAGATCCAAGTTGGCCCCATAAAAGAGTTATGGCTTCTCTCCAGCAGAGTCTAAGATGAGGAACACAGTGGTGCTGGCTATGACCCACTGCCTTCCTTCTTACTGAGGGGCTATAGAAGACCTCAGCCCTCCTCAAACTCCCTGCTGCCAGGACGGCACCTATGTGCACACTCACAGCATCCCCAGTGTGCACTGGCCGGGGTGGTACAAAGGCTGTCCTGGCTCTCTTCGACCTCAGGTCCTTTCCTTCCTTCTCACCGGGACAACAGTGAAGAAGATGATGATGCTCATTTTGATTTTGCTCATATCTCATAAGTCAGAATTCTCTGGCACAGCATCACATCAATTTCTCTTTAGCTAAAATGCATTCACAAATGCCACTAAGACTAACTTGCTTTTCTATCTTCACAAATTTGGGCCTACAGCTTTTTCATCTGTGAATTGGGATTACAGAGACCTATTCATGAAACTGTTGAGACTTGAATAAGAGGAGATTAAGTGTGTGAAAGGACTTGTAATCTGGAACAAAACAACAGTTATTGATAAGATCCCCTGATCTTATCAAACTTATTTGTATAATATGAGAAGAGGATTCTGGGAGGAGACATTCTAGCCATTTTCTAGCTGTGTGAACTCTAGCCAGTTAATTACCTTCTTAGCATATGAAATTAAGAAAATAGTACTTATTCTTACAAAACTTTTGCAAGAATTAAAAATTGACCTTGTTATACTAAGCCTGCCACATGCAGGTGCTTTTTTTAAAGGTTTATTTATTTATGCATACAGAACTGGGGTACAGGCCAGAGGTGTGGGGGCAGTGAAAGGATTCACCAGATACAGAGTGGGGAGCAGAACAGGCAGACTAACGAAGTACACTGCTGAGGGGAGCAGCGGGCAGGTCAGGAGAGGTCTGCCGCACCATGTGGGTCACCTCCGGGGCAT
>NW_004567105.1:33328162-33337021 GCF_000260355.1 Condylura cristata
TAGGCCTGTGCTGAAGTCAGTTTTACCTTCCAAAGAAAAGGAGAGCTAGTTACCCCAGCAACAACAAATGTAGATGAGGAGATGATGAACAAGGAACTCTCCTGCATTGTTGGTGGAAATGCAAATCCAACCACTAAGGAAAGCTGTGTGGAGAGTCCTCACACTACTAAAAATGGAGTTTCCACATGACCCAACAACTCCTCTCCAAGGGACACATCTAAATGACACAAAAACATTCATTCAAAAGAATACCTGCGCCCGTAAGTATATTGTAGCACTATTTCTAATAAGTAAGACTTGGAAACAACCCAAATGCCCAAAAATAGATGATTGGATCAAGAAGATGTGGTCTATATACACCATGAAATTTAACTCAGCAATCAAAAAAGATAAACTCATGTCATTCACAGCAACATGGATGGAGCCAGAAGGGATCATGCTCAGTGAAATATGTCAGAAGAAAAAAGAAAATATCAGATGGTTTCACTTATAGGAGGAATACAGTGAAACTAAATAAGGGATCAGGAAAAAATAATAATAAATACAACCAAACCGAACAAAAATAAACTGACAACTATAAATCAGAGACATTCTGCAGGGAAGGGAGAGGGAGAAAGATCAAAGCAAGGGTGGGAAGAGCACAGGGACTGTGGTGATGGTGCACGGGTGAACCGGTGGAGGAAATTCAGTGGGGACTACACCTGAGAAAAGAAAACAAACATTGCAAAATAAAAAGTGAACAATGATGTAAAATATACATGAATAAATATTTTTTTTTAAAGAAAGAAAAGGAGAGCTAGTTTTGGGGTAAAATAGCAGAAACCAGATAGGCAGGAATTAGAATAGCAGTGAGTTGCAAAAACCTGTCTCATCCATCCCCTAAAGGCAGTTTCTCCCTCTGGCCTACATACTGGAAGGTGACATCCTGGCTCTGCAGGACAGCCCCATGAAGGTGCCATTCTTATAAGCCCGGTAACAGGGCAACACAGGGAAAGAATGTGTTGGTCAATTGATCATTAGTTGTGATTTTATCTTGGGATAGGGTGAAACCAGGAGCCTAGAGACAGGTTTCAGCTCAGGAGTTTCTATTTTAAAAGTTTTCTTACTTGTCACTTTGCAAACAAACACATAGAGAAGATAAAACCAGCAGAGGCTGCAAATAGATCTCACCTCCCACGCTAACCCAAATCACCCTGAAGCCTGCGAGAATAGCTCTGAGGCCATCTCTGTGCTTGAGAGTGACTGGAGTGATCTAGGAAGGCTGCTCACAGTAAGGGGGCTCAGGCCATGGAAACAGTGAGACCCAAATAATGTATTTACCATCCTTGAGCTCCCATACTGTTACATAGACACCCAAAATAATCGGACACCAGAGAAAATTCTTTCACCGAAGAATTGATATCATCTGCAGCAAATTGGTCTTTGAGGATCATCCCCTCCTTGAAATGCAACCTGGACCTGCTTCCAGAAAAATATCCCCTGTAAGGCTTCCTCACAGTAGTGAGAAAGTCCAAGATTCTATACTAACTACCTGGTTTGACTGCTATTCTTGGTGCTATCATTTTCTGTCTCCTAGTCCTTGTTTTCACATAATCCTACTGCCTAAATTACACTGCTAGATTGGAGAAACATTTCTGGCTAAGTAGGAAAACTAAGTAGGGAACTTTCGTACTCTGTTTAATTCTTTTCATATTGGTTCACTTGGTTGAACTGATTCTATGCAAACCTAACCTAATAATCTATGCTACTCTGTGTTCCTTTTTTGCACCCATTTCTCAAGCATTTTTCCTTGGTACCTGCTACTTAAAATAAATCTAAGGCAGGCCCTCCCTGGCGGTGCAGCGGGTTGAAGTGCAGCACTAAGAAGCTAAAGCCACTTCAGCATGAGTTCGCTCCTAGCCCTGGAGGTGACCCACATGGCGCAGCAGACCTCTCCTGAACCACCCGCTGCTCCCCTCAGCAGTGTACTTCATCAGTCAGACTGTTCTGCTCCCCACTCTGTCTCTGGTGAAGCCTCTCACTGCCCCTGTACCTCTGGCCTGTACCCCAGTTCTGTAAGCATAAATAAATAAATCTTAATAAATAAATAAATAAATCTAAGGCCTTCGGTTCCTTTCAAGACTAGAAACATGCCTTAACAATGGCCAGGACCATCACCTCAGTGACTGTGGAGCACAGCCCGGACTGCAGTAAGCACAGTGGCCCTGCTGACATTAGTGTCTCTGTGTCCTCCTGTTTCAGTCCTGCTTCCTAGGATGGGCTGCCCCATGATGTGGGGCAGGAAATACTAGTTACTAGGCATACTGCCAATAAAGGTCCTTAGGTAACTGACCCAGTTCACAACTCTCTGCTTCTTAATTAAAATTTTATGTTATCTCTATAGAAAAAATCTCCTCTGAGTGTTTAAGTCCTTTTTAGACTTTTCCCTTTGGGTAGATAACAGACAGCATCTTCAATCCCCTTCTGGACAACTACAAATGCAAAGAGACAAAGAAAAGAGACTTGACAGGTGATGAAAATACCTTTCCTGTGCCAAAATTGTATTAGCTTCTTATCAGTTTCACCTCGGCTGGATCTCAGGTGCCAAGTCCAATATATCCCTGGCACAGGGAAGGGCAGGAGCAGACAGAAGTTGTTAGCTTGAAGCAGAAATAAAAACTAAGAGTTTTGGGACTGTTATCTCGCCTCTTACACAGGGGCACTACATGGACACCTTCCTTCAGACTCTCACTGGATGTCCTATGCCTTTTATTTAAATGACAACCACTGTCTAATCTCATCATTGCCACCACACCAAAATTAAGGGACATTCATGAACACAGAGAATAATCAAGTTAAAAGAGATATAAGGGCCCTCCCTGGTGGCGCAGCGGGTTAAAGCACTGCACTGAGAGGCTTAAGCCAGTTCCGCATGAGTTCGATTCCCACCTGCCCCGGAGGTGACCACATGGCGAGGCAGACCTCTCCTGGCCCGCCCGCTGCTCCCCTCAGCAGTGTACCTCGTGGATCTGCCTGTTCTGCTCCCCACTTTGTCTCTGGCGAAGTCTCTCGCCGCCCCCTGAGCCTCTGGCCTGTACCCCAATTCTGCATGCACAAATAAATAAATCTTTAAAAAAAAAAAAGAGATATAAACTTGCTTCAATGGGTCTCAATCTGACTCTCAGGGCAGGGTAGGATGCATAAAGAGACATAATTATTACACAAGAATCCATATCCTGAAACTTGAGTTTTAATTTACTTGAGAGTGTGACTGATACATATCTGACCAATGGGCAGGGAGGGGGATCCTGGACACTGGGCTAAAATGTAGATTGATAAACCACTATCAGAAACAGGAGAGAGAGGTGAGTAATTGAGACAAGGAAAAAAGAAGGTCTATTTCACACATCAAATAAATTTACCTTCCAGTCTTCTATACGAAGAAGTAAATTTTGCTTTTCTCCCTTTTTCTACCATTTATGACAGAGTACACAGTCTCAGCTTCTCAAGATTGGATTAAACCATTATAAGTAGACTTCAGGAAATCTACTCTGATTTTGAGAACTTGGCACATAGATTCAGGAATTTCCTCTCTCCTTCTTGATTTCAACCTAAAATAAATAAAAGTATTTGTTCTGTTGTGTTTTATTTTTCCCCCTCTGTGCTTTTTCTCTTTTACATGATGCCCTGCCATGTGACAAAAAAGATTGCAGGAAAAGAATGCAGGACTGTGTATAATAACATGAAAGTGGACAGAGTAAGCGGGTCTAGGAAAGATGGCCATGTGAGAGCCTGAAAGCTGATCAATAATTCCAGGCACCAGTGGACAGCAAACATAAATGTAATAATATGAGAAAATCCTATTCTAATAGTTGGTCTATTTCTATTAACAGTGTGCTTAGTTGTACTCAAATCATTTGACTCAAGTCACATTAGAAATCATAGGCAATGTTCACCAGATCTTCAAGAGGTGGGTGTATGGAGCGCTTCCCGTCTTCTAAGGAAGTAGCTGTGGGCTTGGTAGAGGGTGGCCTGTCTTAAATTACACAGATGGCTGTTTGACACATTATTCCTGTGGGAAAGGATACAGGTTTCCCTCGCTAGTTAAAAGTAGTATGGTCCTGTATATAATTGTTGGTGTCTGGAAACATTCCATTCTTCCCCATGTAAATAACCTATAAAATTATACCAAATAATATTCTGCTGTCATGTAGTAGATATAAACTTGTTTTAATGGATCTCAACCTGACTCTCAGGGAAGGGTAGGATGCATAAAGAGACACAGTTACTACACAAGAATCCATGTCCTGAAACTTGAATTTTAATTTAAGAGTTTATAGCATTACTCTAAATTGGTAATGAACTTTATTTTTCCTTTTCAGGGACATTTTACTGATTTCATTTCATTGCTAATTTTGGTCTTAGAAACTCTGTAGCTAGCAGTTACATGTGAAGAGATAGAATTCTATCTTACATTTCTGATTGTGTAATACTAGTTTTTTTCACTGAATCAGGGTTAACTAAATAGGTACCAGTAATTTTATTCTAGATTGTAAACTCATGATGTATAATCTAAAGGTGTTGATCACTTTGGATGATGATGACTGGAATGTCTCCTAAATTCTGTTAATTATTTTCATCCAGTGCATTAAAAGAGCTGCCATGATATAGAAGACTTGGATTTTATTTTAATTTCAACAAATATTAATAGAAAAATAATCAAACGTGAGATGAGCCCTGAATTAAGCAACAAAGATGGGGAAATATTTCATGATTCCTATAGGCCCCTCGCAACACAGGACCTCCGGCATAAAGATGGCATGAATGGAGTTTTTCAATGAAGCTGATCTACAGCCTGTATTTTAGAGTGAAATATAAAAATTCCCTTTATCTGAAGTGAAAGTAAGTCTAGAGTGAGAATGGATACAGAGTTGCTAAGCTTTGGAATACTCCATGATAAGAAAAGCAACGTTTATGTGCAGAAGCAGCAATGAAAACTTATTGGAGACTCCCTGGCATCCAAAAGCCTCATGGTCACTGGCAGGACAGTGTCCTTCATGCACCAATGTGCGCAGATGTTCCTTCTACCAAGGTCTTGGGATATACGTGACTGTGTGGGCTCTGAATACAGGCTGCCCTCAACCGGTAGGTGGGGTCAAGGCCACCCAGGGTACCCTGGGAGGATGACAGACAGAGGAGACCAATAAACCTCTACAAATTAAAAACTGGTTTCTTTTATTTTCCTCCTAGTCTTTTTTTTTATTATTTATTTATTTATGCATATAAGAGCTGTAGTATAGACCAGTGTTATAGGGAGGTGAGAGGATTCATCAGAGACAGAGTGGGGAGCAGAACAGGTAGATTGACAGAAATATACTGCTGAGGGAAGCAGCAGGAAAGACAGGAGCGGTCTGCTACGCCATGTGGGTCAGCTCCCTGGCTGGGGATGGAGGGAGATCGAACTCATGCTTCAGAGACTGTTGATAGCTTCATAGTGCTGTGTCCTTAACTCCTACACCACCAGAGGTCTTTAACCCATATGTTGACTCCAAGTGACTTGAAGAAGTTTTGGGTAGTTGATTCTCTTGGCAAGTTTTGCTTAATAGGAAGAACAACCCAAGCAAAATAAACAATGACCTTCCTTGCAGGAATTTTTTCAAGTATTCATTTCAAAGACTTCAAAGCACCCTTCCCTCCACCTCCCCTTCCTGCTTCAACCACAGTGACCTGAAGAGACAACCCTGAAGGGGTTGGGAATTGAAGATGACACCTGCTGCCCGGCCCTGCTCTCCCTTAAGTAGGCAAAGGTCTTCATAAACAAATGCACACACCCCTGCTCCCTCTCAATCAGGCATCCCACTCTGCCCCTTGGTGATGAAGAGTCATTATAACATATTCACTTCAGTCATTGTCCCTGGGCCCAGCCGTCAGGTCTCAACCTACTTGACCCTGTGACCGCATGTTCAAGATTAAGCACTTCAGATTTCCAGGTAAATGTCTATATTTCCAGGTAATAAAGGCCTAACCTTTAATAAATATGCTCACCATTACCTAGAAAATAAGAAATAAACACTCTTAGTTAAAGTAAAATGTCAGCTGTAACTTTTTTAATGGAAAAATTGTTTTTAACTAGAATGTTTCTAAAAAGGATAATAGTGCTAATGCTAAATTGGACATGAAACATGGCCAATCCCTTCTTATCTTCAATGCAGAAGCTGAGACATAGAGTTTAAGTGATTTACACAGACAAAGTATACTTTAACTTATAATAAGTAATGATGAATTCATTAATTTTATAGTAATGTTTCATAAATATAATGTTTCATAAACTCAATTCCTTACATATTTGTATCAATAAGCATGTGACTCTAGCCACTGTATGAGCCACACTGCACAGGGGTCTCCTCTCTGCTAAGGATGCTTATTCCTTCCTTCATTTAGGCCTGACCATCAGCGGAGTGGGCACAGCTTGCCCATAAATGCTCACAGGGCGGGATTTTCCTGCAACATAAAGACTACTTGTAGATTCAAGAGAAGGATTCCTCCCAGATCCAACCCTCCTGGAAAATTCCACTATAATCTGTGAATCAGACAGAAACTGGAAGCAGGCCCTATCTTAACGGATAGCAGTTCTTAACCACCTTAGAGTTCGTTCTCCCACATTTGAAAAGAGACAGCAGTGTCATCAGCTAGCAGTCTCACTGAAAGCAGCTCTTGTCTCAGCTGTTGTGATTTCTTAGTTCTCCCAGGACTTAGAGAAGGCCTCAGGAGGAGAACGGGGCAAAAGTACCGCTAGGCGATTACTCCAGGATGAGAGAAAGCAGGAGCGCTGTAGAAACCTGCTTTCCCACCCAAGCTGCGACCCCTCTGCCTACTCTCACAGCTTCTCAGAAACTCTCAGGACTCCTAATTTAATATCCTCCACCCAGAGACATTTCAGGAATGGAAGGAACCAGACCCCCATGATCCCTATTTTCTTTGCATTCCCAATAACTCCAAAGAATAAGAAAAGACTTCCATTGCAACGGTGCAAGATTAGATCTTGCAATATTAGTCATTGTTTTCTTTCTTTCCAGAACTTCCTGACCTTTCCCCTAGTGGGCAGAAGTACCTACTTTGCAGAAGAGTTAGAGTTGTTATGACTGGAAGACTGGGAGAAAGGAAAGATTATTTTTCAGAAATTTTCCACTGAAAGCACATCAGAGAGTTTGTGGGAAAGCACAGCTTGCGGGTGGCCAGCCCCAGGTGGGGCATGGCTGCTCCCCTTGCTTGAGCGTCTCCATGTCACCATCCTGCACAAGATCCTCCTGTGACACAAGAAGTCACGGAGCCCAGGTGGATGACTGGTGGACAATTCTTTGTCAATAGTCAGCTCCACTTACCAGCTGGACTCCTCGAGGCCAGAAAGTGGTCTAGGTGAAGGGAAAGTCACAGTGACACCAGCTGAGTGGAGAATGGGCAGGGGAGGGAAACTGACCCTGTGATATGGTAAACACTGACGTTTCTAACAGGCCAGGGTATCTTGAAACAATAAAAGGTCTCTGATGCCAACCTTTCAAAAGACGTAAGGATTGTGTGGAGATACTTCCTAAGTGAACTGTGACCTGGGGGTGGTTATGTGTATTGCTGGCCCCAGTACTTCGCCTGTGCCAGGCCAGCACAGTCCACCTCTAAGACATTATTTTATTCCATCTTTAAACAACACAACAGAGCAGATAAAGAAACAGACCCCAGTGCACCTGCCCTTCACCACTAGGCTAACACCACCTCTTCACAAAATTGGATGAGAATAAGGAGAGTACCATCGCTAAGTATTCTAGTTTCTGAAAATATAGCTATATTTGATGACTGAGTCTATTTTAAACAAACATAGAAAACTACATTTTCAATTGGAACTTGAAAGTTCCCCCACAAAAGAAAAATCAATCCACCTATGTGTTTGAAAATAACTCCTAAATTAATTAACAACTTGAATACAAATATATACAAGGAACTGAAGTCGTGGTTACCCCGGCGAGAGTCTAAGAATCAAAAGTGATTCTTTAAGGAACTAGTCAAAGACCAGCAGCCGTTGCCCTAACCTACCCTTCATAGGGGTCCTGTCAGCTTGCTCCCCACAGTGAGTTGGCCATATTGCTCCTCCCTAAGGACCCCCTTCAGGAGCCCCGAGGAGTAATAAGCTTTTGGAGAGCTTTGCTGTGGCAAGAGAGTGGTTAGGGAGATAGGTTCTACGTTAGTATTTAAGTTCGTCCTTTCCAGGGGAATTTTCTGAGGAATTCCTTTTCCAGGTCATAAATAAAGAGGACCTTTCTCCGTGTGACCCTCCCCCTCTCAATGGAGTTTAGTGCACCGGAATGAGTGGGTAAATAAACTGACTGGGTCTGCAGGCCAGATTTAGGATATTTGGGGTATTTGCAACTTAGGTCCCTCAATGCATTTCCCTGTGTATGTAAAGCAACATTTTTCTGCACCATTTAAGAGAAAAGAAAATTAGCCTGTGTGAGCTGCCAACAGCTGGCTGACAACACTGAGCCCTGGGTAGGTTGAAGCCAGTCCAGGTTTGCATAAGGACTTCATTTTGGGTTAGTCCAAAGGGGAAGAGTTGGCCTGGATCCTGTCCCACAAATTCAGGAGCAAGGGGTTGGGACTCCCTTCAGAAATTGCTGGAGGGGGCTCTGAGGTCTATGAGGCAGCTACTTGCTTCTCTACCTGGTACGAAGAGGAACTGTTAACCGTCAGTTTTTCCTCCAACAAGTCAATGATTCAGGGCAGTTATGAAACCAAGAAGTCAAACACCCCCTTTTCTCTATGTCCCTTTTATAAAATGCTAGTACTTCTGCAGGCTCAAGATTTTTTTTTTAAGCTTTTTTTTTTTTTTTT
>NW_004567105.1:33338931-33363114 GCF_000260355.1 Condylura cristata
CGGGTCAGGAGAGGTCTGCCACGCCATGTGGATCTCCTCCAGCGCAGGCGGGAATCGAACTCATGCAGAAGTGGCTTAGGCTTCCTAGTGCAGTGCTGTAACCCGCTGCGCCACCAGGGAGGGCCCCCAAACAGCTTTTAATTCATGTATTCAAATCTCAGTATTTTACTCTGCAGTTTAGTAATTTACAAGTAGGGATCCTGAAGTCACATTCATTTGTTTTGACTGTAACATCAGCCCTTGTTGGGACCTTAGGGACTTTCCTTATCTCTCAGTGCCTCAACTTCGTCATCTAGACAATGGGAGAAATAAATAGTAAATACCTCATAGAGTTGTTAGAACCAAATTACTTAATTTAGGTAAAGTACTAGAATAGTTTTTGTGTCATATCTATGCTTTTCAAAATAAACATTCTAGTATTTTATGGAAATTAACTTTGGTATTAGCTACTGAGTTCACCTTTCCCTCAATGGTTAGCCAGGTTTTCCAACACCTGCATTGATGAAAACTCTCTTTTTCACATACTCTCTTGTTCTGGATTTCCCTCTGGGCTTAGTCTATTCTGAAAACAAGACATCTCTTTCCTTTTCTTTTTTATTTTAAAGATGTATTTATTTATGCACACAGAACTAGGTACAGGCCAGGGTATAGGCCTAGGTACAGAGGAACAGGGGCGTGAGAGGATTCACAAGAGACAGAGTAGGGAGCATAAAAGGCAGACTGACTGAAATACACTGCTGAAGGGAGCAGCTGACAGAACAGGAGAGGTCTGCTGTGCCATGTGGGTCATCTCCCTAACTGGGGTTTGAAATTATACTGCAGTGGCTTTGATAGCTTCATAATGCAGTGCTTTAACCTGTTGCACCACCAGCGAGGGCCAAAACATCTCTTTTCTTAATCTTTTACAGAAAAGTCATAGCTAGGTTTGCCTGAATCAAGGGCATATATTGGATCCCCTCTTAAAGGATACATGGGATACATGTAAAGGACCCAAAGGATACATGGTTGGGGTGAGGGACTGTGAAAGTCTTGGCCATGGTTCTTCTACATGATTGTTGGGAAATAAATAGACCACAGCTGTTAACTGTTACTGTGCCTGTTGTTACTCCTTGATATGAAGGCCTAGTTGGAGTTACAGCCTGGGGATTCCCAGGAATATGTGAACTCATTGTTCTCTCTAACACAGAAAATTAATGACCTCACATTCCATCTGGACCAACTCCTTTCTGTTGCTTCAGCCAAAAACCTCTGCATTACCAGAAATGACGTGACAGAGAAAGGACACTACACTGTACTGCCCCAAGTGTGGGGGCAGAACAAGCCAGTCACAGTGGAAAGGATGGTAGAAGACTGGGAAGCGTCAGAGAGCTAGACCAGAGCAGCTTTGCAGGCATTTCTCTGAGGGAAAGCAGAGGCCTCAGAATTGCATGTAGGACCTGACAAGCCCTCTCTCCCCGCATCATCTCTTGTTCACTCTACTACACGTAGTCTCAGGGCATTTAGATGTGCTGGTCCCCTGGAATGTTCTTCTCTGATTGCTTTTGTCTGAGTCATTTTAAGGTGCTTAAATGTCACCTTGTCCATGACCTCCTGGACCATTCCATTTAATGTTCCATCTGTGTGTGTTCTCCTCTCTTGCCTGTTTCTCCACCACAATATCACTATCTGACTAACTATTCTACTTACTGTTTGTTTTTGTTTGTCTCCCCTTACTCTAAAATAGGAACTTCGTAAGAGTCTATATCTGGTTTTATAGTCTCAGCACCTGGAACAGTGCCTGGCAGGTACAGGACTCCATGATTCTTTGTAGATAAACAAATAAATGCACCACACAGAGGTTTCTTGCATGGTCCTTGTTGCAAAGTCTGTTAATAACAACACATTTCCTCAGAATGTACTGAGACTTTAGATTTTCAAGCTTATCTCTGCAAATATATTTATAAAGTGAGGTGAAGAGGGTTTTTTCCTCTTGAAAGTAAAAGCAGGCATGTTTGTTGTGACTTATTAGATGCTCTAAGTGCATACCTGAAGTTGGCACAGGGCCATGAAAAAGGAGATATGATTATATTCCACAGTGAGCTATAGCACCAGACACCTGCCAGGGTAGTTAAAATAAAAATCTGGAAAATGCCCAGTGTGGGGAGGGTGAGGAGGAACTGCAGATCTCCTCTGCAGCACCCACATAACAAACACATAGCCTGTGACCCAAAAACTTCTATTCCTACCTAGACTCAACAGAAGTGGCTACAGATGTCAATCCAAAGCACAGGTAACAAAACGTGGGTAACAAAATGCTGTCATGGCCAAACTTTGGAGCAAGATAGTAAGCTCGGTTTCTTTTCACCTATGTGTTCACATAGGGGAATACCATGATCTCCAACCAATGTAATGGCATAGATGAACCATGTAAACATGATACTGAGCAAAAGCATATAAGATGCAGTGAGTGGACACTTGCATCCATCGAAGAATACAAAGGGGCAAAGCTGACCTTTGCTGCTGAAGTCCAGCATGACCTGGAAGGAACATGAGAGGTATAGGGGTTCTGAAAATGTTCTGCTTTTTGTTCTAGGTGTTCGTTTCACACAAACTAGTTTGTCAAGCTATATGTGTTGGCCTTTCTGTAGGTAAAAATATTTGAAAGCTAGGCTGGTGCCTTAGAAGAGAAGCAGCCTGCTCATTTGCTAAAGTTACTTGTTACCACAGCTGAAACTATTCCAGGAAGCTCCACTCCAGCACCTGGTATGTGTGGGCTAGGGTGAGGGGTCTTGGGGCACCTTCCCTGCATGGCTAGAATACACTTCTGAGAAACTGCAAGAATAAAGAAAGCAAGAGTCATGTGTGAGAGAGGACTTGCTACAAAACGCCTGGCATTGGAGGTCACTTTTCATATATTGTCACTGCAAGACTTATATTTGAATATTTGGGGGTTCTTTCTTTTTATTGTTATCAAGGTAACAATTGTTTGTAACATGTTATGTGATGTGAGACTACATCAAACATAGAACTTCAGCATAGCCAAAGAAACTATCATCATAACAAAAAGACACTCTACTGAGTGGAAGAAATTATTTGCATATCATATACCCAGCAAGGGGCTAATATCCAAGATCTCAAAGAACTCTACAACTCAACATCAGGAAAACAGCCCAATTTTTAAAAGTGTAGAATTGCTAAGGAGACACTTCTCCAAAAGAAACATACAGATGACCAGTAAGCACAAAAAAGGCCACTAATCAGCCCTTATCAGGGAAATGCAAATCCAAACCACAATGAGATTCCATCTCACTCCGGTGAGAACACCCCAGATTGAAAAGACCAGCAACTACCAATGTTGGCAAAGATGTAGAGAAAAGGAACTCACACTCCGTTGGGGGGACTGTGGACTCACCCAGTCCCTATGCAAAACAGCACGGAGGTTTCGCAAAGTATTAAAAATAGATCTAGCTTATAGCCAAGCAACCCCACTCCTGGGGATCGGCCCTAAGAATGAAAAATACTACCTCAAGGGTATCTGCACTCCTCTGACTGGGATTATGACCTGGAGACAAACCCTGACTCCCACCAGCCTGCCTTCAGCACGCCAGGGGCCACAGGCCTGAGCAGCTCCGATTTCTAATCAGATAGAGAGACGAGGAGAATGGCCTCTGCTTATAAATGGATCTGCAAAGTTTGCAGCAGAAAGCAGCAGAGACAAAGACAGCAGAGAGGCAGGAAACTACCTATGGGGCCGATGCCCTGTGATTTCTGGGAAGTGGGCTGCCGGGGAACTCGGGCTAACAAGTACAATATCCCCGGGCCCCTTCCTTGGGGTCTCCTGGGGGCCAGTGAGAGACCTCCATTGTCTTTCAGGGAAATGTTACAGCAGTTTATTCCTTGATATGAGTTCCACAGCACCCCCAGCCCCCCCCCCACACACACACATATACATTTATCTTTCAGGCCCCTATATCTGGCTCATTAGTTTCTCACCAAACACATTTTAAGACCTCTGAGGACTATCTTGAAGAAATCCACCACCCCATCATTAAAAAATATTTAGCTAACTCTTCATTTCCATCTTCTTTTGACTCCAAGGGTGATGGCACCAACCGAAGCCCAGTTGCCAGGGTTGCCTAAGCCTCCTCCATCTGGAGCTTTAGCACCATGGCACCGAGCCCTTCATTACCCCTGCATGCTCTCTCTCCTTTCCCTGCTCTTAGCCTGGGAGACACCCTGGAGGGGACAGACTGGGAGTCACAGAGACCCTTCCTAGCGGAGACTCTCCAATCTATGACTAATTAGTCTCAAAATTGGCTTTCCCAGACAATCACCTGGAGAACTTGAGAAAGCATGATGGCGTGAGTCCTAACCCAAACTAAGCAAAGCAGGAACTCTTGGCGTGAAGCCCTGGGTTAAGATTGTGCAAAACTGCAATGCTTCTAATGTGCACCTGTTATAGGACACCAAATCTGTTACAGGACAGGGGGAGAGGGCACCCCTGAAGCCCCAAACCTGCCTGCTTTAAGTGGGTTCTGCCATCTGCTGCAACAAGACAAAACATATATTACTTTAATGAAAAGGGACTTTAATACAGTGAATATACAATATGGAAGACAAAGAATATAACTTCTAAATCAAACACCTGAAGTGACCCATCCCCTCGTGGGCAAAAGTCAATCCAAAAGGGACTGGCCCAAAGCAAGGCCTGAAAGCTGCCACAAGACTAAAGCACCCTCTGGCCGGGACCCATGGAAAAGGGTCAGAAATGGCCAGACAAATCTGGGAGGGAAAGAGCAAAATCAAAATCAAGATAAACACTGCCATGGTCACCTCCCTACAGGTCTCTCACCCACATCTGCCTTAACCAGTCCAGGGTCAGGAAACAAGCCCGGTTTCTTCATCACACGCTTGCTGCTCTAGGGGGCTTCCTCAGGTCCCCTCCTTCTCCATCCGGCTTCCTTCTCTTCTTCTCTTCTGATTCCTTCTCTTCTCTCCTTTTTCTCTGCTCAGCTCCTTCTGGGTGGGGCAGGGAACCTGGAACTTCCCCTTTCCCTAGGACCACCCTGTTACACACCTACCATTGCAAAGCGCCATGGCGAGCGAGGGTGAACCAAGGATCTTTGGTAATGCAACAGGTGCAGGCCACACAGAAGAGCAGCATGAGCGTGCCCAGCGTGGGTCGCTGCTTCTTGCCCCTTTGCCACTCCATAAGGCAGGGCCCTCCCAGATGAAGGGGCCTGTAAAGGGAGGGTGGGGTGCTGTGGAACTCATATCAAGGAATAAACTGATGTCATGTTCCCCTGAAAAACAATGGAGGCCTCTCTGCAGAGGCCCAGGGCAATTCTGAGAGCACAGGCGTGCCCCTGCTGCTTTCAAGACTCCCTCAGTAAATTACTTAAGAGTTAGCACTCTGTATAATGGACCAGGCGAGAAAATAACAAAAATAATGAACAACCATATACCAGAGACATTCTGGGGGGATGGAGTGGGGAATGGGATCAAAAACGGGGGGGGGGGGGGGGGAGGGAAATGCACGGGACTATGGTGGTGGCACAGGGGTGATTTGGTGATGGGAAACCCGTGGGGATTACAATCGAGATGGAAAAAAAAAATGTGCAAAATGATGTAAAATAAACTTTGTAATAAAAAAAAAAGAGTTAGCACTCTGATCACTCTCACTCATTCAACAAATGTAAATCACCTTTTCCTCTAAGTTAATCATTTTCCACTTGCCTAAGGTAATTCAGAAACGTTGTGCTCACTGACACCTGTGTGGGGGCCCTCGGACACATTAATGGCAGAACACACCTGAAGAGGCAGTTGACAGTAATAGTGTTATGAGGCAGGGAGGCGCACCCCAGGGCCCCCAGTCCTGCCTGCTCTAAGTGGGTTTTGCCATTCACCACATCCAGACAAAACACTCTAGAATGAGGCCTTCCATAGAAAATAACTTTAATACAATTAGTATGCAACAAAGAGAAAGAATTTAGTTTAAGATAACGTCCAATTAAGCACCCCAAGTGACCTGTCCCCTGTGGGTGAATGCCCAGGCAAACAGGGTTGGCCCAAGGCAGGCCCACTGAGGTCCAAAAACCTGTCACAAATCTCAGCCACTTTCCGGTGCGGATCCACAGGAAATGGGCAAGAAGGGTCTGGAAGGAAAAGAGCAAAAGTGAAATTAAGAAAATGGCTCAAATTGTCAGCCTCCCACAAGTCTCTCACCTCTGTCGCTTTCAACTGTCACCTTCCATGTCCCCCAAGTCCCTGGCACAAGTCCAGGCAAGTGCTGTTTCTTCTTCACAGGTCTCCTTGCTCCATGCGCCTCCTCCAGGTCTTCTTCCTCAGTCTCTGCTGCTGCTTCTTCCTGAGCTCCACCCTCCCTAAGGTGGGGCAGGAAGCCTGGAGCTTCCCCTTGCATGGCTATCACACTGTTACAGCAGCAACAACAGAAAAATCAGTATTGGTCCAAGCATGAAACCAGAGGACCACCTCTGACAATGCACTTTTATTTCCTAGATTTCAAGCAGTTTTTTTTTTTAAGATTTATTTATGCATGCAGAACTGGGGTACAGGCCAGAGGTGCAGGGGATTCACCAGAGACTGCAAGGGGAGCAGAACAGGCAGATGTACTAAAATCCACTGCTGAGGGGAGCAGTGGGTGAGGCAGGAGCAGTCTGCTGAGCCGTGTGGGTCAGCTCCCTGGCCTTGGATTGAACTCCTGCGGCAGTGGCTGCAGATAGCTTCATAGTGTTGTGCCTAGCCTATTGCTCCAACAGGGAGGGCCCTCAAATATTTTTTAAATGCCCAATTAGTTTTAACGTTGTTTGCACCAATCTTCTATTCAGAAATTATACATTTTTCAAAGCATTGGTTTAGAAAGCATAACCACAGGACTCATCAGATGAGATGTACCTGCACACAGCATCCCGGCAATTTTGAGGCATGCTTACTACTACAGATACTATACTATGTGTTGGGATTAGTCTGTAACTAAATTATAGTTTCAGCCCCCAACACGTATGATCTACAGTCAAAGAAATAGAAACAACCCTTGCAAGAGCTTTCCCTCTCCCTGGTACTCTCTTCTCACATCTCTTTTTTCTGGCTAGTTCTATTCAGTCCTTAAGCTCGTGACTAGGGTGTTACTTCATCTGAAGCCCTCCCTGACACTTTCGGTCTAACCCTTTCTATGTACTCCCCTTGCATCTTACTCCTGTCTTCGTACTTGACACTTTGTATTTGTTGGGGGTGACCAGGTGCTGCGATAACACAACTACCAGTGGGACTAGATAAGGGCGATAATAAACTGGGCCTGGCATCCAAGGGTGATTATTAACTGGGCCCCATATCTGGAGATACGGGTGGGACGAACTGGGCCTCGTATCAGGGGACACAGCGATGAGTTACCCCTCTGGAATCTGAACCTGGAATCTACATAAGAGACCCTTCTCCCCTATAGCACTGGCAGTAGCTGCGGACCCCACCCTAGGGGCTCTGTCTCAGCTGCTGCCTGGGAGCAATAAACTCTGCTTGCTCAGCCTTTCTGCCTCCCGTCTTTCTTCTTTGTGGCCAGTCACAGAAGTCAGGACAAAACAGTATTATTTTTCCTTGTTTATATACCTGTGTCCCCTCACCAGGAAAAGAACAATTTAAGAACACATTGTCACATTCACCTTTTCATCTCTAATAAGTAGCACATATAGGACTTCATAACTGTTGAGTAAGTGAAGGAGTAAAGAAGGTATTTTCAGGGTGTTATGAGAACTCAGAGGAAAGACACCAAAAGGGACTTTCTGTAACAGGCGACTGCTAGGTGAGGTCATACAGGATAAGTTCAAGTTCTCCTGTCAGAATGCTTGGTAGGTAGGGAGACAGGGGTCTGTGTCAGGCTTATGCTGATACAGAGGGAAATGTGGGTTGTAAGGAGGGGAGAACAAGAAGCTAGTGTAAGGACAGGAAGTCCTCACCAAACCAACTCAAACTCCATCGTCCTCCTCGTTACCATCTAAGTGAATGCAGGAACACACAGATTTGCAATCCCAGAACTGGTCTCCAGCAGATAAGACAAAAACCACCCTTGCAAATTCCTCTCCAAAGTAAGAACCATTCCCTCCCCTACCCGGGGAGGTTCAAGTCATGGGGCAACTGGCAGGTTATCTGCTTGAGGCTTATAAAAGTTTCCAGTCTCATCATTTACTACAGGTTATGCGTAAAAGCCCTCAACAAACATGATGGGCAACACCCTTCTCTGCCCCAGCCACACTTCCCGAAACCTGGCTCTTCTTGCTCAAACTGAGAGGAATCTATTGCCTAAGTTCTCTTTATTCCAGTGTTTTTCAAATACTAATGCCAGTGATTTAATCATGTTCAAGGCAACCAAATCCATTTAAGGAAATCCCCGACCGTCAGAAAACCCACTTCTATTTTAGGAAGAGTAGTTGATAATTCTAAGTCATTAATTCAACCACCATTTAGTGAGTCCTTCCCGTGGGTCAGGTACCATGCTGGTGGCCAGAGATTCAAAGCTGAATGAAACTTGATCGATAACCAGTCTGCTCTTCAACCTGCTCACAATCTAATGAAAGACACTCTGGAACATGGAAATTGCTGATGTTGGGTCACTGTTGGCTTGCCCATGCCAGTATTTCTTTCTTTTTTTAAAAAAAAAAAGATTTATTTGGGCCCTAACTGGTGGCACAGAGGGTTAAAGCACAGCACTAAGAAGTTAAAGCCACTTCACCATGAGTTCAATCCCTGCCCACCCCGAGGTGACCCACATGGCATGGCAGACCTCTCCTGACCCACCCGCTGCTCCCCTCAGCAGTGTACTTCATCGATCTGCCTGTTCTGCCCCCCACTCTGTCTCTGATTTATGTGTTGATGCATACAGAACGGGGGTACAGGCCAGAGGTACAGGGGCAGTGAGAGGATCACCAGAGACAGAGCAGGAAGCAGCATAGGCAGACTGATGAAGTACACTGCTGAGGGGAGCAGCGGGCAAAACAGAAGTCTGTTGCATCATATGGGTCACCTCCAGGCTGGGGACCAAACTCGCAATGAAGCGGCTGCGACCAGCTTGCAGTGCTACACTTTAACCCGTTGTGCCACCAGGGAGGGCCTGTGTCAGTGTTTCTTGAAATGTCCACCTAGGAACTAGCTAGCAAGCACACTATTGGGCCAATTTCCCTGGTCGACTGATTCAGAACTCAGGAGGGAGCGCCTGGCAACCTGGCTTTGAACAGACTTGCCAGAGACTCTGAAGCTCACTTGGATTTGGGAATCTGTGACCTCAGGTCTTGGCTGAATCACACCAGACAGGCCTCCATGGCCCCATGAGCAATTCCCAGCCTTCCTCTCTACAGCTTCTCATTTGTTCCTAGGGAACCGCTGAGAGTCATAGGAATGAATATTCCAGAGTGGCATCAGCCCAAGAGAAGTAAAATGCTGTTTTCTCACATCTTGGCACTGCTCCCTCAAATAGCAGGGAGGACTTCATGGCGATGGGTGTGGCCCCAACTGAACTGGCCTGAACCATTTCAGTATCAATATAGAAGGATTCAGAGAACATCCTGTGATCCTTGTCTGCATTCTGCTCCCTGCCACTTGGAAGAGGAAAATATAAATCTGTTAGGCTGTTCGAGGAGCAGGAGCTGTAGTTATTTCTGGGACAGGAATGGAAATGGGGTAAACTAGAACAATAAGCAACTCGAATGCTTAGAAATATAAAGGCGAGAGGCAGAGAGGTGACAGTCTGAGAGCTGAGTCTGGAGCCAGTGGTGGTTCTAAGCAAATTTGAGCTCATGGCTCTCTCTCTCTGAGGTTCTGGTAAAAGCGAGCTTGCCACCAAGGCACAACTCGGAGCTCCCGGCCAAGGCTTTGGCTTAGTGCCATGTGCCATTAGTGACCTATTTTCATTGCAGTGAGACCGGCCATGTCTGCAGGCTTCTGAATCAGCAGTTTCTCCACTCCCTGGCTCCAGGCTGCAAAGATGACACCCTTGTCATGGAAAGTGCCACCCCCACTCTCTCCCCAGAGACAGGGAGAGCATGGTGTGTTACAAAGATGTCGACTTTGACCCCAGGTTGCCCTGAGAGCCCAGCTGTCATGTCTGCTCGGAATTATCTTACCTAATGATTAAGCAGGACTAAAAATAGCCTCAAAGTGCCTGGGCTTTGTTTAAATCCTACTCAGGTAGGAGTGGTGGTTATTGTGTTGTTTTTTTTTTTTTCTCTAATTGCTAAACCATATTTTATAAGGCTTTGAACCAAAATACGGAAAGAATTACCCATTTTGCCAGTTTGGGAAGGCAATTCACAGTTAAGCTGAATCTATTTTTAAAAAAGAAAAGAGGCCCTCCCTGTTGGCGCAGCGGGTTAAAGCACAGCACTAAGAAGCTAAAGCCACTTCCGCATGAGTTCGATTCCCACCTGCACGGGAGGTGACCACGTGGTGTGGCAGACCTCTCCTGACCCGCCCGCTGCTCCCCTCAGCAGTGTACTTCGTCGATCTGCCTGTTCTGCTCCCCACTCTGTCTCTGGTGAAGCCTCTCGCCGCCCCTGAGCCTCTGGCCTGTACCCCAGTTCTGTATGCACAAATAAATAAATCTTTAAAAAAAGAAAAAAGAAAAGAAAATGCAACCTTTTGAATTGCACATTGATTTGAGATGATCAATTTTGGGTGGATATTAAAAGCAGCCAGGAATTTCACTCAGAGTCTTCTAAGAATATTCCAAACACAAATTCAGGAAAAGAAAATTGCCACGTTTTACAGAGCTGCAAAAGACAGCGTGTTGCCAGGCAGATTAGACACTGCGCAGATCTCCACCAGAGGGCGCCCTCTCCACCGTCTGTCTCCAAACAAGGACAGCCAGGCCCTTGGTGGCTGGCTACCTGCAGTGTGATCTTGGGAGCAAATACTCAGTACCCTGAGTAATACCACTTCTGAGATAGCTCATCAAGCACAAGTTATTTCTGTGACATCAGAGGCAAGTGAAGGGAATCTACAATATTAAAAAGCAAAAAACATAATATAGTTGTATGACTTTAGTCAAACTGTGATCTTTCTATGTGTTCATTTTCTTGATACTGTCATGATGAGAGTGTAAGCGGAAATGAAAACACAGACATCATAGTGGTCTGTGCCTAGCCCATGGTCAGAAACAACCATGCAGTGACAACCAGCAGTGCCAGGTCCTGGGGGCCCTTCGCCTTCATTTCCATTTCTCCTAGGCACAACTGTCCCTCACCCAAGCAGCCCCAGGGCCACTTCTCTGTGCCTGGATCCCTTGGCTTCAATTCATGCCACACTTTCCCAGACTAAGCTTTCCTGTTCCCTAACTTATACCAAGAGGAGCTTATACCTCCTCAAAGACATGCAGAAGACTTGTTTTGGTTTAGTTTGTGGTTAATGGGGAGCAAATGGACTACAGGGGAGAATTACAACTGTTTTCAGGGTAGGGGTAGTGTAGTGACATACATCTGAAAAGGTATGAACCTATATCTCTAAATTATATACAATGTTTTAGACCATCTCTACCTAAAACATATATTGTGTGTGTGCTAAAACATATATTATGTGTGTGTGTGTATAATTTAAACCAAAAAATCAGGTTAGAATAAGTAAACTGATAGGGAAAAGTGACATTCATGGAGGACTGGGTATCATGTGAAATAAATTAATTCCATCAGACAGAAAAGAAGAATGAGACTAGAGAGCGAGAAATAATGCAAGGGAAATGAACTGGATTCAACATAAACACTGACCATGCAGCTGAGCTTTAAAAATGACCTCTCCCCCACCACTAACACACACACACTTAGATTCAGAGTCCAAGAAGCTTGTACATCAAGCACAGAGTCACAAATCTGCTCTGAACTGAGCCTGCACAGCTGAAACAAACATAATAAAAATGTCAGTTCTGGACTGCCTTTATGGCACAGGGGTTTAGTCTCAGCACTATGAAACTATCCGCAATCACTGCAAAACTAGTTCAATTCCCAGACAGGGAGCTGGCCCACATGGCGCAGCAGACCTCTCCTGTCTTGCCCACTGCTCCCCTCAGCAGTGGATTTCAGTAGATCAGCCTTTTCTGCTCCCCACTCTTTCTCTGGTGAATCCTCTTACTCACCCCCTGCCCCAACACCTCTGGCCTACACCACAGCTATTGTATGCATAAATAAAATAAATCTAAAAAAAAAAAAAATGTCAGTTCTACTTCAGAGGTTACTCAGGGTTAAAAAAAGATAATGCGGCCCTCCCTGGTGGCGCAGAGGGTAAAAGCACAGCACTGAGAAACTAAAGCCACTTCTGTATGAGTTCAATTTCCGCCTGCCCCAGAGGTGACCACGTGGTATGGCAGACCTCTCCTGACCCGCCCGCTGCTCCCCTCAGCAGTGTACTTTGTCGATCTGCCTGTTCTGCTCCCCACTCTGTCTCTGGTGAAGCCTCTCACCACCCCAAGCCTCTGGCCTGTACCCCAGTTCTGTATGCACAAATAAATAAATCTTTAAAAAAAAAAAAAAGATAATGCATGTAAAACCCTTTGTGGGTTATATAGAGTTACAGAAATATAGTACTCACCTCCATGGCTGTTCAATCATTAATATATTGACAAAAAAAAAAAAGAAGGAAAAGTTGCAGTAAGTTTAATTGTTATTATGCATAATTTAGGAAACAGATGATTACTGTGTCTCCTCTTGAAGAGAGTGATTCAACGTATCCATCTATTGTTTAACATTATAGATTGAATGTTTTTGTCCTCTCAAGATTCACTTGTTGGAACCCTACCCCAAAATGTGATGATATTAAAAGGTGGGGGCTTTGGGAGGCTATTAATTAAATGAAGTGATAGAGACAGAGCCCTTGTGAGTGAATGCCCTTGTAAGAGAGCTTGCCCTCCTCTGTTTGCGTGTACAGGGAGAAGTTGGCAGTCTACAGGCCAACTTTGAGGACCCCACGAGAACCCCACTGTGCTGGCACTCTGATTCTTGACCTTCCAGCCTCCGGAACTGTGAAAAAGCACTTTCTATTGTTTATAAGTCTCCCAGTCTATGGTATTTGTTACAGCAGCACAAATGAACTAAGACATTCAAGATGACCTTGACCTTGAGGAAAGTTCCCAGAGATAAATAGTGACAGATTGCAAAAATGTCACTGTAAACAATGTTTTCTTGTAGACTTGTGGAAAAAAAAATGGACACTAAATATCCCACATAGAGTGAAAGATTTAATTAAACTTCTATATATCATGAATTAGTATACATCCATTGAAATGATATAGAAAAATGTGTAATAATATAAAACGAATCCTTAATAAAAAAGTTAACAACTATATGACTGGTTCTGTGTGCAGCGTGTATACTAAAAAGCCCAGAAGAATACAAGCTTGTTTGCCATCAAAGGGGCCTGGAATTATGGATTATTTTTAATTTTACACTTTTGACTTTTATTTCTTTTCTACTATTCTGTAAGAGACATATATTGTTTTGGGCATTCAGGGAAAGAATTATAGTTACGTAAAAGTAGCAATTCTGAGCTCTGGGGAGAGATTTGAGGCCAGGGATCCTTTGAAGTCACTCTCAGCAACACCCTGGAAGAAGACACTCCTGGACACAGACCCTGGGCACTTATCTAAGATGACTCAACCTTTGTCTGATATGTCTGTTCAACAAGCTCTATTGTGCTTGCTCATGGAATGGGAGCCTGAGTCAGAGATGGAGAGTGAGTGTATTTCTGAAGTCTGTGTGGAGGGACAAATATCCCCAAAGCCTAGAAAAGCTTCAATTTCAAGCCAGTGGGTAAGCAAATGGTGCTAAGCAACACACATAACGATTCTGTAAAAGGAAGAGGGTCCCTAGAAGACAGTAAATGGGTGCGCTCCTAGGCCATTATCTTTGGCATGGAATGAAATAGAATCAAAAAGACAAAGCAAAGAACTGTGATGGTTGACACAGAATTATGCATTATTCATCTTGAAAAACTCGACCTCTCCCCAGAAGTATCCAATAGTCCTTATTAATGCATTTTCCCCACTCAATAGACTCAATCTAGGTGTAATAAAAGTGCTGAAGGTCACAGCTGATATTATTAATATTCTAGCAAGTATACCAGGTCTTGAGCTTGGAAATGCATGCAAATCTTCTCATTTGAATAGTTGATTTAATACTGTTAGTTCACCCCGTATTATCTTATTAGAGTTCAGGTCTAATGAAGCCTCTGGAGTTGGTTTTATTCCCATACAGCCTTGTTAGCATCAGAGAGAGAGAATTTTCCCACAGCCACAAAACTCTCCTCATAAGCCTTAACCTAGATATGTCACAAGGAGCAGGAGGCATCATAACTCCTGGGAAAATGACCCTAAATCCTTGCTCCACTGAGACAGCAGCACTGTGTTCCTATAAACAGGAAGCTGTTGGTCATTTGTTGGGGGCTGGGAAGAAGACAGGAGACTAGAAGTGAAGCTTGATTTGGCAAACATGATGCAATGCAAGGATTTGCCAGACAGGAAGGGTAAGACATGACTTCTAGCTGGCTGCGGGGCTGAGAGCCACCCAGATGGGTAGTGATAATTTGTGGCCTGTGGCGCTCCAGAAAAAAAAAAAAAAGAAAAGGCAATGGAAACACCTAGAAAATGAGACTGGCAGTAGCAGGGAGTTTTCTGTCCCTCTTTAATATGGCAGCATTTCTCCTGTCTTTGCTTGGAATTCCTCTTACTACCTATTTTACTTCTATGAAAGTGTGTGTTACCAGTGTACTCTTGTCTTTTTGTCTCTGTCCTTCAGTAAACGTCAAGGCCAGGGCTATACTTAGCTTATCCATTATGGTGAATAGATTGCTACCCCCGCCCCAAGTCCGGCACACAGCAGGGTCAGAGTAAATGCTTAACAAATATGTCTTAAGTATAAGTAAACAAATGATGCATGCAGATATTAGCTCCGGAAAAGAAATGAGTGGAGATAGGCACAGAACTTGGAGAAGACCAAAATCAGTCCCTTCAAGAACAGGTGTTAAATTACGCAAAGAGGAAGAAAAAATTATGAGGTAAATGAGCTGTGGAACTTCTTTCACGTAGACGTCTGGATAGCAGTACTTTGTTATAAGTTGCAGAGTATTTTCTTCTGTTCCCTATACATTTTCATTTAACTGATAGCTGTGTATTTCAAATACCCTGGGGCTGATGTGCATGAAAATGGCGGGAAAAATGGAGAGGGGCCATGTCACCAGGCTATTTTGCTTAGCTACCTGTGAGATTTTTATACATGTTATAAAATGGTTTAGTGTACTAAAAATGCACTAAAATGGGGTATTCCCTTACAAGAGGAAGAACAGCTCTTAATAGCTATAAATAGTTGTCTTATTTGAAGCCCGCTTCTCTTTCTCCTGTATCATTCATCTGGCAAGGAGGTTTGTCTCACTAACTCTGCTTGATGAAGCCCGTCAATGCAACCAGGAAGCTGGTCTAGTCACACACACAGGTAATCTTTCCTCAAATGGACATGAGGCATCATTCCATTTGGCATCATTTCCATTATAAAGTCCCAAATGGAGACTATATGTAAAGATTAAAGGTCACAGTTTCTAGCAGTAGTAAACAGGCACAATTGTGTGCCAGTTTTGGCTTCAGTCCGCATTATAGACACAGATGTCAGCAAAGGTTTAAGAGGCTTAGCTAGAAATAGGGGTGGCTGAAGAAAGACAGTGATATGAAACGAACCCTACGATCTGCATTATTGTCTTTGCTGGAGGGAGCCGTGCCAAGCGGAGGTGGAGGGGGGAGAGGCGGGTGTAACCAGCAAAGACACAGGTAGCCCAAGTTCTTGTACATGTGAGCGCCCTCTAGTGACATGATGCTAGAGAGCAGAAAACTGGCCTGGGAATCTGGACATCCAGCTGTTCTCAACTTCAGCAAAGCAAACTTTGGCTTATAAGTAAGTGAGATGGGCCCTTTCCCCCCTCTCTCTTAACATTGAACCCGCTGTCCCACAACAGACCCTTGTCCTCGGGTCTCAGCTCCAAAGCCACTTCCCCAGAGTGGCCTCCCCAGAGGTCTCCTCCTTATGCTTTGTTCATGGCTCTTGTCACCATCTGAAGTTGTCATGCGCAACACTTGTTTGTTGACCCTTAACTTATATATATAAACACCACAAAAGCAGGACCCTGGCTCTTTGTTAATTATTTTATTAAGCAGTAGGCTTGTCTCTGCACATGGGGGGTCTTTAATTACTAGGTGTCAAATTTAGAAACAGCTGAATGTGAGGTTCAAGATGGCCGTGGGAGAAGTGCCTTTAGAGACAGGGTGGTCTCTGTCCTTGAAAGGAACTGTGCATTTCCTGAAGCTGAGAGAGCAGGGAGCAAAGTGATATTTATGACAGGACAAGTCTTTTCCCAGTTGTAACACTCACATTTCCTCAGACTATGCATTTCCACACCCAGGGGCTTGGGGAACACTCAGCAGAGCAGCCAGGTGGCTGGGAAGGTGAAAGGGTGGGGTAGGCAGTGACGGACTAAGCAAGTTGCCCCTGTATTCTAATGTGAGGGGTCACACAGCTCACCGGGCACTTGATGGCTTTGTCTTACCATTTGGGTAAAGTGAGAAAATATGAAGTAACCAGGGCTTCACAAGGTTCAGATGTAGCACTATGGAGCTATCTGAGGCCACTGCAGCTGGAGATAAATCCCCAGCTAGGGAGCTGACCCACATGGGGCAGCAGACCTTTCCTGACCCACCCACTGCTCCCTTCAGCAGTGGTTTTCAGTCTATCCACCCATTCTGCTCCCCACTCTGTCTCTGGTGAATCCTCTCACCACCACCCCCTATCTCTGGCCTACACCCCAGCTCTAGTATGCATAAATAAATTGTTTAAATAACTAAATAAGACCCTGGCTTTATAAATATATAAAGTAACTAAAAACCGGGCCCTCCCTGGTGGCGCAGTGGGTTAAAGCACAGCACTGAGAGCTAAAGCCACTTCAGCATGAGTTCTATCACCGCCCCAAAGGTGATCCACATGGCGCGGCAGACCTCTCCTGATCTGCCCGCTGCTCCCCTCAGCAGTATACTTGGTCGATCTACCTGTCCTGTCTCTGGTGAAGCCTCTCACCACCTGCACCTCTGGCCTGTACCCCAGCTCTGTATGCATAAATAAATAAATCTTTTTAAAAAAGTAACCAAAAACCTCTAGAAATTTGAAATTTGATTTTTTTTTTTTTTTTTTTAATAAACTGCCATCCTGGTAAGATGTTCATGGAAGGGAAACCAGAGAGCTCAGCTCACCTGTAATGGTTTTCCACCTGACTGTGCAGGTCAAAAAAATAAAAATGGACTCCCACATGCACTACCCCCCCATCCCCCCCAACCCCACTGCTGCTCTGCCCTGCTCTCCTGCTGTGGAGGCAGGCTGCTTCCCACCAGGCAGGTTCTCTCTGAATACCTTTGTCTCCTAGAAGGATTAAGGGGGGCACTAGCCTGTTGAACAATCTGAAGCTCATGCCTTATTTATGTGCTGGCTTTCATTTCTATCAGCTGCATCTAGGGGTGAGATGAGGGGGAGAGGAAGACATTCTCAGAACAATAGCCCTACCTGAGGTTCCTTTAGTACTTTGCACAGTCTACAAAGCTCTTTCATTTAGAACATCTCATTTTAATTTGAATCCTCATCACCACACTTCATGTAAAAAAGGAGCAGATAATTTTCCATCACCATTTAAAGAAGACTCTAAGGTCAAAAGTGCAAGTGACTTACTCCAGGTCATGGAGGGAGGAACTAGGTCTCCTCATGTCCAAATGCAATACAGGGGAAGAAGCAAAGCTGGCACTCTCTTCTGTCACAATTCAACTGACTCTCCATACAGCTTTGTGCACATAGAAGAGGATTCACCAGACCAGAGTGGGGAGAACAGTAAATGGCAGAGCAGGGATTGGAACCATAGTTTTAATAATCACAAATTCCATATTCCACCCACAACATTCTGGCATCCAGACCATTGTATAGTTTTTTGTGTCTTGTGTCTGAGCAAGGTCAGCAGCTCAGTGGCTTAGTGCAGTGCCTGGCATGAGAGGCAATTGTGGAGTGGTTGAAAGAAAAGAGGAGGGAGAAAGCCAAGAAATGAGCTGGTTGCCCAGCACACCCCAACCCTCCTTATAAACACGACAGGGCCCCACGATAGCTGACTGTCACTCATTTCATTGTGGACTGTCACTGCTGTTCATTGTGAACAGGAACGTAGAGTTATGGAGCCGCCAGGGGCCCTGGAGATCACAACAAGCTTTGTCTGCTACGTTACTTGTGTTCCTCTGCCTGCTGCTGGCTTTCGTCCCCTAACTCCACATCAGCTGGTCTGGACACACGTTCCCATACAACAACATTGAAAGCAAATACTCCCTGGACTAAAAATAAAGCGCACATAAAAGTCTGTTTAAATGAATCATTCCTGTTTTGGAAATTGAAAGGGGTGGGAGGGAGCGGTTGACGTGCCACCAGCCTGGTGGTGCTGGGGACAGTCTCTCTTTGATCCTCTGAGAACTTCCAGTTGAAAATGCAGTGAGGGAGATGATTCCTTCCCTCGAGACAGAGGCTCCGCTGACCTTACCCTGTGAGTGTTAGTTTGGAATTTTTTTTCTCTCTCTCACTTCTCTCCATAGCCAAGAAAGTCTCAGTGCTCACTCCCCACACTCCCCAGTAAAGTGTTTCCCCAGTGATTCACCCCCCAGATGATCACATTTCCAATGATCTAACCTAATACTATGATTTTTTAAAGTATAAAATCTCAAGAGAGTGCACTTAACTGATAGGTTGATGATCTGGATGCCAGAATACTGTGATGGGTGGAAAATGGAATTTGCAATCATTAAGACTATGGTTCCAATCCCTGCTCTGTCATTTACTAGTTAGGAAGTCTCATCTAATCATTTACCCTCAGTCTTCTCTTTTGGTACAAAGGGACTATAAAACCTAGTCTCAAAGCTAGTTAGAAACATTACATTTAAATTTTTTAAGATTTATTTTATTTATGCACACAAGAACTGAGGTGGAGGCCAGAGATGCAGAGGGAGAGAGGATTTACCAGAGACAGAGTAGGGAGCAGAACAGGCAAATCTACTGAAATCCACTGCTGAGGGGAGCAGCAGGTGAGACAGGAGAGGTCTGCTGTGCTGTGTGGGTCAGCTCCCTAGCCAGCAGGCCAGAGATCAAACTCATGCCATGCCACAGAAGCTGGTGACAGCTTGACAGCGCTGAGACTTTAACTCCTGTGCCACCAGAGAGGCCCACATTAAAATTAAATTAAATAACACATGATATAGGGCATGTGTGGATCTAGCTCGGTGCCACCCTTCAATAAAATGACATGTGCAGGACAAGCCAGACTTCTTGGGTCCAAACCACGGCCTGCCCCAACCTAAGTTCATGACCTTGGGTGAGTACACTAACCTCTCCACAGCTGCTGTCTCCACAATGGACGGAGAACACTATTCTCTGGCACATAGAGTTATTTCGGGTCACTCATTCTATCACTGTGCTCAGACTCACATGAGCTCAGGGACCACGAGTCTTGCGCACAGCGCGCCCTGAGAGCTAGTATTATCAACGGGATTAGGCCTTCTCTTCTAATGGTTAAGTTTGAGGTTTTTCTTGCTAGTCATTTTTTTTAATTTGTTGATAATCATTTTTTTGTTTACTTACGTGCTGTTCATTTGTACAGTATTTGGTTTCTCCCCTCGGGTGTAGCCCCCTCCCCCCCCAGTTCCCACCACTACAGCACCGTGATCCCTCACCCCAGGGCCCTGTGCTCTTCCCTCCCTCTCTCCCCCTCCCTTGCTGGAGCCTCAGATCGATGGTCACGTGTCCAAGTTTTGTCTTTTTCCTGACCTTTTATTAATCATTTTCATGGAAGAGGAGAGAGAAACAACTTTCTGGGTACCTAAGCCACTGTGCGCAAAACACCAAGGGAGAAAAAGAAAGGGAAGATGGACTGTCTCAAAGGTGTCCCTTGCTTATGTCTCAACCTTTCCCAAGACAAACCATAGAGAGAAACAGTGACTGGAGTCCAAAGTCTTGTGACACAATGAAAAGACTGTCAACAAATGTTCTGTCAAGAATGTAACCATCCAAATGTAGGTCCTGTGAGTCCTTATGAAGAGAGGCCAAAAAACAAACAAAAAAAAAAGAACCAAAAAAATCTTCAAACCGACTTGCATTTCCTGGGGGCTAAATCCAGAGCTGGAAAGCCCTAGTCAGGAGTATGGGCCAATTGAGCAAACATAGATTTTCCTGATATATTCAGCATTATCATGTCAAGTTCCTGACCCTAATCAACCAAGGTCAAGAACAAACTAGTCCTTTTAAAATTTTTATGAAAGAAACTGCTGTGTGTTTTTCTCTCTGGACTCTCTTCCTTGGAATACAAATGCAGCCTGGCTCTTCCAAGCTTTTGCTCACAGAACAGTAGACAGAGACTGAGCTGAGTTTTTGGTGATTTGCTGCCTCCATCAGGATCACTGAAGAACACTTTTTAATAAATTTCCATTTATTTAGTCCTGAGTTGGTGCAACAATTGTAGGTCAAGATGGAGCAGGGATATCTGTTGAAGATGGGCATGTTATGTATCTGGGTACAAATTTTAGTTAATTAGACATTTCTGCAAGGTATAAAAGACAGAGGAGCAGTGCAGAAAGAGCACTGCCTTGGGAGAGAGGCAGATATTAGATACCATTCCAGGTCTGCCCCTGTGCTGTGACATTCAGAGCTAGCCACTTCACTCCTGAGTTCATTGACCTCTGCTGTAACACAATGACAGCACCACCTGTCTTCTCACGACCTACCCCATTGATCCGCCCCCAACTGCAGCTTCAGTGCTAGCTATTTCCTGCTGGCATCATCCTCTCTGGTCAATCAGACTACTCAAGCTCACTCTTGCCTCTGGCTCTGACTCAAGTTGAGATTCATCTGGCTGAAATAATGTTCTGTAGCAGCCCCATATTCTAGGCTAACAATATGGCTTTCCTTCAGACCTCCCTGTAGATTCCACTTCCTCTAGGAAGTCATCTTTGAGGCCACTTCCCAAGTTAAGTCTCGGTTATATGCCCTTCTGCGCATCAGAGTGCCCTTCATGTCCCATAATACACTTGCACTACCACCCTGATGATTGGCCAGATCATCCCCCGGACTGTGACCACTGTGCAAACTGAGGTCATGTCCAAGTGATTAGCATTATCTTCAGGGCTTAGTGCAAGACCAGACACACAGGAAGGATTCAACATGTATCTGTAAAGTGTATGAAGACTGATAAACATTCTGTTGGTATCTGGAGGGCCCTTGATAAACATTACTGCACGAGGACTCAAGCATATCAAAGCACTCGCTAGGCTATTTTTCCTCAAGTTGTGTTGGACAAGAGTTGTCTTCATGGCCAAATCATACCCTTGGGCCCAGATTCCACCTGTTTCTGGAAACTGAGATTTTCCTTCTCAACACCACCTGCCTTCCACCTGTGGCATTCAAACTAGCATCCCCAAACCAATCTATGCCTGATCTCATAGCCAACTGACTCTCCAGGTCCCTCAGTCTTATCCAGTGGGTTATACAAGATTCATTTGTCCTTGCTTTTTTTATAGCAAAGGAGAGAAACTGATGGCCTTAAGTGAAGAAAGATCTAAACTAAGCACCCTCCTTTTTTTCCTTCTCCTTGATCACACAGGTCAAACTCACTGGGAACATACTAGAAGGATAAGCTTCTTTCACATTTCTCCTCTTAGTTGGAACTTACTTCTGACCACCCCATTCTTCTTCCTTCTCAGCTGTGATTCCTGACTCTCCCCTGTTGGTTGCCCCTGGGGACTCCCAGACAACCCCTGGTTGTCTTGAGAAGGAAAGTCTCAGTTTCCAGAAACAGGTGGAATCTGGGCCCAAGGGTATGATTTGGCCATGAAGACAACTCTTGTCCAGCACACCTTGGGGGAAAATAGCCTAGTGAGTGCTTTGATATGGTGGATACTTCTCCCGTCTTGTGAACTCAAGCAAAAGGTTGATGTGCAGCTGGCCACACTTCATTGAAGTGCATGGACCTTCCATCCCACATTATTCAAACAGAATACAAGGGTAGTGGTCATACCCGAACAGCTGGGGTAGTTCAAGGAACCGACAACAGATGTTCTCCTTAAAAAGCTTAAATCTGTACACTGTTTACAATTCTGCCCATGGCCCAAGGGAGATATATCCAAAAAGAAAAACTTTTTTAAATGGGATTTTCATCATGGATACAACCTTTTCTCCAGACAAGCTCTTATTTCTCCAAAATGCCTTGTCCAAAATGCAATGACAGGGAGCTTTAGAAAATTAACTCACTACTCAAAAGACCTGATCTTTGGGCCTCCCTAGTGGTACAACTGGTTAAAGCACAGATCTATGAAGCTATCTGCAGCCACTGCAGCACAAGTTCGATCCCAGCCAGGGAGGAGATCCATATGGCGTGTCAGACCTCTCCTGTCTCAGCTCCCCTCAGCAGTGGATTTCAGTAGAGCTGCCTGCTCTGGTCCCCACTCTGTCTCCGGTGAGTCCTCTCACCTCTTGGGCATCCAGTCTATACCCCAGTTATATATGCATAAATAAGTAAATCTCTAAAAAAAAGAACTGCTCTTGACCAGAAGCCACCACCTCCCCAGTGGTATATTTCCCTAAGTCTGAGTTATCAGAAATTTGGCCATGGGAAGCCATCCCATTATTCCTTTCACCAGGCAACTCTAGAAGTAGAAGAGTATGATGATTACAAGCAGGAACTCTGGAATCAGGTGACCAGAACTTGGCTATGACTCCACGTCTCCTAGTTGTGTGGCCTTGGACATGTTTATTAGCCTCTCTGCAACTCCGTCTCCTTATTTGTGATATGGTGATGATACCAGTGAGACTTTACATGCAAGGAGGTTTGGAAGAATTAAAACGCATTATAAACAAAGCTCAGTAAAGAGTGCTCCATAAATTTTAGTGACAGCTATATATAGTTTCCCACCAAATTTTTTTTCTGTTGATCTAATGAGTAATTGTTGCAGTAGACAGCTACACATTTGCAGATATATCCTGAGAACAAATTCCCAGAGATGGTACAACCTGGAAATATTTCTCTGAATGACTCAGGAGGAAATCTCAAAGGAGAGTCAGAACAGAAATTTCACTTCTCGTGAACTTTCAGTGAACGGATTTCCAAGAGATACAAATAGAACACTTCCCACTGTCTGCATTTTGACTGAATTCTCAAAGGTGAAAACCGTATAACAAACACCTCCCTCCTCAGTCCTACAGGGACCTGCCAGATAGTAACAGTCACTACAAAAATCACATCCTACAAAGCGCCTTCCACGTGGTGCTCAGCACCCACGGAGCTCAGTGACAGTAAACCTGGGTTTCCAGATTCACTACTACTGGATAGAGCCCAGGTGTGTCAACCCAGAGTTGAGTTCCAAACCCAGACTGCCAGCAAAGGCTGCTTCATTTCCACCTCTCCAAGTCTCCATCTTGCTAATCTACAAAAAGAGTACAAATAAGTATAGAAGGAGGGTCAATGTTATAATCTACAGGGCAAACTCAAATAATCCTCTTCATTGATTCCAACTTGATAATTGTTCCACCTTTCTCTGAGTTTAAACTCTATTGGTTCCTTTACTATATGAGATTGTGATCATCAAAATAAGATTTGTTTATTGTTGGTTTGTTTGTTTTCTTAATTTGAAAATGACCAGATGACAGTGGATCACAGAGAAAGGAGACTGAGTAGCTTATATTCTCAAGGTGAACATAATGATGAAAATTCAGCAATTTCCTTTTCCTAGCTGTGGGCTCAATTAATTCACAATACTTTGGTTTTAAACACACACACACACACACACATACACACACACTCACACTCACACCAAGCAATATATAAGCCCCATCCTATAGCATCAGAAGATTGTGAACTGTTGCTTGCATGGTCTTGGTATAAATTAACCTGATCATAGGGCCCTCCCTGGTGGCGTAATTGGTCAATTAAAGCACAGCACTATGAAGCTAGCCACAACCTCTTCAGCATGTGCTTGATCCCTGCCCTGGAGGTGATCCACATGGCAAAGCAGACCTCTCCTACCCACTTATTGCTCCCCTCAGCAGTATACTTCATTGATCTGCCTGTTCTGCTGCCCACTCTGTCTCTGGTGAATCCTCTCACTGCCCCTGC
>NW_004567105.1:33363449-33364346 GCF_000260355.1 Condylura cristata
CCAAGAACATCTCAGCAAGGTAGCTGGAAGTCCTCCTTTTCTTCCTCCGTCCCCTTTTCCTCCCTCTGTCATCTTGTCTCATTGATTCCACCTTGATGACTGTTCAACCTTTCTCCAACAGCATGCCCACAAGCCAGCCTGTCTTTCTTTAACAAAGACTCGGGGAAGCAAATGCAAATTCCACGTGGAAACCAAGATTCAAGGCATAAGGGTGGTTATGTTTTCATTCAATTTCCCCCAATTCTGAAAGCTTTCGGTTTGGGAGAAATTCTTAATTTTCTTGAAGTAGCTGAAGGAAGCACAGCTGGCATAGCAATATCTAAATAAAAACGCTGCTGATCTGCTAATATTAACTAGCCTAAAAATACCACGAGGCATGTGGTTTTCATTATAGCAACAAAGCAACTATAGTATAACAAGCAGCCTGCCTTCCAAGATCACCCTCATTTACATGATATTGTGTTACACATGGAGCTGTACTCTTGGGTTTAAAGCAAAACAAGAATTCCGCGGCAAGAGGTAAGTGAAGACTTAGGCATTCAGCCAAAGTTGTGAAACAACCCAGGAATGATTTATGCTCATAATCACATGACCCTCTCTGCTCAGCACTCAGGCAGACGTCACTTCTTCCACTCATTTGGAACTTCTCACATGTGGCTTGTATCAGAGGTAATCGTGTAGAAGATCAGGGCAGAGATAGTTTCTCAATCAAAATCGCATCCTACGAAGCGCCTTCCATGTGGTGCTCAGCACCCACAGAGCTCAGTGGCAGTAACTCGGTTTCCAGATTCGCCATCGCTGGATAGATCCCAGGTGTGTCAACCCAGAGCTAGTTCCAAACCCAGACGGCCAATGAAGCCTGCTTCATTTTCTTTCTTTCTTTTCTTTTTTTTTTTT
>NW_004567105.1:33364506-33372151 GCF_000260355.1 Condylura cristata
AGGCGGGATTTGAACTCATGCGGAAGTGGCTTTAGCTTCTCAGTGCTGTGCTTTAACCCGCTGCGCCACCAGGGAGGGCTTGCTTCATTTTCTACCTCTCCAAGTCTCCATCTTGCTAATTACAAAAAGAGTACAAATAAGTATAAAAAGAGAGCCAATGCTATAATTCTCAGCGCAAACATTCATGGCTTACAACATGCCACTCCAAGCTGTTGCATGCACTACTGCCTGATGGCGCAAAGGTTAAAGCACAGCCCTGTGAAGCTCTCTCTGCAGCACCAAGTGCAACCACCAGCTAAGGAGCTGACCCACACGGCGCCCGCAGACCTCTCCTGACCCACCGGCTGCTCCCCTCAGCAGTTGATTTCAATAGATCTGCTCCCCACTCTGTCTCTGGTGAGTCCTCTCACACACACCCCACCTCTGGCCTGTATATCCCAGTTCTTGTAAGCATAAATAAGTAAGTCTTTTAAAAATATATATTCACAGGGATCTGATGAAGAAAGTACTAATATTATCCCCACTTACAGGTGAGAATTTTGAGGACCAAAGAAGTTAAGTGCTCAGAGTTACCACATAAGGGCATATCACACCAACAGCAGTGTTCGCTCCATACAAACCTTACAGTCAACACCCACTATCCCTGAAACATTCAAATAACCAGTAGTCAAAGGCAAGAACTTGGGGTCCTACCACTTCCCTGCTGGCAAATTCTCGGCTTTCTGTTCTGTAGAGTGGAAATGGTAGCAGTTTCCCATCTCAGAGGGTGACTGTAAGGATAAAAGACTTTGTAGGTACATGACCGTGTGGTAACTCCTTGCACTTAGTAGTGGCTCTGTAATGTTTGCCATCGTTATGCCAAGGAAAGTCTGGCACATGTGCAAGATAAGAGAGCCTGGAGACCACCGAAGGGCTGGCTGCTCTGTGGCACTGATGAAGCCTTCATGGGAAACGTGCAGAGATGATTAGGAACCATCTCAAGGGTGCTGAGTTCTCAGGCAGATGGAGCAATTACAGAAGCATTAAAATTTTACCATTTTTACATGACTATTTTATATTCATGGCTTCTAAAACTGAGAAACATCTGGTTAAGACGGGTAATGCTAAGCAGATGAATGCCTTAGGTCTGCTCCCCCAGATGAGGACTGCGGAGTCAGGCTCAGAGCATCCCCCGAGGCTTAACCAGGCCCCAGCCACCCTGGAGGTGCCTCTCTGATGACACCACTATGTGAAAGGGTCCTGAGGCCAATGCCCCGTTGATGCACAGTGATGGAATCAACAAGCCTTGTTTATCAGGCTCCTCTTTGGGAGGTGCCTGTTTTGGAAGGCAGAACATGTACCTAGTACATGTAGTAAGAGGTTTCCATGACCAGGTAGATAGTGAAGCCATTCAGAAAAGATTATGGACTTGCTGTCAGCACCAAAACCATGGAGATTTAGCAGCTCATTTCCTGAATGAGATCTGGAGGAAGAATTTGCAGTCTTGAGATGTAATGAACCTTTATGACCCAAAGGCAGTCTCTAGAACTATGTTTCTGGATTTTGTTTCTGCCTGTGAATTTCTGGCTGTTACAGAGATAATAAGCAAGCTAATAAGCATTTCACCTTTCCCCACATTCTTTGTTGCACATATCAGATGTAACCTCAGGTTTATTATTTTAATTTTAATTATCATAGCCAGCTTATAGTGTCCTGAAAATAAAGGCTTATCTTGCAAGAAGAAAAGTCTAAAGAAAAAGTCTAAAGAGCCTACTTATGTGAAAAGATCTCTTCCTCAAGAGGCAATATGCAGAAATTACCAAGGAAGAAAAAGAAAAATCATGAATTTAAAATCTGGCCATACTGAATCTTATGTCTCCTTACTCAGTGATTTTCAAAATATAGACTAATTTTGGCAATTCTATAAAAGTAATGCTGATAAGCTAGTTACTAAAGTCTAGATAGGATACAGACTTTAATATAGTAAGGAATTAATAAAATTTCATTTCAAATACTGTGGGTGATATTTCTTTTAAGAAGGAACTGTCTTTTGCTTAGTAAAATGCCTTGAAGAGTCATTTGGTTGAGAAAAATGGGCTCAGAGATATTGTCCTGAAGGAAGACCAGTAACCCAAAGGGCAGCATATTTCACTCCAAAATGGTACAAGAAAAAAATTAGTTCCCAAGGCCACACTAAGGGGGGAGGGGGAACAAGATAGTTTGGTAAAAGAAATATGGAGGGGGCCCTCCCTGGTGGTGCAGCGGGTTACAGCACAGCACCAAGAAGCTAAAGCCACCTCAGTATGAGTTCGATCCCCACCCCAGAGGTGATCCACATGGCAGAGCAGACCTCTCCTGACCCACCTATTGCTCCCCTCAGCAGTGTACTTCATTGATCTGCCTATGCTGCTCCCCACTCTGTCTCTGGTGAATCCTCTCAGCGCCCCTGCACCTGTGATTTGTACCCCAGTTCTGTATGCACAAATAAATAACTCTTTTTAAAAAATGAAAGAAATAGAGAGGTCAAGACAGAGGCAGGAGGATTCTGGAATATGAAATTGGAAACCAGGGAAAGGAGAGACAAGAGAAGTTCTCCCTGGTGGATAGATTTCTCCATTTAGAAGGCAATGGAGATATCCCCTCTTTGATTTTCAAAAAGTTGTTATCTTCTGCAGTAATACAATCTCCTTGTTTTCTCCAATCTCTGTCAAAACAGGTTATACACAAATGTTTTCTATGAATAGCATTTGGGCAGGATCAAAGGAAGAAATCAATGTATTTGAGTGTGAGAAAAGAAGACCATATGAGGCTAGATAGAAATAAGATTGTGAGTTCAGTAGAAGCAGTAAGTCTAGAAGAAGGTTACCCAACACAATCTACACCCACCCCTGTCACTACCCACAGACAGTGGGCAGACAGTTGTGCTGGTTTTCCCTTTATGCATGTGTGATGAGATCTTAAGCCACTTATTTGATTACTAATATTCAATGTGATCACTAAGGCTGATAGAATTGGGGAAAACCCAGAGAAAAAACATCTGGATTAATTTTAAGTGCCATCTCCCCTGATTCAAAATTTCACTTATTAAACAACTATTAGATAGGATCACTATCTTTCCTGCAGCTGGTGTCATTACCAAAATATTCTAATAGCCATTAGGAAAACAGCTGGTGAAATTGAAATATGGCCTTTATTGCTAGAGGAAAAAAAATAGTTTGGCTCGCAAAAGTGATTACTCAGAATACAGCTGCATATTTTTTTCCCCTACATTCAGAGAAATTTTTCCTCTGTGTTTTGGAGTGGCTGTGGAAGGAGAATCAACCTAAAGACCTGGAAGACTACACAGTTTTGACAGAGATCTGATTTGAAGGGGCAAGCCTGGTTCCTATGAATATCTTTCCACCCTAATGCCCTTTGAAGTAGTGGGCTTTGAAAAACTGAGTTCTATTCCAGGTATCTGGCCACAGATCTTAGGTTGATGAGAGAGTATTTGTTCTCTTAAAATTTCTACCCATGTGGTAGGAGAATTATCATGGAGCGCTCTGACAGTAATTATGTGTAACTGCATGTCAAATAGTTCCCTGGTCTCTTGCAGACAGCTGTGGAAGAATCGCTTTTCAATAAGCACCTTGCTGGTTTCCTCAAGTCCTTCCAGGATCTTCATGATCCAAGTTGACTTGTGGTTTCTCCTCAACTGCTCTTTCAAAGGCCAGTTAAGTGAGACCTGTGTGAAGCTCTCTTCAGGCCTCCTTGAGTCACCCGGTGAGTGTGTAGGTGAGCAGGTGAGGCAAGGCTGACACTGGCTGAACTGACCAGCAGGTCGGGGCCTGAGGACAAGCAACTGTGAGGATGCCATGGATGTTTGTCCTCGACTTTTACTTATCCCCCACAACAAAGACTCTCCTTTGCCCAAACTTGCATCAGGCCCTTCTGAGTGTTCTCTCTGACCTGGCTTTCTTAGTCCAGTTTTAGCAAGAAATGACTCAATATTTGGCCACGCCCACCTTCCTTTAGTAAACATCATGTCACATCAGTTTAGCCTGATTCTCCCTAGCCTCTGAGTTTCCTCTTAGAAATTTCCCATCTACCCCTTGGCTACATATTACTACTTTTTCCTTGTTTTTGGAGTGGAATTTATTCTCTCTCCCCTCTACTACAAAACTCCATTGCAGTAGCTTGTCACGAATAATCTTCCTTTCAACTTTTAACGAGTGTCTGAATAAGTTTTCTTTAACACCATCCAGAAGCTGGTTCCACAGCACATTTCCAGAAAGTGTGCTCCCTTTTCTCCCTTCTCCCACCTCTCAGGGCTCAGAGTCCATACTCTTTGACTTTTCCCTCTAAATCTCTTCACTGCCAGTCCCTTGGGTCAGACATTATTGCCTCTCATTGGACCCTGTGACCACTGTTACCTCTAATCTTCTAATGCTTGTCCCAGCCAACTCCCAACAAGCACATGCACATACATGCAAACATGTGCGTATACACATCATATGTATAAGATATACACAGGTCCACACATGCATGCACAAACACAGACACAGGTAGTGCATGCATGTGTACCCACAGATTATTTAAATGTATAAAGTAACACATGCAGAAATGACAGTAATATAATACCCAAATTTGGTTTTTACATTTTTAAAAGTCTTCTGTGTTTTTTAATAGTTTAAAACTTGCTTTCATATAAATTTCAATGTGATTTCATATATTGCATATGCACACATACACCTACACAATGCACACAAACACGGGCACACATCCACCCATCACACAAATACCTGCACACATGCACAAACACATGCTCTGTCCTTCATCACGATGATGTTACTGTAATTTAAGCACAGCTATGACTTCATTCCTTTGACACTCATCCTTCAGCATCTCTCCATGTACTCCAGCTTAATGTTTAATCCTGCAGACATATCTTGCAGAATATGTCTTACTCAGAAACTCCAATGCTGTTTTATGCTGCTGCTTCCTGTGTCAGTATTATTCTTTCTTGTCCTTCTGCATTACTAAAGTTTACTTCTAAGGTCAGTGCAACCAACACCTTCTCCAGGAAGCCTTCCTTGCTCTCCCAGTGTGAGTGGGGGGCACCCCTCCTTATGCTTGAAATAGTTGTCCAGGTGAGTGGTTCAGAGGCCAGTGAAATGAGTTTCACACATACATCTTGCAGAAATTAAAGTTGAATGTGAAAAACCACAAGGGGCACCTCCTCAGCAGGATGAAGGTGGAAACTGGAACAGAGAGGGAACTGGTAGATGCATCTTCTCAGTGTCCCCTAATTCATGAGAGACCCACTCAGGTTGGTGGCATTGGTGTTTATTTTGTTTTGTTTTTTGCTGTTGTTGTTTTTTGTCTTTTTTTGTCCAGAGTGAGGTCCACAAGATTATATGGTAATTTCAAGAGGGGACCTACTAAGTCTTATATAACATCAGTCACATAATTCCAAAAACCCAGCATAATTCACTTATGTGGTTCAAAAGCCATCTTGTGAGAAAACATGCCTCCTGTGTGGGATACCCTGGCTCTTCCAGTATGCCTGCACCTTTTTGAAACCTGCTCCACAGTCACTCACATATGCCTGTCACTTCACAGCTGTGCGACAGTGGCCATTCTGTGGGTGTGTAGTGTTGATTTTTACCTCCATTGTCCCAGGAGCGAGAAGGAACTGAAACAGCAGGCTGGCTGGGGTCTGCAGCTGTGTTCATAGAATCCTAACTAAGCTAATGAGTTAGATACACTTAACCTATTACAGCAGTTAATCATACTGACCTGAGAATTGTGGTACTTGCATTTCTTGTCCATCAATCTTATAAATTCTTGGAAAGCATTGCTATATCTTGTTTAACTTTGTCTCTCAAAGAATTCTGCTTGATAAGCAGGCATTAAACTTTTGGTAAAGGGGTGAATGAAACTGAAATCTCAATTCATTTAGGACAGGGTTCATCCCATTGCATCTTCCTAGCACTTAACATAATGCAAAAATTTAATCTTCCCAATTAGTAATCTCCAAAAGTTTACTTCTAAACAAAAGCAGGGCCCTCCCTGGTGGTGCAGTGGGTTAAAGCACAGCACTAAGAAGCTAAAGCCACTTCCACATGAGTTCGATCCCAGCCTGCCCCAGAGGTAACCCACATGGTGTGGCAGACCTCTCCTGGCCCGCCCACTGCTCCCCTCAGCAGTGTACTTCGGCAATCTGCCTTTTCTGCTCCCCACTCTGTCTCTGGTGAATCCTCTCACTGCCCCTGCACCTCTGGCCTGTGTGCACAAATAAATAAATCTTTAAAAAAAAAGCAGAACAAATCCAAAGGACAAGAACAACTCATTGTTGAAGAAGTCGGTAAGATTAAAAAAAATTAAATGCTTAGCTTCTAATGAATGAATACCTCAAGTTAATGCCTCCGTTTCAGCAAAAAATACACATTCTTTAAAATAGATTTATTTCTTCAGCTGAGGTAGAGATTCCAAGACAGGATAATTTAGGAGCTGAGAAAAGCTCAATAGCAGTTTTCATCCAAAGGATAAAATAGTATCACTTTTCTGGTTGGACATCATCCAAGAAAAACCACTACACTGCAGTGACATGTGAAAGATGTCACTCTTTGATTTCATGTGAGAAAGTATTTTCCAGTGTCAAGACAAAACATGCCAATTCCCATGGCTTGTCAAAAAATATGCCATTATTAGTGTAATGCTGTAAAAAGCATAAATCTAATCCCATTGCAAATGACATCAAACTTCTGATGGAAAATGAACACATTTGCAAGCTTAGGGGAATAAAGAGAAGGCAAGAAGGAAGGAAAGGAAAGGAGAAAGGAAGGGAGAGAAGAAGGAAGAAGGAAAGAAGGAAGGAAAAGAAAGAACAAAAGAAAGGTGAATTTTAACCCACTTCAGATTTATGTTGCAAAGTAAAATGGTTAAGAAGCCAGGCTTTGACCAGACACAGAAATACAAATACTGTATGCTCCCACTTATATGTGGAATATAAAACAGTCCAACTCAGAAGCAGAGAGAAGAATGGCAGTAACTAGGAACTGAAGGTAGGGAAGGTACAAGTCAAAGGACATAAGGCTTTAGGTATGCAAGAGAAATAAATTCCGGATATGTGTTATTCCATATACTGAAGTTTGTTCAAAAACAAAAGCAAAACAAATCCAAAAGGTAAGAACAACTCATTGTTGAAAAAGTTGATAAGACATGCATAATGCCTACAGCCAACAAGACTATAATTTGATAATGTGAATTCACATTGGAGTGGGTCCTCACCCATGCACATAAAGGGACTTATAATAAGACTCAACTGCAGGCACACACACAACATTTTAGTAATGGGTTTATTTACAAGGGAAAGGAAAATGAATAACTTAGGGGGAAAAAAGAGAGATAAGTTGGTTAATGGGTTCCTACAAATTCCACTGACCTGGAACCCCAATAGCATGCTGAGCATAGGCAAAAAGCCACAGGCCAAGAGGCCAAGAGACTCCAAAGGCTCACATGTCTAGTTTTATAACAAGAATGGCTGCTTAACTCCACCATCGTGTCCCAACCATCCTCCCTTTGGTGATGATGGGATTTGTAGTTCCAGTGTCTGAGTGGAGGTGGAGACCACAAAACCTGTATCTGTAGAGCTTGTTCAGGACATCCTTTCCCCTTAAAACTA
>NW_004567105.1:33372516-33416768 GCF_000260355.1 Condylura cristata
ATAGCATGTTATGTAATTAATATAACAATAATAAAAGCAGCAGGAGGAAACTTTGGAAGATGATAAATATACTTACAGCCTTGATAGTAGCAATGGTTTCACATGGGTACACTTACCCTCAATCAAGTAGTGTACCTCAAATATATAGATTTTAAGATCTCAATTACACCTCAGTAAAGTAGTTTAAAATACTGATTTGAGAAGTGATATCCAAGGGACAAAGAGTTCCCTTTGGGGGAGATGAAGTGTTCTAAAAGTGATGACAGTGATGGTTGCACAACTCTATAAATATAGTAAAAGTCTTTAAATTGTACACTTCAGATGAGTGTTATATGTTGTGTGGATCATATCTCACTAAGCTGTTTAAGGAAAAAAAGGTTTAAAAACAAAAACAAAACAGAATATAGACTTTGAAATCAGAGAAATATGAGATTTGTCATTTATTAGTTACCAATACTTGGTTACTTAGCCTCCCTAAGGCTCAGATTCTTCTGGAAAAAAAAAAGGAGAAAAAGAATAGCACTGTTCGTAATATTCAGAAGAATCCAAGCTAGAGCAGGCAGACCATTTTGGGTGCCAGGCTTACTCCTGGGATTGTGATAGGCTGATGGAAACAGTACATCCTGTCACACCAGAGAAAACATTTCCTGAACAACATGTGATTAAAATTCATCAACTCAAAAACACCTACATAGAAATCCCAAAGAGTCTGTGACTTTTCCTGTCACAGGTAGAAAGGCAGACTGGGACAGCACACCCTTGTTTGACAAATGGAATGCTGAAAAAGACACCTGTAGAATCTTCAGCATTTTTGTGTTTGAATTTTTGCAGAACACTAGAGGTCCTCCTTGGCACTGAATCCTCCAGCCCTGTCAAAGTGGAATCGAGAGCAATGATTTTCTGCCTCAGCCCCACTAGGTGTCTCTTCAATAAATCCATTGCCATGGACTCAGTGCCTAGGAGTCATCATACAGGAAGGACAGTGTTGTGAGGAGCCAGTCTGCCTGCATGTGTGTCATCCTAGAGGCCACCTTCGCAAATAAGTATTGATTTCTGGAAACTTGCTCTGATATTAAGATGACACAGGGAGGGCCCTCCCTGGTGGTGCACTCTATAGAGTCTATATAGATTAGACTCTATCACAGTCACTACAGCACAAGTTCGATCCCCAGCCAGGGAGCAGACCCACATGGCACAGCAGACCTCACCTGCTGCTCCCCTCAGCAGTGGATTTCAGTACGTCTGCCTGTTCTGCTCCCCACTCTGTCTCTTCTCACCCATCCCACCTCTGGCCTACACCCTAGTTCCTCTATGAAATTAATGAAATAAAATAAAAATCTTTCAATAAAGGAATAATTCTTAAAAAAAAAAAAAAACATACTGGCTGGACATCAACTTTTGCTTTGCAGGGAACACTGAATCTGGGATGGCACCTGATTCTCGCCATCTATAGAAACCACCTTCGTCTTTCGGGTGAGATCCTTGACCCACATCTACCTCACACCAAGTACTTGAAAAGGCAGTATTTGAGCTCATGTTTAACAAGTTTAAAATCTCACAAGTTCCCCTGGCATTTGTAGCCAGAGTAACTACCGAATAGGCATAGCAACTCACTGTGGCTGTTTCGTGGCAAAACAGGAACTGAGGGAGCTGTGGGCAGAAGTGCACACTTGGGAGGTCTAAAACTTCAAGACTTGCTGCAGGTGTGCAGGAGACAGTGAGAAGCCAGAGTAAGGCATAAGAGTATGGGAGTGAGTCCTGCATAGGCTGGTGCTAAAGTCTCAAAATACTTCAATGAAAAATATTTCAGGTAAGGCATCCATGCAGGAGCCACAATTCCCACCATATTCTATTATTTCCTATTTGGCCCCTTTGGTCTGGGCTGGAACTCTTTTTTAGGGGGGCAAGGAGAGGTAGGCATTGAAGGGTAGAGGGAGGAGGAGGAGGAGATTGTTTGCCATAAAAGAAATTATTGAACAATTAGAAAGCCCTGAATAAGATCTATAGGTTAGATGACACTATTGTAATCAGGTTAAAAACTTCGCTGATTTTGATCATGTACAGTAATTATGAAGAGGGTAGCCTTATTTCTAAGAAATGCTACTGATGTAGTGAGGGTGAAAGGTAATTGTAAAAATCCAGATCTATTAAATCAGACTCTATAGAAACGAACACCAGAGGGCTCTCCCTGGTGGCACAACAGGTTAAAGCACTGCATTATGAAGCTCTCAGAAGCCACAAGTTTGATCCGCAGCCATGGAGCTGACCCACATGGCATGGCTGACCTCTCCTGACCCGCCTGCAGCTCCCCTCAACCATGTGCTTGTCAGTCTGCCTGTTCTGCTCCCCACTCTGTCTCTGGTGAATCCTCTTACTCACCACACTCCTGGTCTGTACCTCATTTCTGTAAGCATAAGTTAATAAACCTTTATAAAAGGAAGGGAGGGAGGAAGGTGGGAAAAGAAAGGAGAGAGGGAAGGAGAGAAGGACAGAGGGAGGGACAGTGACCCATTCTCTAGCTCAAATCTTGGAAATTAAAGATGCATATCAGCATTAAATGCTCTGAGAAATCCTGCACTGAAGAAAAAACAGTCTGATTCGTCCCTGGCAAGCTTTCCCAAATATAATCTTTGCTAGACCTCTTTTTTCATCCAGTACTTAACATTATCTGAACTAACGTTTGAAGGAAAAAACTGAGGAACCACTAAAGCCAGGAATTTATACTCAGAAAGAACTGAATTAGTTCCATAAATAGAAAGTAAATTGGGAAACACATTTAAAATATGGATAGGACCTCTCAGCAACTTGGGACATGGGCTTCCATTCCCTGTCAGGAAACTACCACCGGATGAAGAGAATCCTTTAGTCCTGAACAGAAAAGAAGCAATATTCTTTGTCTGCATTCAGTTGAAAAATCAGGGTGACTAGTAAGCTACCTGTAATCTTTGATCTTTCCCATTCCTCAATCCAATATCTGCTCCTTCACCAAATCCTATTATTCCTCAATATCCTACTTCTTACACACCCACTACCCCTATCCTGACTCATTACCCAGACTCATTATTGAAATTGTCTAATAATTGGTCTCCCTACTTTCACTTTTACCACCTAATATATTGTCCACCCTGTTTCAAGCCTTCCGAAAACCTTCCTGTGGCCAAAAAGAAAACAAGAAAATAATGCTTACCTGCTATGGCATGTCTGGCAAACTCATCTCAACTCATCTCCACCCATTCTCATGTTCCAGCCATACTGAGCTCCTATATTCCCATTACCTGGAATTCTCCTCCCCTGCCTCAGTTCTGTTCATTCATCCTTCAGATCACTACACAAAAATCACTTCCTCCAGGAAGACTTCCCTGATTTGACAGTCTAGGTCAGGCAGACTCACAGTGTAACCCAGGGTCCAGTGCCAGCCCACAAGCTGTTTACAAGAAGAGCAGTGCAGAAATTGAGAAATAAGCATTTCGAAACTTCTCTACTATTTTCATATCACTGTGATATTCAAGTGTCTTTTAAAGAAGGTGAGCATCTGCGATTAGCAAACTCACATGGTTAGTCACATAATACAACACTGACGTTTATATTAGCACCATGACAGACTGAGGGGTGGTACTGGGGGACACTGGCCCTCCAGCCCACATGTATTGAGAAGCACTGGTCTGGGTCACATTTGCCAAATCATATGAACTCCCAGTGCCAAGTGACACGCTTTCAGAGCATTTATCATAATTACCTGTTTGTGGCACTTTTTTTCTATCACACACAGACTCCTGGCTTCAGAGAGGGGGACCAGGTCTGCTGCTTTTCAGTGTTTGTCACCTCCTAGTGACAGAGCCCTCAGCACTGGGTTGGGACTCAATATGTGTCTGATCGTATGGGAAGAGAGTGAGCTCAGATAATGTTAACAGTGTGACAACTCAGTACCAGTCTTGGCACATGCTAAGTCACCTGTGGTTTACATAGGGAGATGGAAGAATGGTTGGAGGAGGTAGTGAGAGGGGACAAGAGGTAGTTACTCTATTTCTTGAAGTCAGTCAGGTCCTTTCAGAATGTGTTTCAACACTGTTAGAATGTAAACTAAAAAGTAAGCAGTGTTGCTTCAGAAGACAAAGGAATGTTTTGTCTTTGGTAACTCAGTTCTATCACCTTCCACTGTCACATATCCTGGGTATTTTGTCTGATATTTATATTTAACTCTAATTAAGCGATTTCAGAAAATATCGCTGCCCTTCCAGGAAAAGAGCTGGGCGTGTGCCAGCTGCACGTGGTGTGGTGTTTCCTCACACAGGGGACCTCCAAGTCTTTGTTCCCAGCTATTTTGTTGACAAAAGGGAGAGAAACAGCACTCTGTGGTGGTGTGAATCTGACAGCTTGACTGCTGGCAGCTGCTGGACCTCTAAGCATAATTCCCTTTCCCTGGGTTATCAGAACCAAACACCCCTCACTAATCAGAATTTCAAAGGCAGCAGGCTCACTTAAGAGGATTATTTCAAAAGATCTCAGAATGGGACATTAGACTTTGCATCCCTTGTTGGCTCAAACGGGCACCAGAGGCAGCTGGAATCTTGAACTTTTTCCAAGAAAGTGAAGAATTCTGATGCAGTGAAAAGAGCAATAGCTGGCATCGAGTCTTCGCACCAGCACTGGGGACACTACCTGCTCTCGCTGGGCTTTTATTTTCTTGTATGTTTAAAAAGAGGGTTTGACCAAATGACCCCTTAGATCTCTTCTACCTCTGAACTTCTTTGACTGTAATCTCTAAGGTCTCTTCTGGCCCTGAAATTCAGGAACTGAATGATTCAAATTCCTCTAGGCCACAAGTTCAAGACCACAGAGGGCTCTCTCCCATCAATTTGCTATTGAAAGAGGCAGCAAAGGTTATGCTTGATGAAGGATTTTCTATTTGCTACTCCTTAAGTTGAAACTTTCTTTGAAAAAAATCTACAGTGTAATGTCTACCTTATGCCTGTATTGTGAAAAAGAACTTGTTTATTAAATCCCATGACTCATAGGTCATGTATATGGAAAGTGTAAATGTTATTAATATTTCCAAAATCAACACTCCTGATAAAAACCATCTAGAATCAAACAAATTTATGAACAATGGTCCTGGGTACCCTTTCAATGGCCTATCTTGTTACAGAAGGCACCTGAATCCCTGACCTAAAGGAAATCTACCTGGCCGGTTTGCCCTGGCATTTCTCCATATTTAATCCCTGAAGTCCTTTTCTTCCTCTGCAACATTGATTAACATTTACTAAATGTGGCCTCTACCATGCGTATTTGGGAAAATGCCGCTGCTGTCAAAATTTTCTACTTGGCAAATACAGGGAGTTCTGATTTTTTGAATCAGAATCTTGGACAGTTGAGTTTTTATAAGATTTCCAGGGCACAGTGTGCTTAAACTGGTAAATCCTAATGTCCAAGAAGAGAGATAGTTCCAGAAATTGCAGAACTTTCAAGCTAATTGGTTTCACCGTGGCAGACTGAAACTAGCAATGGTGAAGTTTTTACACCAGGAAAACTGGCAAAACCTCCAGTTTTTTTCCCCCTCCCAGATTACTGGTTATTAGACATTTATCTGCAAACTACTTCTTACAGGTGACCTTTTGCACAGGCTGTAGTTTGAGAACGTCTGCAAATATATAAGCAGAAGGTATTCTCTAGGTTTTCAAAACTAGGTTACAATTTTAATCACTAGTATTATCTCAGATATTCTCAGAAAATGCTAACATTAAAAGGTCGGTGGAGTTATCTAGGAATAGAAAAAAATCAAGTCATCAGAATCTCATGAAAAGGAAAGTTTGCTTTTATAAACTGTAAATTGAGATTATAAAGATCTTGCTGACAGATATAGTTTAATTATGGTCCATTCTTTTAGTAATCTGGAGAAAAAATTAAAGCCTATAAAATAGTCTTCAACCATCCATTGTCCCTTTTCCTTTCCCATTTTATAAACTCTTCTTTACCACATAATTCAGACAACAAGAAATATACCACACACCTGTTGAGATTCTAGCTGGGTTCTTTTGTCCCTTGAGTGCCTTCGGTGGGGGGGGTTGATGGCACATTATTTCTCTTATATTAGCCACTCCTCTGACAGATCCAATTGCAGTTCTCATTTCATATTTGATACCTAACACAGAGCCCAGGGTGAATTTGCCTTCATTTCTCCAGTACACGGAAGGTGCAAAATCCAATGAGAAGATCAAACTACAGACTGTGGGGAGCCTCTCTAGTGGCACAGTGGGTTGAAGGATGCCACTACGAGGCTAGCTGTAGCCATGAGTTGGATCCCCAGCCAGGGGGATGACCCACAAGTTGTAACAGCGAGGGACGTAACCCGCTGCTCCCCTCAGCAGTGTGCTTTGTCAGTCTGCCTGTACTGCTCTGTCTCTGGTGAATCCTCTCATCTCCCTGTACCTCTGGCCTGTGCCCCAATTCTGAATCTTAAAACACACACACAGACTGTAAGACTGAAAATTTTGAGTTTCCTCATAACATTTGCCTTTCTATTCTCCCTGAAGGTGGACGTCAAGATAACCCTGGACTAAGTATGGTGTGCGGAACCAGCTTATCAACATAACACACATGCATCCGTGGGTGTTACGTCCAGGCCCTGGAGCCCTGGCCCAACACCGAGGAGCATTTAGTTGGTATGAGCCCAGCAGGTGATTCTGACAGTCACACATGACATTGCCTTCTCCTATAAAGTGCTGAGTGGCATATGCTTACAGACACAAGTCTCTGTTCCCTGCATACCTGAGGCATTCTGACATCCCTGAGACACACTTGAAGTGAAAAGGAGGCTAGGAGGAGCAAGGGATGATGGAGGTGACATAAGCTAAACATGTAACTCTTGCCAAAGTCTATCCCTGCATTTTGTGGATTAGCTGAAGCAATCTTTGCAGCAAACATAAGAGCTGATTCTTTTTCCTGTCCTTTAGGGTTCTTTTCCTGTCCTATAAGCTAAGGGTAAAAATTAAATAGCTTTGCAAACATATTAGTTAGTGAAATGTGCATGGTGACACAATATAAGCACAGCTATCAAAATTTGCTGCTCAGATATAGAAGGAGAGAAGGGGGTGGGAGAGACTGACAATATCTGATTTTCATGGCCATGCCTTAAATTTTTAAGTGTCACAAGTGATTCAGTTAAAAAATAAAACAAGCTGAAACTCGAGGGGCCAAATAAAATACATAAGTCACTGGATCTGGTCCAGTCACTATTTTGCATTATCTGCTCCAGACACACAACACTGGGAAAGTTTCCCTCAGACAGACGCCGTGAGAGAAACCATGTCGGTTGGCCTTTGAGCAACCCAGACGGCTGGAGGGAACCTACCAGTAAGAAGTTGAAGGGAAAAGCTGGATGTCTCCTGGTTCTAGAAGAAGTTGAATATGGCTATTCAAACTCTAGAAAAGGCAATCAGCAAACTTTTTCTGGAAAGGAACAGATGGTAAATATTTTAGACATTAACTCTCTGGTTATATTGCAAAAGCTGCCATAAACTAGTTGTAAACAAATAAACATGGCTGCGATCCACTAAAACTTGAGTTACAAAAACTGGTTGTTTGCTGGTTCTGCCCACAGCTGTGCTTCACAGCTCTAAGACACAGCAGCCTGAAACAAAAGGAGAGGAGAGCAGAGCTTAGCCCCGGGCCATGGGAAAGTCTGTGAAGATCCTCTCTGCAAAGGTGCAGTCTGCTTTAACATGCCAGGCCTGCAGGATGCACAGTCAGATTTACCACCACTGATTCACCTGCCCATCTACCTCACTCCCTACTTCTACTCAGAAGTTAGAAATCCACAGCAAGCTGGAGGGAGAGGAGGAAGAACAAGCAGAGGAAAAATAAACAGCAGCAACCACCCATCGCTCCCAGCAAGCTTTTAGCCTGACTGAAACAGAGGTATCTCCATAAAAAGGGGAGGTACCATGTTCCTCATCCCCATTACCTGCAGCCCCCTGCACTAGCTACTGGGAATGATGTGTGGAGCTGAGCAACCAGGTGAAGCTGTTCAACATGGAAAGAAGGTGAGCTCAAGAGAGGTGAGTAGAGAAGGGCTCAATTGCTTCTCAGCTTTGGACTTTCACCAAGAACTGGGGATTTGCAGGAGACTGTGGAGGCGAGACAGGCAGAGTCACTGAAAGAGACATGTGGGTGAGACATATGTGGGGAGGGAGGCTGACAAGAGAATTGAGATCTTGATTTATCCTTTAACCTTGTTCCATTGGTCCCAGCTTTCTGGAACCCACTTCAGAACCCTATTCCAACAGCTCCCTGCCTGAGACATGCAGCAAGCTTTCAGACCTCATCAGCCCTGCTTCCAACCAGTGCTGTTGGACCAGACATTTGCCCACTAAGGGATAGATAACTTTGGCTGTATTATTCATAATATTTCTTCTTCTCTCTCTATGCACATTTATTCTAATAAAGCTCTTTTACACTGAGAGTGTACTTTGCCTTTGTGCACACGGATGGCCAGACCCTTTTAGAACAAGCAAGTCTGGGAGTCCAAGGGCATCCCTCAGTCTTGTTGCAAACATGAGGAAGACAGAGGAGAGCATGTTTGACATTAACTCCAGTTCAGAGTTCTTGTGTTGAATACAGTGTCTGAGCTGAGATTATATTTCCAACTTAAAAGGACAATTGACAGGCCTGCTTATACCTAAGAGTTCATAAGCAAGTCACAGCACTGGGCTAACCAGGTCCTATTGGTCAAGCTCAGGAAGCCAGGCGTCGAATTGCAAGGTTGTTCCCACAAAGGCCTTTATTAATGTGTGGCACTACATTATGGGACAATGACAGGAATTTAAAGAAACTGTGTCCTCTAGTGGTGAAGAGAGGAAGGTTATATAGGAAAGACAGGAAGTGAAGATGTGAGTGTATGTGGAAGGGGAATTTGCCCTCAGTGCGGGAAGGCACCCGCCGTCTGTGGGCAGACACAGCGTTGTCAATCTTGACATAGTCACCATCTTCTGTGTTATAGTTTAAAATGTTAAAATGGCCCAAGTTGATCAGGCATTTCTGCGTTCTCAGAGGGAACAGAAATATAGAACAGAAACATATCACTGAGTGTTAATTAACCTCTTGCCACAGCCCTGAGGAATGTGGCATCGTCCATTCAACTGAATGTCGAGGTTGAAGGTTAAACCGGGGTTGCTGCCATAATGTCTGGCTTATCCCCAGCCTCAACATGGCCACTGACTAACTGGACTGATCTATTCTCAGGGATGAGAGGCTGGTTCTGTGACATAGTTGAAAAACTCACCTGCTGAATTGTGGAACTTCTTGAGAAATTCCAAAGGCAGGGGCAAAAATCTACCACTCTAAAATATGTCTTTTGTGGCAAGAGCTGGACTTCAGGAAAGGGCTCTGCAGGCCGAGAAGAGGCTGCTTTTAAGGTTTTAACTAAGCTTTTCTATGTAAGGCTCTATTCTCTGAGGAACTGATTTTTCTTCCAATAAAAAGGCAGAAGTACCTTTGTTTGCCTAGTAAATGTCCAATCAGAGCTCTGCTTTTTAAGATGGCATGTAAGGCCAAGTGGACAAGTTACTCAGTCACGTGCCATAGAGTTAAAGGCTTACATGTCATAGATTATTATTAAATTTCTATCTGGCTTTTTCTCTTATTAAAAAAAAAAAAAAAGTCGGGCCCTCCCTGATGGCGCAACGTGTTAAAGCACTGCACTAAGAAGCTAAAGCTGCTTCCTCATGAGTTCGATTCCTGCCTGCCCCAGAGGTGACCACATGGCGTGGCAGACCTCTCCTGACCCGCCTGCTGCTCCCCTCAGCAGTGTACTTTGTCGATCTGTCTGTTCTGCTCCCTACTCTGTTCCTGGTGAATCCTCTCACCCTCCACATCTCTGGCTTGTACCCCAATTCTGTATGAATAAATAAATAAATCTTTAAAAAAATGTCATATAGCCAAGGAAGAGCAAAATAAACTCCGATGTTGGTTAAACGCACTTCCTTGATGACAGACAAGCCCATATCCAACATTTCTTTTCTGAACTGAGGACCTCAGATGTTATGGAAAAACAAATGGCAAGGTCATCCACTTCCATCAGCTTTCTCAAACTCTAACACAAGAAACTCACCGAAAAGACCTCTCAACAGTATTAACATCATGCACAAACTGTCACACCCAGTTCCTTCAACAGCCTGGAATAGATAATTGGTTATGGAAGATATTGGGAATCCCTTTGTCCTTCAATAAATATCTTGGCTAATTTGTCTTCCTTCAAGTAACGTGCACACACCCACTCAGATGCATTTAATTCTCCCAGAGGGGCAAGTTTCCAGGGGCCCTTCTGCCTCCCCTCTGCCTCCAGGAGGAAAGTGTGCTTGATGGCCTGGCAGGTCTTCATTGCCTGCCACCCAGAGTAAGCGCCTAATTGCAGAGGGTACTGATCAGCTCATTAGTGGCTCTTGAAGCACTCAGGCCTGCCCAGTGCCCGCTGAGCCTGCTGTTCCTCCCACTCTGGGCTGAATGGAGACCTGGAGCTTTTGCAGGAAGGAATCAGCTGGGAGCACTTGAGTGGAAAGCTTTATTCATTCTCAGCTCTTAGACCAACAAAGACAACAGTCTGAGGATCTATCTAGCTTTTGTTAACAATACAAGAGAAGGTTTTGTTTGTTTTTGTTTTCCATTTTCTAAACTAAAAGTGTTTTGAAAAGAAACTGCCATCATCTCTTGAACTTAGGGACTATTTTCTGTGCATGTTACTTGAAGCTAAGATCATCTACCTCACATTCACGCACACTTCCCAAAAGGAGTAACTTCCAGGGCTCTGCTGTTCCCAGACATCTTTTTTTCTCTTTTCAGGTAATGGGTAACTATTTAACTGCGGTGTTCTCAGTTTTGCTTTGTCCTTGATCACAAGGAAGAATAAATGAAGAAGTGTTTTTCTTAGCCTGTTAGCTGCCCCCAGGGAAGACGGACCGTGTCTACATCTAATTCCTATAATTCTGAGTCTGATGTAATCCATACATATTTACTGCAATAACTCTTCTACCTTTAAAATTTGGTCATATTCACCATAAAATAATGATGGGAAGAAAAAGAGAGATAGAGTTAATGATTATATCAGTCTTGACTGACTGCAAATTTATTTTTGAGAATTTTAGCTTTATATGTTACCAATTATTCATGTAAAGTTAGTAGAACAAAGTTATTTAGGATCTGTACCTCCCGTTTTTCTTTTTTTTTTAGTGACTCATTGTTTTTAAGAATAAAAGATTTGATTGAAATTAGAATTTTGTCTTCAAAGGAATGAATTATGTAGAAGATTGCCACAGTGCTATTTTCAGATTTGAGCTGTAAATATCATTTTTAATGAAAGAAAAGTTAGGTGAGTATTCAGTCTCACACTATTCATTCAACATTTCTTTCCTCATTTTCATTCAGTAAGTACTTATGGAGAACCTAAGTATTTGAGAAAATGTCCTAAGCACTTGGATGTAATGATAAAAAAAGACAAAACTAAGAATAAAACAAAGGGTGATGAAAAGTTATGCAGAGATGTAAACTGGGGTGATGAGTGACTAGGTATAAATTTAATTTGGATGAACTAGGAAAAGCCTCTCTGAGAAAATGAATAAAGTTGAAATAGATGTGAGAAATAGTCATGCAAAGAGGAAATTAAGTATTAATGTAAAGCACCAATCAGTAAGATAAATTTCAGGAGACAGAAAAGAAGGCTTGTGGGTACCATGAATTACTAAGTAATGAGCTCAGAGAAGGTAGTAAGGGTTAAATGATGAGTTTCCGAGAAGGAATAAGGACTTTGGATTTTATTCTAAATTTTACACAAAGTCAGCTGGGGTGAGTGTATTGAAGTCAAGACAATAATATAGCTATAACCTAATCTACATTTTAAATGCTGTGTTTTGTCTGCTGTAGGATGAATGGGTTATTACAGGACAAGAATGGGAAGCCAATATGGAAACTTACAGTTCCAGTATCTTGGTTCCGGTGGTAGCAAAGATGGAGAGGAATGGAAGAGTTCAGGTTAGAATGTGTAGTAGAGCTCACCTGTGATGGTTTTAGAAGGGAATCAGAGGAAAGAAGATTAATACCTAGGTTTTTGTCTTGAGGCTTCCCTGTTTGGAAGAAACCCTTCTGCCGACAAAGAGAATGAGGCCAGTATAAAAAGGACTGAGATGACTGTTAGAGTCTTAACAATAACACTGATCCAGAATCTAACGTCCCTGCAGTCTTCTAGTGAAAAAAGCCCCAAACTTCCCTTTATATCATATGTAAGTCTGAAAAAAGTCTGTCACTCACAACCCAAAGAGTTCTGACTAGTACATCCAAGTTGGAGTTTTAGACTTTAAAAAATCTCTACTGGTGATTTAATCAAAGTTGTGTGTTTTTTTTTTTTTAATGTGGGGTTTTAGGAAGATTGGTTCACACAGACTGTTTCAGAGAGATAAGAAGCTGCTGAAAGGAAGCCCAGCTGGCAAGAATTTCATAATTTAGCTCCTGGAGATCAAAGGGAGAATCCCATTTCCCTGCCCCCTAATTGATCCTCAATGGGTACACCCATGCAGTGGCCCCAGTTGTTTAATACCAGCATCCATTCTGATAAATGATAGCCACATCTTCTCATTGGTAAGTATGTTGATTATCACTCCTGCCTGTCCCTGTGTTGAAATATAGTTTTAATAAAGTGAGATTGTGAAAGTGAAATTTAATAAAGTGCTATTTTTAATAAAGTGAGAAATATTTCAGAGTCCTCTGTTCTGCCTGCCTGGGAGGCATAGCCTCAATTATTTCCACCTGCCTATCAAGAAGCAACAGACATCAATTTGCCCATGGCCTGGGTGAACTGGCTCCCCATGAGAGGAACTGACTTCACTTGCTCTCCTCCTTTGACCTAATCATGATGAAATAATCATCACAGAGTCAGGCAGAAGGCAAATGACAGTTTCATCTAGACCATCCAAGACACCAACGGGAAGCTGACCTCTGGCCACAAGATGCCAGAAACAGACAGGCATGGCAGGAACCGGGGAAAACAGGGGTACACAAACAGTGAGAATTATGTCAACAACTGTCCGAGGTACTGTTACATCGACTTGTATTACCAAGAAATCCCAGGAGGTCAGGACCTGCGGAATACACCAGCCTAAAAGATGGGGACTCGGCCTCCACCCCAGAAACCTCCCTACCACTGGCTACTGCTCAAAATTCAACTACGCAAATTCACTTCATTACCTAAAGAAATAATCAAGCAAATGGGCCCTGATTGAAGTTTTATTTATAACAGCAATAATTCAAAACTGCCTCCCTGTTCCGATTTAGCCTGGCCCCAGTGACTGGCTGCTAGAGTTAGTTCCAGTCCGTAGGTTGCATCCAGGCTCCAGCCGCATCCCAGGCCACCCCTACGAGGGGGTAGGGAGACAACCTGTGTTCTAGTTGAGAACATTGTTGTCATGATCAAAACCAGAGTTCTTTTCATCAGAAAGAAGCACAGCAACACAGCTAAACTATTCTATAATTTGGGTTGTTGAAGTCATGAATGATACAGCCTGAGGGTGGAATACTTCTTGCCATTGGTAGTTACCAGAAAAAAATAAAGTAGGAAATTGTATGGTAAATGTCGTAGACACCTTTAATAAATAATAAATAAATAGCCAAAGAAATCATAGAAATCACAAGTGGGCAAGCATGAGTGTGAGAATGTGTAGCTTCTTGTCATGTGTACAAAATGTAGGATATAGAAGAAAAGATGATCAGTAATTAGAGGTTCAAAATCTTGCTGCTCTATTGTTTGTAATACTTTACAGCTTTCAGTTTGAAGCATCATGTGATGTACATGTACTTGGGTTAAAATTTGTTTTCTTTTTTCTCCTAGGGTGGAATTAACTTTTTTTTTCAACTGGTTTTCAAACCCGAGATAAAATCGGTTTTCAGCGCTAGATATGTTGTCACCTTCTCCTTAGCACCAGTTTCCTTCCAGCCCCTTCCCTTCTATCCCAGTCCCAGCAGGGGGCTGACTGTTCCCTCATCTCTCTCATCCCCTCTAACATCCAAAATGGAGGCTGCCCCTTTTTGACCTTTAAAGGTTTTTTGAGCCTCTAGAGTTCTGCTGTAAGCCCCAGCCTGGAAGCTGTTCTCAAAACCAAATGTCCTGCACTTTCCTCGGGGGTGGAAAGGAAGCAACGAGACTGTTTATATGGACATAACAGCAACTGTCCCCAGTGGAGCCGTAACACGAGGCAGCCTGGGGTTAGGACAAACACACATTTGAGACTATAAAGGGAGCACCTGGAAGTGTGAGCCTGTTTCTATTTGTGAAGATTAATCAAGTTTCATAGGCCAATGGTTGGAAATCAGCTCAAAGCTGACACATCTGTCATTTGAGTACATGAGTCCTGACCATCACAGAGAGGTGAGATGAGAACTTGCCACTCCAGACGTCCCTGGCAACCTGCTACCGAGCCAAAGTCATTCTGGGTTTTGTTTTTTGTTTTTTGTTTTAAGATTTATGCATACTAGGGTACAGACCAGAGGTACGGGGGCAGTGAAAAATTCACCAGAGACAGAATGGGGAGCAGAACAAGTAGAACAAGTGAAATATACTCCTGAGGGGAGCAGTGGATGAGACAAGAGAAGTCTGCCACTCCATGTGGGTCCTCTCCCCTACTGGGGATCAAACTCATGCTGAAGCAGCACTGATAGTTTCACAGTACTATGCTTTAACTGGTTACACCCCCAGGTTGCACCACTAAGACCCCAAAACCATTTTTTTTTTTTAAGATTCATTTATTCATACAGAACTGGGGCACAGACCAGAGATGCAGAGGGAGAGAGGATTCACCAGGGACAGAGTGGGGAGCAGAGCAGGCAGATCGACGAAGTACACTGCTGAGGGGAGCAAGCGGGTGGGCCAGGAGAGGTCTGCCGCGCCATGTGGATCTCCCCCGGGGCAGGCGGGAATCGAACTCATGCGGAAGTGGCTTTAGCTTTTTAGTGCTGTGCTTTAACCCGCTGCGCCACCAGGGAGGGCCAAAACCATTCTTTTTTTTAAGATTTATTTATTTATGCATACAAGAACTGGGGTATAGGCTAGAGATGTGGTGGTTGAGAGGATTCACCAGACAGAGTGGAGAGCAGAACAGGCAGGTGTACTGAAATACACTGCTGAGGGGAGCAGCAGGGAGGTCAGGAGAGGTCTGCTGTGCCATGTGTCACCTCCCTGTTTGGGGATTGAATTCATGCTGCAATGGCTGTGATTAATGCTTCATAGTGCTTTGCTTTAACATGTTGCACCACCAGGACTGGCCCCCAACACCATTCTTATCTTCACTTTTTCCCAGATAACTCAGTATGTTTGTGGAGAAACAGGATGAGGGTTATTGTGGGCTAACCACCAGGGTCAGCACAAAGAATTTTAGTTGGTGGCCCCACAATCTATCAGCGTAGAAAAGACCTACCACAGCCAGTTTGAGAATGCGTCTTCTTAGAGAGGCCTGGCGACAGAACTTTGACTGGCCCATGGGAGCATAGATTCAGGAGACATACAGAACTGCTGGGACTGGCTCACTGAGCTGTATCTGCAACCGTGTGGTTTATGCTCAACACCTTCCCTTTTTTCCTGGGCGTCTGAAATTTTTTTTGTGTGCTAGAGAAACTGGCTGTGGTAGGTCTTTTCTATGCTGATAGATTGTGGGGCCACCAACTAAAATTCTTTGTGCTGACCCTGGTGGTTAGCCCACAATAACCCTCATCCTGTCTCTCCACAAACATACTGAGTTATCTGGGAAAAAGTGAAGATAAGAATGGTGTTGGGGGCCAGAGAAGGTATTACTAAATAAAATTCTGGACACTGGGTTTCTAATTAAAAACTCTGGGCACTGAGTTTTTGTTGCATTTTAAAGATTTTATTTATTTATACATACAGAACTGGCCAGAGGTGCAGGGGCAGTGAGAGGATTCACCAGATACAGAGTGGGGAGCAGAACAGGCAGATTAATGAAGTACACTGCTGAGTGGGCAGGTCAGGAGAGGTCTGCTGTGCCATATGGGTCACCTCCTGGGTGGGGATCGAACTAGCACTGCAGCGGCGATGGCTTGGCTTAGTTGCACAGTGCAGTGCTCCAACCCACTGCGCCACCAGGGAGGACCCTGGGCACTGAGTTTCTCATGAGCATCCCTGATCACAGCTCACTGATGGAGAAATCAAGCACACCCCATGCCCCACCACAGGCTGATTTCCTCACAATTCACTTTGCGGACCATTTCTCTTTGCCAGTTTTGCTTTGCATCATTTTCCTGTAATAAGCGATAACCATAAAGGCAATATGCTGAGTCCTGAGAATCCTCCTAACGAGTCTTTGGAACTGGGCTTGGTCTTGAGACTCTTGACATCAGACCCTCCTTCTTCAGTCTCTTCTCCCTACACACCTGCTCCTGCTGCATCCTTTCTGCTCCCTAAATAATCCAAGTGCTTTCCTGCCTCAGGGCCTTTGCATGTTCTACCCTCGAACTGGAATGTTCTTTTCTAGCACCTTATGCCTCATGCTTCAGGTCTCAGGGTATCTGTAATCTCTTTAGAGACTTTTCCTGAAAATCACCACTGTAATATTGCTTTCACATCACATTTATTTGCTATCTACCAATTTTAACCAATAATTAAGCTATATTTCCATGGGGTCTGAGACCTCTCACTCTTGTTCACATTGTATCACTAACATTTAGGACACAATATGCAAAAATATTAACAGTTGGTTTGATTTTTTTTAGAGATTTATTTATGCATACAGAACTGGGGTACAGGTTAGAGGTGTAGGGGGTGAGTGGATTCACCAGAGGCAGAGTAGGGAGCAGAACAGGCAGAGCTACTGAAATATTCTGCTGAGCAGTGCAGTGAGTGGGTCAGAAAAGGTCTGCTGTGCCATGTGGGTCACTCCCTGGCGGGGATTGAACTCATGCTGTAGTGGTTGTGAATAGCTTTGTAGTGCTTTACCTTAACCCATTGTGCCACCAGGGAGGGCCCAACAAAAAACTTGATTTTAAAAGAAAGTATAGTATTATTAATTCACTTCTGTATTGGGCATAAAAAGGAATGTGCTATTGGAAATAATCACTAATCTTAAAAAATTTTTCAACAAGCCAAAAAAAACAAATAAAAATATCTAGGACACAGAAAATTCAATTCATGTCCATACACAGAGCAAAAGATTGCACTGTACCTTCAATCACATCAAAATATTCAAGGAAGAGGAGGAGATTCTTAAAATCCATTCCAGCATCTTTCACTCTATGGGAAATCCATTTTACATCCAACAGAATTCTTTTTTGGAAAAAATTGAAAAGAAAGACCTGTTGTTCTCTGTGTATTGTATCCTTTCCTTGCCAAGGTAGCAATTCTCACAGGACCCTGTGAACATTTCAGCCCCTGTTCAAACAGCTGGATGTAATTGACCTGAACTTAAGTTTCTGTGAAAGACCCAGGAATTAGTGATGATCTTCCGGCTGGCTAGTGTGAGAACTCAGGTTCTGGCGAGGCAGTGCTCTCTGTCAACATATCTAACACTTACTCCCTAGTGACCTTCTCCTTTTCTATTTATTTATGAGAGTTATAAAACACATGCCTAGGTCTAAGCAGTAAAAAAAAAAAAAATTAGATTTTTGAAAATTAATTGCTCTATAAAATACAAAATAATGTTGCCAAAATATGAAACAAAGACAAGTATGCCTAGTCTTTCCAAAGACTTCCTCTGCTGCCAATAGTTCTTGACCATTTAAAGGACCTTGCCTTCTCATCCAGAATTGTCACTTTTAACTGCTGTTGAATGAAAAAATCAGAAAAGGTCAAAGGCGAAGTCTTCCTCTGAAATGCATTGTCATTTGAGGAATCCATCATGATTGAAGTTCAAAGCCATAAGGCTTCAATTACTACAGCTCATTTAGCTATCAAAAGAGTTTATTTTCTGCAAAGAAGGGTGTGTCAGAGGGCCAGAAAGAAGCCTGAGATTGCCTTACTGCTTGGCTGTGAGAGAACAGAGGAAATCTGCTGGATGAATTGTACTTTGTCTTTGGCCTTGACCTGAACCTGGCTCACCTTTTAAGCTGCACCTCCTACCTTTTCTCAAAATATACTGTAACTGCCATTATATTACATCTTTCCCACTACTTTTCTATACTGCACATATTTACATCCCTGGCCTCTGTCCAAATCTTTTCCTCTATAATATTTCTGTCTCCTTTCCCATCTAGAAAAAAACTATTCATTCTCTAAGAAGATTCTAATCAGGTATCATTTCCCAAGTAGCGGCTCTCTTTTGCATTCCTACTGCCCTTTCTTTGGGACAGGCTTGGTATAACACTGAAAATATTATGTTTTCATTATTTGTTTCTCTCAAACACATAGCCAAGCTGTGAGTTCTCTGAGGCAACCAGCTGCAATGTCTTTGTATCTTTATAGCTTGGTAGCTTCAGAAATGCTGACTGACTGATCAGAGAGAGAACTGAGATTGCAGGAGTTTGACTCTTAACTTCTAACCTCTGGGCTACTGAGATAAAGAAAACTAAATGGCATATATTAGAAATCTTTCCATTTATAGTATTTTCAAATATTTACCCCAGAAATTTTTGAGGAATTTTATACCTCAAAGAAAGCATCACCCTATCCTAGCTTCCTTTAAATACAAATAAGCTGCGCATAAAAATCTTCTTCCCAACAAGGGTGTTTTGTTAAAGTCTATACAAATTTTGTTTATGGAGTACCCAACCCCCTGGAGCCAACCCCACCACACTGTACATCCAATGAAGTCTTCACATACCAAGAAAAATAGTGGGCAAATTAATGCCCAAACTTTACAGAAGATTGTTTATAGAAAAATTAGTTAATGAGGTCCAGGAGCAGCAGAAGAGAACTATTGCATATACAACTGCTTATCTCTGTTAATGTATGACCTCACCTGAAGAAACACGCTGCTGTATGAATGGAATCTATTTCCAACCCACAGGCCATGTTTCCCCACGTTGAAGGGTGGCTTGGGGCTATGTTGCCCCTGTTTAGCAGCAAAGACATTTCCTGACTCTCTGGGCTGCAGACGCATTTCTAAGCTCACACAGAGAGTCCTGACCCTAACTTCCCTCCTCTACCCAGGAACAGACTTCTTGGGGCACAGGGTTAATAAGCTTAAAGGACAAGGTTTGTGGGAAGAGAGTAAAGCACAGGAAAAGCATGATGACAAGAACACGTACAGACTGCCGTGTTGCTTCCCACAGAAATCAGACAGATAAGTTCAAGTAGACTAAGGAGACCAGGAGCCCAGTCGTGTGAAAAGGCCATGGCAGCTGCAAGACTGAAATCACAGAAATGCAATAGGCTGCCCCTCCCCTCTCCCCCAGCTCCTTGGCAGCCCCCTCTGTGTCTCTGCTCCACATCTGGGTCCCAGCACCACTATTTTCCAAGCCAGAGGTGACCCTTAACTTGGCGTCTGCATCGTGCGCCAATGGCAGTCGATTTCTATATCCTTCCGAATAAACTGCCAAGCAACTCTGTGTACCCTAGCTAGATCTTAATTTCCTTTCACTACATCTCCATGTTCGGGGATCCCCCTCTGTCGTCACCATTGCTATACATTTTGTTTTCGAATACATTTTTAAGTTATCTCCAGGAAATTTTTTTTTTCATTTTTATGTATATATGTTTACAGTCATTGTTCATTTCTGTGTAGTGTTTGATTTCTCCTGTCAGGTGTTGTCTCCATAAAGTTACCACCACTAAGATACTTGTGCTTCTCCCTCCTGTTTTGATCCCTCCTCCTCCTTCTTCTTCCCTTCTGAATGTCTCTGATTTATAGTTTGACTGCTAGTGTTGTCTTTTTTTTTTTTTAAGATTTATTTATTTATGCATCCAGAACTGGGGCAGTGAGAGGATTCACCAGAGACAGAGTAGGGAGTAGAACAGGCTGACTGATGAAGTACACTGCTGAAGGGAGCAGTGGGTGGGTCATGCCACACCATGTGGGTCACCTCCCGGCCAAAAATCAAACTCACCAGAGACAGAGTAGGGAGCAGAACAGGCTGACTGATGAAGTACACTGCTGAAGGGAGCAGTGGGTGGGTCATGCCACACCATGTGGGTCACCTCCCGGCCAAAAATCAAACTCACGCTGACGTGATTTAGCTTCTTAGTGCTGTGCTTTAATCCACTGCACCACCTGGGAGGACCCATAGTTTTGTCTTTATTTTTTTAATCCCTTGTGTGTTTCCCCTATGTTTCTCCTATAAGTGAAGCCATCTGATATTTTTCTTTTTCCTTCTGACTTATTTCACTAAGCATAATCCCTCCCAGCTCCATTCATGTTGTTGTGAATGACATAAGTTTATCTTTTTGACTGCTGAGTAGTATTCCATTGTGTATATAGACAACATCTTGATTCAGTTATCAGTTCTGGAGCATTTGGGTTGTTTCCATCATATCTTAGCTATTGTATGGAGTGCTGCAGTAAATTAGGAGTGCAGGCTTCCTTTAGAATTAATGTTTTTTGTCCTTTCAGTAGACACCTAAAAGTAGAATTGCTGGTTCCTTTGGTAGGTACATTTTTAATAATTTGAGGGTCCTGCACATAGCTTTCCACAGTTGTTGGGCCAGTTGGCATTCCCACCAGCAATATAAAAGGGTTCCTTTTTCTCTACATCCTCACCTGTATTTGTTGTTAGTTTTTTTAATGTGGTGATATCTCATTGAGGTTTTAATTTGCATTTCCCTGGTTATAAGGGCTTTGAATTTTTTTCATGTACCTGTTGGTCATCTGCATTTCCTCTTTGGAGAAGTGTTTTTTGAGTTCATCTGCCCACATTTTCGCTGTATTCTTTATTTATTTTTGTTGAGTTGTATAAAGCTCTTTGTAGACCTTTGCTATCAATTCCTTATCTGTTTTGTGGAGTATAAATATTTTCTGCCAACCTGTGGGATGTTTCTTCATATTGATTATTGTCTCTTCTGCTGTACAGAAGCCTTTTAGTCTGATGTAATCTCAGCAGTTTACCTTTTCCTTCATTATCTTTTCCTTCACTAGCACATGTTTCTGAGCCATGTGCCACACAGTGTTTTGCCTATGTTTTCTATGTATTGCTTGGTTTCAGTCTTCCATTCAGGTCTTTTATCCATCTGAGTTGTTTTTTTGTGTATGACTAAGATAGACTCTAGTTTCATGCTTTTGCATCTAGCAGTCTAGTTTCCCAGCACCATTTATTGACAAGACTGTCTTTGTTCATTGCATATTCTTTGCCCCTTTGTCATAGACTAGTTGTCATTATATGTGTGGCTTAACGTCCAAGAAATTTTTTTTTAAAGATTTATTTATTTGTGCATACAGAACTGGGGTACAGGCCAGAGGCTCAGGGGCGGCAAGAGGCTTCACCAGAGACAGAGTGGGGAACAGAACAGTCAGATCAACGAAGTACACTGCTGAGGGGAGCAGCGGGCGGGTTAGGAGAGGTCTGCCACGCCATGTGGTCACCTCCGGGGCAGGCGGGAATCGAACTCATGCCGAAGCGGCTTTAGCTTCTCAGTGCTGTGCTTTAACCCTTCTCAGTGCTGTGCTTTAACCCGCTGCGCCACCAGGGAGGGCCACATCCAAGAAATTTTTAAAAAGACTATCTCACCCTAAGAAAACATTAGATATTAGAAATTGTGATTAACAAAATCGAATGCTCTTGATTAAGTTAGAGAAATTGATTCAAGATGAGGACATTTTAACTGAGAGGACTATTCATATGCATCAGATACAGAATGAGTCACTTTAAATGTAGCCTGTTTGGTTACATGAGATTCACAGATAAATATCATACAGCTAAGAGAATGCCGATATAACCATCAGATTGCCTTCGCCCTCTGCAGTTTGCACAGTCATTAATCAGTCACATATAAAGCTCCCAAACATAAATGCACAGGAATTATTATGTTCTTTAAAGGCATTTATTTTATAAATTACATTTTTATTCATGTTGCAAGTTATTTTTGTTGCTTCAAACATAGAATTAAAAGACTAAGCGGGGACCTACTTATCATCTTGGAGGCCTTTTTAAAACCCTTTTTTAAGCCAAGACATATATTTTCCCCCAAAGAGAAGTCCAGCTAATAAGAGCTTTTCCAGGAAGATTTAGACATTCATGTCTTTGGACCCAACTCCCCTCCTTGCTTTTACCAGCCCTCAGCCCAAATACTTCTCAGTGAAGGTTAAGGAAATGCTGGGTTGTACTCAGGACTGTTCAGAAGTCACAAATCTAAAAAGGACTTCTTATTTTATAGCTAAGAAAATGAATCCAAGAGAGGATAAAGTATTTTCTTAAAGTGACAGGTAGTTGCTAGCCTGGAGTTTGAACTCAGGTGTCTATAATAAACTAATTCCAATTAGTGCCCAGGTCTCTCTGGAGAACAACGCTGGGAAGCAAGCCTTTTACAACTGGGTCAGAAGACATAATCCACTGCCTCCTTTATTGCCTAAATGGAAGTCATTTTTACTACATAATTACATATAGCAGATAGTGAACATCTGTTTCCTGTCACATACTATAATTGTGGGGTTTCTCCTGTTAAAAACAGAACTGCTGCATTATTCACAATGGCCAAGATATGGGAGCCACCTAAGTCTCTCCACACACTCAAATGGACAAAGAAGATGTAAATATGCACAATGGAATATAATTAGGAGAAAGAAGGAAATCCTTACATTTGCAACAACATGGGTGGATCTGAAGAGCATTATCCTAAGTAAAATATGCCAGAGAAAGACAAATACCTCACTTATATGTGGAATCTTTAAAAAAAAAAAAAAAGGTCAAATTTAGAGAAACGGAGTAGGAAAGTGGAAGCCAGGTCCTGTTATGCAGGGCAGGGAGCAATATGGATGAGTAGGCAGAAGTTGGTACAGTTAGATCACTTTATACTATACTGGAAATACTTTGTCTCTTCTCAGCTATAAGATGAATAAGGCCAAAACTTTCAGCTATAAGATGAATAAGGTCAAAGGATGTAAGGTAAAAACATGGTAACTACAATAAGTAACATGGTGTTCTCTAATTGAAATTCATTAGTAAAGCTTAAATGTTTTCAAAAAAAGAAGATGAAGATGTAAGATAATGAATGTGTTAGGTTTAAGTGGGGAGAATTTTTTTTTCACAATCTATACACATCAAATCACCATGATGTCACTCTCAACGTCTTAAATTTTATATGTCACTCAATAAACCTGAAAATTTTTAACAAAGAACAGCTGTCCCACTTAATCTACAGTCATGTAATTCCACTTAATACAACATGTTGGTTGTCCAATTTGTAACATAAATAACAAGAAATGATCACAAAGCAATTTTAAAATACAAAATGTGGCATAATTTAGGCATAAGGAAAAAAAGCCATTCTCTATGAGTAAAAACATGAAATCATGAGTAGTCGTGTTTCCTCAACTCACACATCTCTCAGTATCAGGTACAAGATAGCACAATGCAATATCCCACCTAAACAGGCCAGCATTTTCTTTCACAAGATAAAGCATGGCCCAAAATTGAAATGACTTTCAACCGTGGTTGCTGACTATAAAACTTGTTTGCTTTTTGCAGTAAGCTTGTTTTTCTCTCCTTTTGTATCAACGCTGAATTTCAGATAATCATTTCCTGTTACTGGTAATTTTACTTTTCCTAGAAAAAAAGAGAAGAGACAAGGTATTTCCAGTATAGTATAAAGTGATCCAGCTAATTAAATGCTGCAAGAGCAGAGTGACAGATTAGCCTTTCATCCCATTAGCCCACACACATAAACCGAAGTCATAAACATTTAGTAAGTTCTTTGTCATTTATTTTAATGCTTTTTAAATGTGCTAAGGAGAAAAATTTATGATGTGTTTCCACAGCATTCTGGTTATGAAGGTTCTATTCATCAATAACTAATTTATTTCTATAATGGAATACTGGTTTACAAAGAATGCTTCTCATAATAAATGTGAAAAATTAATGTAAGAGTCTCTAATTACTGAGTAGTATAGGCTGGAATATATATAAATAGTTGCTGAAAAAATTATATTGCTGAATCTACAAAAAGCATTGTAAAAAGGAAAAAAGCTTTAGGTATTTTAGGGAAGAAAAATATTTTTTAAAGTCACACAAATTCAAAATTTTACCATAAAGAAAAAAAATGTACTACCCACTTATTAAAAACCTACTTCCAGTCCAAATAATTTAGCACCATCCGCAGCAAGACTGTAATAATAGGTTTTCAGGATTTACTAGAATATGGCTATTGTCTAAAAATAACTAACTCTACAGTGCACCTGCTTGATAGTTTACACTGGTAAACCTATAAAGCCAGAGTCACTTAAGTGTAACACGTATAACCCCAATAATTCTATATTTTCAATATCACCTACAATTTGCCAAAATTGGTACAATAACCTGGCATTGGGTTACTAAAAAACTTTTACTAGAAATAAAAATTAAAAGTAATTTTAAATCCTTGGCCCATATTCTATGGCTACATTGTCTCAGTTTGTCCCAACTAAGTTTCACTGGACTTTATGTTACATTCCCCTGTTTATATTTATATGGTGGTAGAAACTGAAGAACATTTTTCTTCTCAGTCACATAACTGACCACACAATTTCTTCACTGTAACCACCTAACTCAGTTTTATTTCAGAGCTTATGTGGCCAAGGAATCCTGACCAAAAGTAAAAATGTAGAAGAAAAAAATACTTGGCATTTCTTCGAGAATATTAAGTGCATATGCATATAATTCTCAATATCCCTTTATATTTCAAGGACCACCCACTCTTAGGCAAGGTAGAAGTTACTAGGAAGTTCCATTAAGGAAGGCACTCCTTCCTCAACCTCTTTTAAAGTGAATTTACTGAAAAAGGCTCACAGAAAAGAGATGAATCTTATTGAACCACAGGCAAAAGATTCAAGGCAGATCTTTGGTTTGTTCTTCAAAACACTGTAGTGAGGCCCTCCCTGGTGGCGCAGCGGGTTAAAGCACAGCACTGAGAATCTAGAGCTACTTCCGCATGAGTTCGATTCCCGCCTGCCCCGGAGGTGACCACATGGCGTGGCAGACCTCTCCTGACCCGTCCGCTGCTCCCCTCAGCAGTGTACTTCGTCGATCTGCCTGTTCTGCTCCCCACTCTGTCTCTGGTGAAGCCTCTCGCCGCCCCTGCACCTCTGGCCTGTACCCCAGTTCTGTATGAATAAATAAATAAATCTTTAAAAAAAAAAAAAAACACTGTAGTGATGGTGCAGGGCAAATTGGGGGAGGAAATTCTATGGGATCTACACCCGGGGAGGTGGGAAATTAACATTATTTGTAAATGAACAACAATGTAGAGAAATAAATAAAATGTAAAATAAAACAATTTCAGCTCAAACCTTCATCACATAATATGTGTAGTAGAAACTGAATACTATAGAAAGAGTAAAAGGTGGGTAAGCTCGCAATTTCTTTTAAATTTTTAAAAATTTTTATAGTAGTTTAAGTTTACATCATTTTGTGTCTTTTTCCATCTCAGTTGTAAACCCCATGTACTTCCCATCACCAATTCACCTGTGTGCCATCACCAGATTCCCATGCACTTGCCGCTCTCCCCTCCGCCCCATTTTTGATCCCATTCCTGGCTCCATCCCTGTGAAATGTCTCTGGTATATTGTTGTTCATTATTATTATCCCCCCCCAGTCCTTTATGCTCCTGCTATGAGTGAAACTATCTGGTATTTTTTTCTTTTTCTTTCTGATTTATTTCACTAAGTATGATATCTTCCAGTTCCATCCATGTTGCTGCAAAAGGCATGAGTTTATCTTTTTTGATTGCTGAGTAATATTCCACATCTTTTTAATCCAGTCATCTACTTTGGGCATTTGGGTTGATTCCATGTCTTTCCAATTGTAAATAAAGCAGAAATATAAATGAGGGTGCAGGTGTCTTTTTGAATCTGTGTATTTGTGTCCAAGGAATGGGATTGCTGGGTCCTATGGAAGCTCCATTTTTAGCAGTTTGAGAAATCTCCAAACAGTTTTCCATAGTGGTTGTACTAGTTTGCATTCCCACCAGCAGTGCAGAAGATTTCTTTTTTCTCCACATCCTCACCAACATTAGTTGTTGCTAGTTGTTTTAAGATGTGCCATTCTCACTGGGGTTGAGGTGGTATCTCATCGTGGTTTTAATTAAGCCCATTTTTGTATATAGGAGACAAGATAATCCAAATGACACATTGCAGTGTGGCACTAAAGTGTTGCATAAACTAAAAACTCCCCCTTTTTATTGATCACCATTTGGGGAGTTTTTTTTTAATCAACTCTTTATTATTAATATATTTTCTGTAATGAAAATTTAATTAAGCATCAACATAATCTGTTTTGTGAGGATTAAAAAAAAATGCTGTCGATGGTTTGTTTGAATGACCCAGAGTGGTGTGGGAGGCCAGCTGAGAGTATTGGTAGCAGCTTTTATATTCTGTCCTTCTCACCTCTAATACCTTCTGTCAACTGACAAGTTGAAAAGGATTTTTCTCTTAATATCTGTAATGCAAAAGTCTTCCAGGAACTGAATGTGAAGCACTTGTCAAGTTTTCACTAGAGCTGCAATGATTGCAGAAAGCATGACTTGAACTTTGAAATGGCACATAGGTTTGAGATGCTTATGTAAATGCATGAGAGATACTTAGCATTTCTCATCTCAGCAATTTACTCTGTGTTTTACTTAATGACTAAATCTTCTCTCATCTGTGATAAGGGAATAATAATACTTATTTTGTGAGCCATTGTAAAGATTAAATACATCTAAGGCTCTGAACATATTCCCTAGTACAGAGTAAGTCAATATATGATATCTATTATTAAAGCTACTTCCATCAAATTAATTTGACTACCCTACTTCACTAAATGAGGTAGGTATTCTCACAATGAATGTTTAGAGACATAAACAATCCTGTTCCATGAATATCCAGATGAATTAATCCTCTGTTAGAATAGCCAGGCTGCCCCTGTGGAGGTGAAGATAGCCCCTCACCCTGGTTTTCCAACCAACAAAGGAATTTTATCGGTGTAAGATTACAGATTTTAAACAGGGAGATAGTATTGGACTGTCTGGATCAGTCATCCTAAGCACTAGATATTGTCTGGAGGCTTTCAAAATGTTGAAGCACCAGAAGGTAAGAAACGAAGGAGAGGAGTTCTGAAATATAAAGTGTGTTAAAATTTTATTTACCTTTGTTGACTCAGAATATAGAGGCAGGAAACAATCCATCAGGGAACAAAAGTGGCCCCTAGTTGCTGAGAACAACTTCCTATGTGGAGTGTATGTGGCGACTTGTTCCCACGTACCAATAATTGAGTTAGGTCCATAACCCGCAGCCCCAGAGCCTGAGGCACTCCCAAGAGCGTCTAGTTAGGAAGACCTGAAGCTGAACTACTAGATCATTTATTTATTTATTTATTTTCACATCATTCTTCATTTTGTACACTTTTTCAGCTTGGTTGTAATCCTCATGGACTTCCCAACACCCATAGTACCATGATACCACCCCCATAGTACCATGATGTTAGATTCTACCTTACCGAACTGGAGGAATTAAATGCAAGTTGTTGTTGTTTGTTTTTTTAAGCTGGTATAAGAATAGCACTTTGTGGGCCCTCCCTGGTGGCACAGCAGGTTAAAGCACAGCACTGAGAAGCTAAAGCCACTTTAGCATGAGTCCGATCCCCGCCCACCCCAGGAGGTGACCCACGTGGTGCAGCAGACCTCTCCTGACCCGCCTGCTGCTCCCCTCAGCAGTGTACTTTGTCAGTCAGCTTGTTTGCTCCCCACTCTGTCTCTGGTGAATCCTCTCACCTGCACCTCTGGCCTGTACCCCAGCCCTGTATGGATAAATAAATAAATCTTAAAAAAAAAAAAAAAAAAAAAGAATAGCACTTTGCTGCAATCAGCACAGGAACAAATGCACTGATCTTTAACGAGGAATTCACATATTCCAGACCTGTACCCTAAGTGCTTTTCTTACCTTTATTGTCACTCACTCCATTTCTCACCTTTTCACCCCATTCACCAAGAGGCAGAAAAGGATCCATAAAGTATTTATATTAAAACTAAATCATGTTCACTATAGGAGACGGATCAGATTGATCTTTGAATTGTGTGAAGTTTTTCTGTCACGTATGAGCAATTAGAATACAGGAAAGTCATAGCTTCACAGAAAGGCAGTCAGTATTGGGATGGGAAAAGAAAAGTTTCAAAATTCAGCCAAATGCAATGAGTCCACATTATGTCTGGCCTTTACAGTCACCCACCAATTGTAGAAGTTACTTTTCAGTATAAGCTGAATGTTGGAAAGTCTCAAATGCTTTCTAATAGTCCCAGGAATGGATGCAATGTCATTTTTATAAAAGCCTGCACTGGCAATTGAGTGAATTCTGTCAGGGATGTCAATGAGTAGTTATATAAATGAACGAATGCGACCTTAAGGAAGTCATGATTTATTTTCTCCAGCATTTTTGATCAGAGCCTGGAAGTCATTTTTAACAAGTGTGATGATATAAAGAAGTATTGTTTAATGTCACTCAACCGTAATTCCTAAGAACTGCTTCAGAGAACTGGCCAGCAAGTAGCTCATTTATCAGGGCTTGTTTTGCTGGAACTCGGACTGTCTTCAGTTGCTTTGCCAGCAGCAGTGATCAGACAGACAAGCCTGGAGCAGTGAGGAAAGAGTGTCCTCTCACTGTTTGGGGGGGAAGGCTGGGAAGACAAATGGAGTGTTCTGGAACTCACTACAGCCTGCCTTCCTGCTGATATGTCTCTTTGTGATAAAATCAGTCACTGTTAAAAAGGAGATTTCTTAGGCATCAAGAGCAATTTCTGTGTGTTGACATGGTATTGATAGCAGGAACACTGTTTCTGATGGACATGTGTGAGTCTTGGGCATTCTGCTTTTCTGTTCAAAAGAGTGGATTATAACCAAATGCACAGTTCACACTTTACGTACAGTTAAAAGAAAAATTGATATGTTTTATTTCTAACCCTATTTTCTGAATCAGTGAAAAGGAATATGTATTTCAAAGAAGCAGAGTCAGCCAATCAGTTTTCCACAGAATCCACTCTAAACTGTGGATTCTATTTCCGGTTCTGGCAATGACCTGGAATGTAAAAATTAACAACTCCCAGGCTTTGGGGCCTTGGATGACACTTTCCTTCTGTCACAAAATGGCAGACAAGTACTGTGGTGCCCGAAGGTGTCGACTTTCAAATTGCATAGAACTCGCTTCCAACCCCACTTCTGCTGCTCAAGCCACATGCCTTTGCATTCCTTAACCTCTCAAATTTCCATGTTCTTACCTTTAAAGTACAGTATCTACCCATAAAGATGGTGTCATAATAAAATAATATGCTGGGCACTGTTTGTTACATATCTTAACTGTCTATTATTAGGATTAAACAGAATGCTAGAGGTTTCATGGAACATGTACAATTACCTTTGTCGAGGAATTACATCCACCTACCGGCTGGCATCATCAGAACCAGGGGACAGCCCAAATAAGCTGCTTTCCATAATGTGTCTCAAAACTGCACATTTTGTTGGCCACGCATCGCTCTACCTCCACAACTTTGCATTACTGACATGACAGATCTGTAAAACTACCTCTCAGCTTATGAAAGCAAGTAACATTGCTTTAAAATGAAAAGACAGAAGACAGAGCGATCATGTGGGATGGAAGCTGTTAGTCCAGGGCAAACAGCCAGAGGGCGAGTGAGGCACAACTGTCCCTGTAGTTGCCACCTGCCCCTTCCCAGAGCCCAGTTTGTAGGTTGTTTATTCACTGGGCTCCCGTCGCCTGCCAAGGCCATCACTGCCAGCCTGAGCCAGCGTTTAGCTCTGAGGTCGTGATGTTTATCTGGGGAGGAATCAATGGCTGTCACTATGCTGACTGTGAGGTGTCACTTCAAAAAAACAACCCCTGCCACCTATTCTCAGAGCACAAACGCTGTGGGAATCAATGGGGGCATTTCAGATAGCTCAACTTGTCAACCAATGGAAATGTCAAAAAAAGTGAGGTCTTTGTGCCTGGGTGTGTTATAGGCGGGCATAGCAGGTATAATCTCATAGGTGAGGGCAAAAGGCAGTGCTTCTTTGTCCCCTTGCTGTGAATATATAAGAAGCAAGACTCTCTGGGCTGTTGTTACAGAAACTTTGAGTCAGACTCAATAGACCTGACTGGTTCTTGGTCACCTAAATCTAATCCAGCAAGCTACTTTGAGTCTCAGTCTCCATGTCTTTAAAATAATGTATATGGCCCTCCCTGTTGGCGCAGCGGGTTAAAGCACAGCACTGAGAAACTAAAGCCATTTCTGCATGAGTTCGATTCCCACCTGCCCGGGAGGTGACCACATGGCGCGGCAGACCTCTCCTGACCCGCCCGCTGCTCCCCTCAGCAGTGTACTTCATAGATCTGCCTGTTCTGCTCCCCACTCTGTCTCTGGTGAATCCTCTCACTGCCCCTGAGCCTCTGGCCTGTACCCCAGTTCTGTATGTGCAAATAAATAAAATCTTTTTAAAAAAATAATGTATATGTGTGGTATGTATGACAATGATGGCTCTGAAGAGGGCATGGCCTCTGGTCTGGGTATTCCGTGTGTGTGTGTGTGTGTTTACATGTATATGCATGTATATGTACAGACATATACATGTAAATCAAATTGTGTACTTTGAAATCAAGTTACAGGTACATTTGCATATGTACATTAGAATGTATACAGTTACATCCAATTCTGAAAGTATGATTTTTATTCTTTATTCCAAAAACAAAAGTTTGAAAAGTATACCTCTAGTTACTCTCCATTATATTTACATATATAGGGATGTGTGCTGAATATGTATACATATATATACATACAGAGAGAGAGAGAATTAAATGAGATCCAGTTCGGGCGGCCAGTCACTGACTTCAGTATATTATTAATAAACTGCATCTCTTCCAACTCTTGTTTATTCATCAGTTGAATACATCGGCCAAAGATAACACAAGATCTACTTCTGTTTTTCTCCTGTCTATTCTTTCTTTTCTGCAGTTGCTGGACTCTTCCTTTAGCGATACCCCTGACCAAAAAGGGAAATCAGAGAAAGGACTTAGCAAGTATTCTTTTAAAATATTACATAAGAAATTGGGTACTGAGCTTAAATAAAACTCATGGATTTCATTTCTCTAGATTTTTTTGAAACCTATTAAAAATCTACCCAAATTTATCTTAGCAGTATAGCTATGAGCCAATATTTCTCCTTCAGAATTCACTTGGCTTAAAAATAGCAGAAAATTGGGATAGCATTTCAGTCACAAGATCATTTTGCATTAACACCATTTCAGAATGATCATTATTTTTAAGAAATGTATTCATAAAACCTGAAGATTGTCTCTTGCCTTTCTTGAAACATTACATGAACAAAGATTTCCTTTTACGGCCTTGATAGTTCCTCAAATAATATTTTAACTCATGGTAGAGAATTAAATGGCTTCTGTCCAAGTGAGATATTATTCTAGTTAATTATTAGCATTAAAATTCCATTTTAGTGTTCAACACAGTAATAGACAGATGCTGCCACCGCTATGGGTCAATGCTTTTGGAAAAGACAATCTCATACTAGTCAGGTATGAAATTGTGTTGAAAGGTTGGATGAGTTAATGGCTCTGTGTGCTGTGGGTGTGTGCTCAGAACTGTTAGCTCAGAGTAAAGCCCGCAGAAGGTGCTTGGGAAAGTCCAGGACTTTGGAAAAGTCATCGAGACTCTGCAAGTTGCATCTATCATTAGCATTTATTAAACAAAATATAGCAAAGGGCACCTGGGAGGTTGCAAAAGAAATGGCAACCTCTGCCTCCAAAAAGAGCAGCAAGGACAAAGAAATGTGATTCAAGTAGAGGACGGCTTTCGAGCAACATGTCAACCTGCCTATGTTAAAGCAGTTCCATCTGTCCACAGAAGAAGTTAAGGAGCTCCAGTAAAGACAGCAGAGATTAGGGAAATCAGTCAGAAAGTCTTGGAGAATTGAGTAAAACTGAGGGGATAGCTTTTAGAAGTAGCAATGGTAATATGCATAAATGCTTGAATTAGAAACCAGTAATTTGTGGGCCATCCCTGGTGGCACAATGAGTTAAAACACAGTACTATGAAGTGCTCCATAGCCACTTCAGCATGAATTCGATCCCCAGCCCAGAGGTGACCATAAGCTCGGCAGACCTCTCCTGACCCACCCGCTGCTCCCCTCAGCAATGTGCTTCGCCGACCTGCCTGTTCTGCTCCCCACGCTGTCTCTGATGTATCCTCTCACCCCCAACCCTGCACCTCTGGCCTGTACCCCAGTTCTTGTGTGCATAAATAAATAGATCTTTAAAAAAAGAAACCAGTAACTTGTATGGGAGAGGAAGGAAATTAAGAGCTAGCTACTGAGGAAGATATGTATGAAAATAGTATCAAAAGGTGGGAACATTTGAGGAACTGATCTATATCCTGATTCTGAAGATAGTAACCCAGGCATACTCATTTGTCAAAGCTCATTGAAATATGAGCTCAAAAGGAATGCAATTCTATAAATAAGTTATACCATGATTAAGTATAATTTTAAAAGATAAATCAATTTTAAAACTAAAGAGTGAACAGGCAATGCATTTTTTTTGTATTAATCTTTTTCTTTCCTTCTTCCTTTTTTAACTTGAACTTGAAATCTAATAGAGAGCTGCTAGAGAGTATACTTTGCAAACTTATGTTTTTGAAATAAAGAAATTTACAAAAACCACACTTTCAGAGTTGAGTGCAATTTGATTTAGCTATATATTCAAATGTATGCATGCAAATGTATACGCCACTTGACTTAAATATATATTTTGATATAAAAGTATACATTCAACTGTATGCATATACAAGCATGAATATACCTTTACAAAAATATAGCAAATTTAGAATATCTTTTATATCAGTAGCTAATTATAAAGAGTATATAGTCTGTATAGCCTCTGGTAACATATAGTCCCCTGATAACATACTTAAATCCTCAGTTGTAGATTAACAACAAATTTTCCATTTTGTAAGCAAAGATACTGCTTTTTTTTTTAAAGATTTATTTATTTATGCATACAGAACTGGGGTATAGGTCAGAGGTAGAGGGGCAGTGAGAAGCTTCACCAGAGACAGAGTGGGGAGCAGAATAGGCAGATTGACTAAAATACATTGCTGAGGGGAGCAGCGGGCAGGTCAGGAGAGGTCTGCCACACCATGTGGGTCACCTCTGTGGCAGGGATCGAACTCATGCTGAAGTGGTGTTAGCTTCTTAGTGCTGTACTTTAACCCACTGCGCCATCAGGGAGGGCCCTGATATTGCTTTTTAATAAATATTATAATAGCATTGAAGTTGTGGGTTTCCCATCAACAGTAAGTAGCACTATTGACTGTGAGTTAGGATGAAACAAGATATAAAAGTGAACTCAACAAAAATCCTTCATGAATGTGCCTGATTAATAACCCTACACCAGACCTACTAAAATAGTGCCTATATGTCTGTATGCCTCAGACCCTAGAACTGAACTTTTCATCAAGTTCCCCCTGGTTCTGCCTATGCTCACTGGTGGATAACCATTGCTGTAGAATATAGATGAACACTCAGCAAGCTCTTTACAAACTGCATGTTGTTATAATCACAAAGTGCCACAGATTATAAACATACAAATCTAGTTAAAGACTACTGATAAAAAATAAACAACCATAAGCATAAGTAATATCTGGTAATAAATACAAAGGAAGATGATAAATTTCCAGTATTCAGTATCCTATTCCTGAGGGCACCTTCTACCATAAACAAAGTGAGGCCAATGAAGGAAGAAGGGTTTTCTCATTACCCCAAGCCTTCCCTGATCAATGCCAATTCTTCCAAGTCATTTAAGGACTGAACCACACAATTGTGTTTGCAGCCACTTGTACACCACCACCATCATAGCTCACTGCTGCCTCGACTGGCTGAGCGCCACCAAAGGAGAAGGGGCTAGGTAAGGAGGTCACCTGTACTGTGGCTCATACAAAGCCAAGTGCACACAATCCAGAAGTGGTAAAACACAGGAAGGCCCCAGTTACAAAAGCCACTTGCAAGAGTACACCCTCTAGTGGAGGGAGAAGAAAACTCATTGTGACAGGCCTGGGTCTGTAACTGATGAAATTACACATTATCAGAAAGCCACTGAACTTTTCATTTGCAAATTTCCCTTCTGGTACAAGAAGTTGTTCAGGACTTCAAAACAGAGCTGCCTGGAAGAGCACAGCTGTTGGTGCTTTGGAGGAGGCAAGTGAGGCCTATCAAGTTGCCTCTTTGAAGAAAACTCAATCATCTACCGCCTCACCTTTATCTGTCCCACAGAGACATTCAAACAGTCCATGACCCATTTTAAGTCATTTTAACACTCGTGTAAGTCACTGGGTCATTGTAATTTTCAAATGAGATGATGCATTTGAGGACACTTTGAAATAAAAGCTTTGAAGGTCTATGTCGCTATAATAATAATTAACTGGGACAGAGCTCCCCCCAGCTCTGTGGTGCCTTTGTGCAAAACTGAAAGGGATACTCCCTGTAGGGGAATGAATTACATACATAAAGACCCCTCTGGGCTGCCAGCCTGCGCAGTGCACACAGGAGAAACAATAAACACAGGTAGGTGGGAGGCAGGTGAGGGAAGCCCCACCCAGCTGGGTGTTGGTCAGTCTACAAGCTCCCATTGCTTTCCTCTGTGCTTCAAGATGTAGTTGAATCATTTCCTCCTAATTAAGAAGCAACAGCAGATCTGAGGGAGAGTTTGAAAAGAGTGGAAGGGAAAGAAGCAGAGGTTTTGCAGTGGGTGTTTTCTGCCCAGAGCGCCCCAAAGTGTGACAGGGTGGTTTCCAGGAAAAGGGGAGGTTTCAGTTTCCCTGCCCCACCCAAAGGAGAGTAGAGCTGAGCAGAGAAGACTCTGGAGAGGAGACAGAGGAGGAAGGAAACAGGAAAAGGAGCCAGAAGGAGACCTGAGGGAGGCACGTGGAGCAGAGAGACATGTGAAGAAGCGGCTCTTGTTTCTTGGTCCCTGATTGGTAGACACAGATGTGAGTGAGAGACCCGTGGGGAAGTTCATGATGGCGGCCTCTATCTTCACTTTGATTTTGCTCTTTTCCTCCCAGACTTGTCTGGTCTTTTCTGACCCATTTCTATGGGTCCCTGCCAGAAGATGCTTTAGACTTGTGACCTTGCTCTGGGCCAATCCCTTTTGGATGGACTTTTACCCACGAGGGGGCGGGTACCTTTGGGTGTTTGATTTAGTCTTTGTCTTTTCTGTATTGCACATTCACTGTATTAAAGTGCCTTTCCATGAAAGGTGTTATATGTTTTATCTTGATGCAGAGGATGGCAGAACCTAATGAGGATGGGTAGGTTTGGGGGTCCTAGGGTGCCCCTCTCCCTGTTCTCTAACCAAAGGACAGTGATTGATAAACTCACTCATGGATTCCTTGAAAACCCCAACCATGCATGATGCCAGGAAACACGGAGAGGTGGGAGAACAGCTCAGAAAGGAAGAGGGGAAGGGTTTAGTTCCACCACCTCCACCACCTCCCCCCTTCCCATCTGGCTTGGGCTGGTGCAAGTACTCACCCCCTTCTGTGCAACGCTCCTTCTCGGAAGGCGCACGGGCACTGTGAGCCAGCAGAGATGAACCAGAAGCAAGCCAGGGCCAGAGTTCTGTTTTCCATTCTAAATTAACTTGCTCCAAATTATTAAACCAAAGGCCATTATCTCAACATCATAAACCTTATTTCTAATTAAGATGATCTATGCCTCTTTCAGAATTACACATTCCAATTAGCAAGGAATAAAGTTATTCCTATTGTGTACTGGCACGCTACAATGATCACAGAAAAAGTAAAAAATGGCTTCAATTACATGTTAGTATTAGTCTTCTGTCAGGCTGGTTCTGAAATATGGCATCTTCATATTCCACTGAATGGAATTACAATGTCATTAAATGTATTTGCTTGTAAAAAATATAATCCTCAATATTTTAACAAAATGCCCCTCAATGTTTTCAAATAGCAGCGTGTATGCATATCAGCTGTGAGCGCTGCCATTTCTCACCTCCCATATTCATATTATTTGCATCTAAAAAATTTCCCTGACCTTATTACCGAAGATAATTTTACCCTTGAGGAACATATGAGACTTGGCATCAGATTTCCTTCCCTGTTTTTGCATCATGTAATCATTCAGTGTATTTTGTAAAAGCTCTATGCATTATGTGGAAGGGTGAGCCCATTACCATAGTATCATCTCTCTTCTAGTTACACAGGCCAAATAAAAACTTAGAAACATGATTATTGCTGCTTTATTTACAATAGTATAGACATGGAATCAACCAAATGCCCAAAAGTAGATAACTGGATCAAAAAGATCTGGTACATATACACAATGGAATATTACTCAGCAATAAAAAAAAAGATAAGCAGATGCCTTTTGCAGCAACATGGGTGGAGCTGGGAGGGATCATGCTTAGTGAAATAAGCCAGAAAGAAAGAGAAAAATACCAGATAGTTTCACTCATAGCAGGAGCATAAACAACCAGGGGTTGGAAGGGGAAATAATAAAGAACAACTATATACTGGAGTCATTTTATGGGATGGAGTAGGGAATGGGATCAAAAATGGGGGGGGGCTGTGCACTGGACTATGGTGATGGTACATGGGTGATTTGGTGATGGGGAGCCCACGGGGATTACAACTGAGATGGAAAAGGCACAAAATGTTGTAAAAGTAAACTATTATATTAAATGTAAAAAATATTTAGAAACATGGAATCTAAAAATTCAAGGCTTGTGAAGGACATGGAGACCTAGCTCTGGAAGGCAGTGTTCCCTTCGTTTCTCTGCACTTAGATTTAACCACCTATAAAATGGGTGGATGAGGTGATGGAACAAAATAATGGATGCAATGCCCAGGTCCCATTAATAGGTGCTCACTGAATCCCTTACATTATTTTACTTATTATTTACGTATTATGATACTGGATTAATTGATATTCATTCAGTTAATTGAAAGTGGGAGTCCCAAAGATATTTTTGTTAGTTCTAGAAATCAGGGATTTTATTTCTAGAAGTCAGACATCAGCAACAGGACAGGTTCTGGGCAACGATTCTCACAAGTCAAAGTGCCTTCCTTGCTATCCCATGGGGTTTGGTGCCTCTTGGTATTCTTGCCCTCTACCCCACTGAGACCCACTGGCATGCTTTGTAACTTCAGGGAGTCAGAGGTTTTGGGAAAAGCAATTTGACTAAAATAATTCTTATTTAGTAATGACTATCTTACCACCTAAGATGTTTACATTTTAAAAGGAAGCTGAGTGTCATGTCAAAAAAAGAAAAAAAAAAAAGAACTTTAGGCAGCAAATCAAACAGAAGTGATTTTATATAGGAGAAGCATCTGGGGTCAGAGACGGACATAGGACCAGGACCCCTGACATGACATCTGAGCTGAGCAAGGGCCTGGACCCATTAAGCAGGTCACACGTTAGGGCGACATCTTGGGGACAAGTTTCCTACATTGGAAGGGGTCTCTTCTTCTGAGCTCGCTTGGCTGTGCTTTCTATTTCCCTAAGTCAGAGCTACCTAAGTTTTATGTCAGGAAAATTTAAACTACTTTGATCATTTTTTCCCTAAAACAGGAGTTGGTGATAAAGGAATATTTTTCTTCAGATAAGAAATGACTAAATTACAAAATGCAAAAGTAGTTTAACTTTTAGAAACTAGGAGGTGTTTTTTGTTTGTTTGCATTATGAAAATAGATATTTATAGATGATAGAAAATGGTAAAATCTACAAGTCATCCCCAGATGTTATGTTTTGCCATCTTTTTCAACCCTTCTTACTACAGATATTTTATCCAAGTTGTTCATAAGCAAGAAATCAACTACTTTTACAGATGCTAGAGCTTCATACAAACCCCCACCTTCAGGCCCTCCCTGGTGGTACAAGGGATGAAAGCACAGCACTATGAAGCTATCCACCACCACTGCAGCACAAATTCAATCCCTGGCCAGGAAGCTGACCCACTTCAGGTGTGGCAGACCTCTCCTGTCTTGCCTACTGCTCCCCTCAGCAGTATATGTATGTCAGTCTGCCTGTTCTGCTCCCCACTCTGTCCCTGGTGAATCCTTTCACCCACCGCACCTCTGGCCTGTACCCCAGTTCTTCTATGCATAAATAAATAAATCTTTAAAAAAAAACCACCTTCATCCACAATGGGTTATATGACTTCAGAAGTGCTAGTGTCTTTCTTAATGAGAAAAAGAAAACTAAATAGTAAGAGAAGGAAATAAGACCTACTTCATGTATTAACTTAATGATTTTTGCATCACTGATCATTTACAATTTTAAAACCCTTTACCTTGGCTCTCACAGTGCAGACTCAGGGTCTTCACAACAGTGCAGTAGAACATCTGACTCTTTCTAAACCTCTGTTTCCTCGTGTTTCTCTTAGCTCCAATGATGTTTTCTTTAATTCTTATAACTCAAAGTAGAAAATAAAATGTTGGAAAATCTTCCTCCTGAAAGTACCAGAAGACCTTTGTTCAGATTTATTATCTCATTCAGTGAAGGCTAACAGGGAAAAACTGGAACCAGTTCTTAAATGCCTTCATTTCTCCTTGACTATCGAAAAGAAAGTAATCACTATCACCTCTGGACACAGTGAAAAAACCGCAGCAAAGCCTCTTCAAATGCTCCATTTGGGACAGGGCCTCAGAGAGACGCACTAGAGGTGAGAATCGACTGGTGTCAGGCCCCGAGCCAGTTAGAATGGCAAGAATGGCCTCCCAGAGACCTTGGCATCCAGGAGAGCTGTGTCCTGGAAATGAAAATAAACACAGCTGGTTCTCCTTCACACTCGAGACAAGCAGAGCCCAGAGCCAGTCCTCCTATCTGCGGGTGAAGCACACCTGAAGCCAGGGCCACCCGTGACTCCGCTGCTGATGGTCCGAGGGACCACACCCTCCCAGGGTCCCCCCTGGCTGACAAGTAGCTGAGACCTGTGTTCACTCTCACCTGTTTCCTCAAACTCCTTGGTCCTTCAGAGACTTGCATTCATCTTTCCTTGCCACACGTCTGTCAACTGCTGCTTTTGAGAAACACTGAGTCGTTGAATTGCACATATTCCCTAACCAGGGCAAGTGAACCCCTAAGAGTTGGAGTGACTTCATGTCATAGTCACCTCAACTTTCCCCATTTATAACTCTCCCTCCCCCATCCCACCTCTCTGACAAGTGTCCCTCTGCTGCTCTCGTGGGTTCTCTTTTCCAACTGAACTCTCATGGGTGCAAATATGCCTCAACAAGGATTATTTGCATGTTTTCTGGGGTCTTGCTGGTGTTTAAAATGTGATCAGCCTGTCTAGCCCCTCACAATATCTTCTGAGGTCCCTTTAGTCCCTTCTGGCTCTCTGTGATTCCAGTCATTGGCCTTCAGTTATTAGATCTGAAAAGTCTGCTCATTTTTTTTCCAACCCAAAGCCTCTGTCCATCCTCTGGACTCTGAGAATCTCCAAGTTTCTTGTTTGGGTACAAAGAGGCTCTGAAGTTTCCGGCAGGCTGTTTCCATGGGTCTACCAGCTCTCTTTGCATTCTTCCTTTCCCCCTTTATTGCTCTTCCTTTTGGGGGAGATGGTTGGTGCCATTTAAATGTCTAGGAATGTGCAGCTTCCTTGGGGCATGCTCATGGGAGTAGCCACCACCCCAATTTCATCATGTCCCCTGATGTTTACATAGATCTCTCTAGACCTCCCTCCTCATCATGGTCAACCCTAGAAGAATAAGATAAAACAGAAACATATCATTTTGGTCCCCAATGCTTCCTCTCTTCCACCCTCCCTCTTGTCTGTCCATTGCCTCTCCTTAAAGCAGAATTTCTTTTTGCTTCTTTGTCCTATTTAGCAGGGACTTGTCCCAGATCATTCTACAGCCCTGAAGGGTTGTGTATATCCAGCTCTTTTCTGGGAATCACGGTGACAAAAAGGCCGCAAGTTATCTCAAGTTGGGGAAAGGGGAATGAAAAATGGTTTTTAAAAAGTGTTTTTGAATATTTATTTGCATCATTCTTCCATGAGAGATGTAATTTCCACTTCCAAACCTGAGGTCAGAGGAGAAGCAAGACATACACAATCCGTGTGTGCTCAGCTGATTCCAGGCCCAGCCCATGCTACAGGACACGGTCAGTGCTACAAAGCACTGAGCACAGCTGTTCACATGTCATGATTGAAAAGTCCCAGGGGAGACTTCTACCCCTTAAATTTCTTCTTTTCTTCCCCAGAGAGGTCCTGCCTACTGACTCCCTGTTTTACTGTCATGGGTTGAATTGTGTTCTTTCCCCCACCCAGCAAAAAGAGTTGTAGGACTATGTTGAAGGCCTGACCCCCAGCACTTCAAAATGTGGCCTTATTAGAAATAAGGTCATTGCAAGTATAATTAGCTAAGGTGAGGACACACTGGAGCTGGACTGGGCCCCAATCCAATATGACAAGCACTCTTATAAGAGGCAAATTTAGACACAGGCAGAGTCTGGGGAGACCGCCCATGGACCCAAAGGCACAGACAAAGGAGCTGCAGCACAAGCCAACGGTCACCCAAGATTCCTGGCAAACCAGAGCTAGGGGAACACCCTGGAACAGAGATTCCTGCACAGCAGTGCTCAGAGAAACCAACCTTGCAACAATTTGACCCCAGACTTTCCAGCTGCCAGAATGTGAAGCAATAAATTTCTGGTGTTTAAAGCCATCTATTGTGTAGCCTTTTGTTATAGCAGACTCAGAAAATTAAAACACTCTCTCAGTCTACCTTAGCCTCTTTGTTTTTCTTTCTCATCTCTCTGTCTTCATGGTGCTGTCTAAATTTAGAGCTATTACTCCCCTGTGTGTTTGTATAATGTCCATGTTCCATTTTGCTTCCAGCCCATTGAGACAGCAGTGTCTTGTTTCCTCACCACTGACCACTGACTCTGAGAAATGAAGAGTCACCCCGTAAGTACATTTAATGAACGTATGGGCTGACCTACTGTGAGAACCAGGGATGCAACTGGTACAGGACCACAGCATCGTTGCTCAGGAAAAAAGTCCGAAGGCCCAAGGACCGATGTCAACAGTCTTAATGAGCAAGAAAGGTGCCATTCATCCATTGTACTAACTGGGTGGAGGTGGGCGGGGACAGGGAAACTGAGACAGTACTAGAGCCTTTCTCTCCTGGACAGTAGGTCTAGAGGAAGCTTCGTAATGAGCATGCATTTTTGAAGAAGCCAAAGAGGATTTTCCTGTGGGATCACAGGTGAACAAAAGACGCCTGGCCCTTGGCTGTTTGAGGGGAGCCAACAAGAGAAACAAGCAGAACCAAGCATCAAGCTACCATGTACTAAATTTGGACTAGGTGTCTTGTCAAATGCTCGACTTACATTATTTCATTAAATCCTCACAACAGACTCACCAGTAAATATTATTATTCCCAGGTCACATTGGGAAGCTGCTGAGGCCACGCTGTTAGTGAGCAATAAGCCAGAATTCAAAGCAAGGATTTGCTGTTACATTCTCCTAGCTTTCTGGCCTTGAATGCAGCTGGCCTGGATGGTTTTCTTTCATTCCATACTTATATTTCAAAGGCTGGAAGACTCAAATCTTTTCGAAAGAATCGTTTACAATTTTTTTAAACATGTCCATCACCATTGACTACATCCTGAGCTATCAGGACCCCGGCTCCTTTGTTAATTGCACCCCCAATCTTAGATTTTGCATTTCTACTCCCCAACAGGATGAGCACCTAGGAGCTCAGAAATGTTGTGTTATGAATGAATTAAATAAGCATTGGTTGATCATTTACAAGTGATCAATTTTAAGATGAATTTATCACTTTTTAATCTTCTTGTTAGTAGAAGAACCTTATAAGTAGTGTTTGTTGGGCTCTTTTCAATTGTGAAGAACTGCAGCGTAGGGAATCAAAAAGCATTTGGTGCTACCCCGTGGGAAGTTCCCATGTCTTGTTGCCAAGCTGCCCTTCTCTAAACATCTATTCTCAATCTTCTCAGAGCGCCATATACTCAAGTCTCCTTTAGGTTCTCTTTTGCATACCTATTCCAATTTTGCCTGAAATTGTTTTTGCTAAATCAAGATCTTTTTATTTTAATAAAATTGCCAAGGTGATCAAACAATGGACATTTCAAATTAGTTCACACTGAGAGCTAGCTAATTTTAGGACAGGTAGCTACAATTGATGATGGGCCTGGGAATACATCCCCTCTTTCCTAACTAGGAAGCCAGAAATCAACTGGTTCATAGACAACCAGGACACAAAATTCCCATTCTCCAAGCAAAATTATGTGAAATTGTTCCTGGACAGATTTCCTTCAGTTTCTTTTATTTTGCTTATATGCTATGGTGGCGGAAGGGTAGGCAGTGCCAAATACCAACTTTAAAAACACGATGCAGGCCCTCCCTGGTGGCGCAGCGGGTTAAAGCACAGCGCTGAGAATCTAAAGCCGCTTCCGCATGAGTTTGATTCCTACCTGCCCCGGAGGTGACCACATGGCGTGGCAGACCTCTCCTGACCCGCCCGCTGCTCCCCTCAGCAGTGTACTTCGTCGATCTGCCTGTTCTGCTCCCCACTCTGTCTCTGGAGAACCTCCCCACCGCCCCTGAGCCTCTGGCCTGTACCCCAGTTCTGTATGCACAAATAAATAAATCTTTAAAAAAAAAAAAAAAAAAAAAACACGATGCAATGGCATGGCAGACCTCCCCTGACCTGCCTGCTGCTCCCCTCTGCAGTCTGTTTCAGTCGATCTGCCTGTTCTGCTCCCCACTCAGTCTCTGTTAAGCCCTCTCACTCCCCACACCTCTGGCCTGCACCCCAGTTCTTGAGTGCTTAAATAAATAAATCTTACCAAAAAAGGAGAGAGATTCCTATGCAAAATGTTAACACAGAGTAGTACTTATTAAAAAGTAGTTTCCAATAGAACCTGTGTTCTTCTCATATGTCTAGAAAACAGCATTGCTGACATGTTGGTTTATAGAACAAGCAGTCATTCTGGATTCAAAAGCCCTGCTCACAACGACCTAGTGAAACGCTGATCCTTTCACCAGGAGGCCATCCTACATGATAGCGTAAGTACATCTAGTGTCCAGGTGACACCATAAGCTCAGAAAATGGAAAAAGAAAAATACAAAGTGAGCTGACTCTCTGTACTCTTTTTTCATAGGACATTGAAATTAAATATTGCAGTGAAATAACTCACACAGGTCTCCACTCCTCAGGCGTAACTGGCACTGGTCTTAGGCTCTACACTGGGAGGTCTCCAGGGCTACATGCTCAAATAGTGCAATTTGATATTTATGATGTTCTATCGCCATCTCCTGGAAGAAAAGGCCAAGGACAAAGAGGGGTGTGAGGATGTCAGGTTTCAGTGAAGATCATTCTCTTCCATTCTCAAGATAGGTAAAAACTCTGCAGTCACTGGCGATACAAACTTGTATCACATTCCAGACCAAGTAACACGGTGTTGGCAACCAAGAAATAGGAAAGGCGCAAAGGCGCATCTCCAGCATCTGCTTTGGAGAGCAAGCGGTGACAGCACATCCACAATAATGAGCCTGCAGCGCCAGTCGTTGGTCCCCAGGGAAGAGCTGAGCTCTCTCATAAAGACATATGTGACCCTATTTTGCAAGAGTCGATAGTGCCGCAGAAGCAGAGAGATGCTAGGAAACCATTTCCACACTAGCTTTGAAAAGAATCGTCCTTATCTTTGCATTTTCAGCCTCAAAATTTGGCAAAAGAATTCTAAGGATTTTTTAAAACATTATTAGCAAGATAAAGAGTTTTTCTAAATTAGCCATTATTTCCCAGCCTGGTTTGTGTGGAGTTATTTATATGTGGTATGAGCAAAACCAAGTACATTGGAATGTTTGGCTTTCTCTATACAAGACCCCATAAGTGTTTAATTTCTCCAGATTTGGTTTACCTAATAGCAAAGAGTCAGAATGTAACACTCTCAAATATTATTTTCAAACAAATTTTATTTTGATCATTGTCTTTTACGTCAATAGCCTCATGCCATGAGTAAAAATTATGTACTGTAGGCCCTCCCTGGTGGCGCAGCGGGTTAAAGCACAGCACTGAGAATCTAAAGCCACTTCTGCATGAGTTCGATTCCCGCCTGCCCCGGAGGTGA
>NW_004567105.1:33417028-33420593 GCF_000260355.1 Condylura cristata
CTCAGCACTGAGTTCGATTCCCAGCCAGGGAGGTGACCCACATGGCACAGCAGACCTCTCCTGTCTCGACCGCTGCTTTCTTTCAGCAGTGTACTTCGTCAGTCTGCCTGTTCTGTTCTCAACTCTGTCTCTGGTGAAGCTTCTCACCGCCCCTGCACCTCTGGCCTATAACCTGGTTCTGTATGCATCAATAAATAAATTTTAAAAACATATGTGTTGTAAAACTAAAATATGTAAAGTATTTTAGTTCACATACTTTGCAGTCCCAAGTCACAAGCTGTTCGATATAGTCACACAGTAGGGAAAGAGGACCACGCTAAGGTCAACGCCACTCATCCCGGTGCAGGGGAATTGAAAGCAGGTGTTCTCTCTGACACCCTGGTCCAGCATCCTGGCCTTGAGGGAGTTTTACAGCTTATACAACTCACCAATGTGCTGGAATAGCCAGGACAATTTCCTTTCTGGATATTCATTAAATTTATTCATAAAATGAACATGAGAAATAGGTTTAGGATTTTAGAACTGGAAGGGACATTTCTTTTATAATTGATGAAAGTGATGTACTGTAATACTTGGTGATCTCTTAAGGAAGATGAAGGCTCTGAATACAGCTATAACTTGGGCTTTCCTCCCCTACCCTCCCCCCCGTGCCCCCCACCTTCCCCCACACCCCCCTGCCCTCCCCTTTCCACTTCATCCCCTAACACCCCGCTTCCCAATTTATTTGCTTCTCTTGAAGGCCTGCCCGATAAAAAGTACTGTGAGGAACATCTAAAAGATCTAATTCCTAGTCCCCAAAAGCCAATCAAGCTGTTGGAATTCGGTTTCCCAAGCTCCCCACAAAATGAAAGGAAAAGCTGTCAGGGCCAATGGAAAGTGAAAACAAAGGAGCTTCATCCCTTGGTTCTGCTTTTTACAATGTGGCCCAGGGACATGAAAGGTGCAGTTACTGGACAGAGCCAGCCAGCACATGGGAACATTGGTCAGAAAATCAACAAACACCTATAAACCTGAGATACTGGGGGAGGAGGGGGAGAGGAGAAGAGGGTCAAAACAGGGGTAGGAAGAACCCAAGGGACTATGGTAGTGGCACGGGGGTGAACTGGTGGTGGGAAGTCCATGAGGACTACAGCTGAGATGAAAACGCACACATTGTACAAAAATGAAGCATGATGTAAAAAAAATTATACTAAGAAATATACTAAAATAAATAAAAATATATTAAATATACTTCTCATTGGTCAGGAGAAGTAAACTTGGCTTCTTCTTAAAGCAGGGATTCTGTCCACACAACAAATGTCAGTATCCCAAACCTCCCTTTGAACCACATTTGGAATCAGAAGTTCAGAAAGATCCAGAAAATTGAATCACTTCCCTGACCCATGACCAGATTCTTAGACCCTCTCGAGGCCAGGCTGCCCTCGCTTTATTCCTCTCCCTCCCTTCTGTGGGTGCTTGGCTGCTTTGATGCTTGAGCAGTGCTGATATCTTCCTGTTTATCATTCAGCTGTTTTTCCAGCTGGACACTTGTGTTGTTTGTGTTTAATGATAAATCCATATAGCTCAGACACTTGACCAAGACATACAATGTTTTGATATTATCAATTCAACCAGTCTTTCAACTCTCTGCAAACTCTCATAAAAATGAGATAGTTGTGTTCTGACTTCTTTGTGAGATGATGTAAAGCAAACCCATCTGTTAGCCACCCTCGTAAAATTCATTTCAGATGTTTTTAAAATGGACTTCAATTGCCATTTGTCCTTTCCCTGTAGATGTTGCCAGTCTTTCATAAGTTGGTGATACACAATTTCTCATTTCGTTCTTCTACAGCAAAGTCAACTTCCAGCCCACAGAATGACGTGGCAGTTTCTTCAAATGTGCCAGGCTCCCCCAGATGTCCATGTTCTGTTCCTGCCTCCCTTAGACTGCCCAGATAGCACCTACTTTGTCCTTTCAACTTCAGCCCAGGAGTGCCCTCCTGTTCCCTCCGGGCAGTCTGGCACCCCTAGTGGACCCTGTCTATCCTCTACCATGGCCATCACATGCCGTCGCATTGCTTTCTCCTCCTACCATCTAGAGTTTCGTTCTGTAATTAGTGATTAATAACTTGACTCTGTGTCCTAGAACTCAGTGCTGTCTTACCCATAGCAAGTGTTCTGGTGGCTGGTGAAAGGTTCGGCACAGTTAATGGATGGATGTTCAGGCAACATTTCTAACAAGCAGGAACTTTATTGCACTCCTGGATGAGGTTCACTGATGCCCCAGGGGTCCCGGGTAAGCTTTTATAGAACATAGAAGTTGCTTTTTCTAACACTAATTTATCAATGACACTTATCGGTTCCCTGAATGCAGACAGTTCCCAGAACTTAGGGGGCTCGAGGTTAGGAGCAAACACCTGCCCCCAGCCTTGTCCCGGCCGCCTCGACCTTACAGTTAGGTGACCATTCCTGATGCTGAGACCCAGGAAGAGACCACTTCCCAGGACACGCAGCACTAGGACTAGCCAGAGCAATGGCTTCCTGCCAGTTCAGAAGGGCAGGAAGGTAGGGCTACTTCTCCCTTTCTGCTCTTATCAAATCTGTTGCAGGGCAGGGAGGAAGGCGCAGCCCTGAACCCCCAAACCTGCCTGCTCTAAATAGGTTCTGCCACCCACCACATGAAGACAAAACTTATAAGACTTTAATGAAAAGGAACTTTAATACAGTGGGTATATAACATGGAAGACAAAGAACATAATTTCTAAATCAAACACCTGAAGTGACCCATCCCCTTGTGGGCAAAAGTCAACCCAAAAGGGACTGGCCCAAAGCAAGGCCTGAAAGCTGCCACTAGACTAAAGCACCTTCTGGTCGGGACCCATGGAAAAGGGTCAGAAATGGCCAGACCAGTCTGGGAGGGAAAGAGCAAAATCAAAATCAAGATAAACACTGCCATAGTCACCTCCCCACGGGTCTCTCAACCACATCTCTTTCAACCAGTCCAGGGCCAAGAAATAAACATGGTTTCTTCACATGCCTCCCTTTGCTGCATGTGGCTTCTTCGGGTCTCCTTCTGGCTCTCCATCCTTCCTTCCTCTTCTGATTCCTTCTCTCCTTTTCTCTGCTCAGCTCCACCCTCTTTCTGGGTGGGGCAGAGAACCTGGAACTTCCCCTTTTCCTGGGGGCCTCCCTGTTACAATACTCCCTTTTGATTTTCATACCACCATATCTATGGTGGCACAGATTTTAGGGAGCAGTCAGTCACCAATATTGTCCATGAATGTCCAATATGATGGTCATAAGTGGAAAATAGTCTATTAGTACATGTGAAAAAAAAAACAAAGCTTCTGGTGTATATCAAAATCATAGTAACAAACAAAACAAAACAAAACTTTAAAAGCTGGTTTTACCAAAATGTTCAGAGCTCTATCTCCCCATCAGCCAAAAACCTGGACCCATCAGGAATAAACCTCCCACTGAAGCAGGTTGAACCCCTCAGCCTCACCAGCACTTCCTTGAGAGCTGCGGACTCTTGCGGTCCAGCAGGGAATGAGCCACTTTACCACCCCACCCCCACCCCTACCCC
>NW_004567105.1:33420693-33445658 GCF_000260355.1 Condylura cristata
CACCCCCCCCCCACCTTGGCCAGTACCTCCAACCGGAAGGGCCAAGCACCAGGCCTGGCACCAGGCACTGAAACTCCAGGATTGTGTGAATCTGGATTTTTCAGTCATGGACGCATCACAGACATGAAAACTTGCCCCCTTATCCCAATTGAATTCACTAAAGACCTAGATTTCATTCTATTTTTTCTCCTATGATCAACTTTGTTATAAAGGGAGTTCTGTTGCCAGGGTAGAAATTACTTTAAGAACAAAAAAATTCTCACTGACTTTAACAAAGCACCATTATGTCCAGAGAAAGAGGATATTTAGGCACATTCTTTAATTTTTTTTTAAGATTTACTTTTTTTATTTATGCATACAGAACTGGGGTGCAGGCCAGAGGTACAGGGTGGATGAGAGGACTTATCAGAGACAGAGTGGGGAGCAGAACAGGATGACTGACAAAGAACTCTGCTGAGGGGAGCAGCGGGCAGGTCAGGAGAGGTCTGCCGCGCCATGTGGATCACCTCCGGGGCAGGCGGGGATCGAACTCTCACTAAAGCAGCTGCAGCCAGTTTACAGAGCTGCATCCTTACCTACTGCACCATCAGGGAGGGCCCAGCGTATTCTTTAATTCTAAAGGCCATGTAAGGGAAGCCATATTCCCAAGTGGACATTTAGGCAGAAATAACACTATGCTGATTCATAAAAGGGCCTGCTATATAATTATGATCAAAATTCTAGATTATGATTATCACCTTGCTCCTTTTACCACATTTGATGTACTGCAAAGCTTTGAGATATATAAAGGTTGGGATGTGTTTTCTTATATTTTTAAATGTCAGTTTCTCTGTATCCATCCATCATTAACATTTTGTTCAAATAGCCATCTTTCAGGAAAGTCTCCTTTATTAAGTCTCCAAGTGATTAATTTGGATGAATCCAAATTTCTTTCTATGCTCTCAGTGTATACTTTGTCATATCAGAATAGGAAAGCAATACTCCAGTACTGAACTACATGCTTTTTCCTTTTCCCTTCGTCTCCACCTCCTCTCCCATCTAAATAAATTTTTTAAAAGACCTATTTTATTTATGCATACAAGAGCTGGGGTGTAGGCCAGAGCTGTGAGGGGCAGAGGACAGGTTAGAGGATTCACCAGAGACAGAGTGGGGAGCAGAACAGATCAGATCCCGGCTGGAAATTGAACTCATACTGCAGTGGCTGCTGATAGCTTCATAGTGCTGAGACTTAATCCCTTGCACCACCAGGGAGGCCCCCATTGGACTTTTCTCAATGTACTGCTCTCAGTCACAAAAGCCATGTTTCTCAACCATAAAAATCTAGGAAATTTAAAAAGAATGGCATTTTGCTTTCATTTTTGGAAAAAGAAGAGTTGATTTTGGCTTCATATTGTCTTTGCATTTTAGAAAAACAGGTTTTAAATATCATAAGCCAGGAGACTCCCTGGTGGCACAAGGCATTAAGTCTCAGCACTATGAAGCTATTGGCAGCCACAACCGCACAGGTTTGAGCCCAGCCAGAGAGCTGGCCCACATGGCGCAGCAGACCACTCCTGTCTCACCTGCTGCTCCCCTCAGCAATCTACTTGTTGATCTGCCTGTTCTGCTCCCCACTCTGTCTCTGGTGAATCCTCTCACACCCCTGTACCTCTGGCCTGTACCCCCAGTTCTTGTATAAATAAATAGATAGATAGATAGATAAATAGATAGATGGGTAGATAGATAGATAGATAGATGATAGATAGATAGATAGATAGATAGATAGATAGATAGATAGATAGATAGATAGATAGATAGATAGATAGATAAGTTATATATATATAAGCCAAATCTTGGTGGAGCTTAAGAGCACAGACTTTATGGAATCAGCACTACAGTGTAGTGATATGAGATAGGTATTACTTACCAAATAAAATAACTGCTTGACTGAAAAGTAGGAAGAGGAGAGTGAGAAGGGCTGCAATGAGCATGAGTAATCTGGGGAGGGAACGGAGGGGTGGGGAGAGTCCTTGAGAAAGGGCCCAGTCCCCAGCCATAGACAAGGCAGCAGTGTGCTATAGAAGAATAGAAAGCCCAAGAAAAACAGAGGGGATCCAGAGTAGATGGGGCAGAGCCAACATGTCAGGGCACTGCTCAGAGAGCAGAAGTCTTATGGAGAAGATAGACAGAGAAATGTTAGGCTGCTGGGTTCTGGGGTTCTACCAAAGCCTGCTCCCCACATTCCCAAGTGCACCTAAGTGGCTGAGAGCAACCAGCAGTTCCAGAGGATGCACCAAAAACATGGGGGTGACGGTCAGATGCTTCATGAAGGTCACAGTCCACACAACATTAAGTGATGCCTGAAGGGTCCCTGGGCTGAGGTCCAGGGGTCAGGCAGAGGCAGCCTCACCACCACAGACCCTGGCCCCACCACAGCCTGGCCTGGCATCCGGACTAATGCCTGGGGTGGCCTGTTCAGGCTGCCAAAGCAAAAAACCTTGGATGGTAAAACACAGAAGCTTACTTCTCACAGTACAATGGCCAAAAGTCCAAGGTCAAAATACAGGCAGATTTTGCGTCTGGTCAGAGCCCACTTCCTGGTTAATACATGGTCTCGTGATAAAGTCGCATGGCAGAAGGGGTGAGAGAGATTCCAAGGGTCTCTTTTTATAAAGATACTATCCCATTCATGAGGACTTCCATCCTCACAGCCTCTCACCTTCTGATGACCCCACCTCCCAAACCATCAGGATGGTTAGGATTTCAAGTTGTGATTTTGGTGGAAGACAAATACATTCAATCTATCGAAAACTTTGAAGAATTTGGGAAGGGTAGAAAATTTTGAAAGAGACAAACACTTAAACAAGAGCAGACTAAGTGGGCCTCCCTTGTGGCACAAGAAGTTAAGTCTCAGCACTATGAAGCAATCCACAGCCACTGCAGCACAGGTTTGATCCCCAGCCAGGGACGTGACCCACATGGCACAGTAGACCTCTCCTGTCTTGCCTGCTGCTCCCCTCAGCAGTGTATTTCAGTCACTCTGCCTGTTCTGCTCCCCACTCTGTCTCTGGTGAAGTCTCTCACACCTGCACCTCTGGGCTGTACCCTAATTCTTGAATGCACAAATAAATACAATGAGTCTTAAAAAAATAAAAAACAGACTAAGTTGCCTTGAGTTGGAAAGATTGAGTTTTCTGTTACCATCGAAAATGGAGACTGGTGAGTTGCATTAATTTTAATGAAATAAATCTATGATTTTTCAAATATGTTAAAATTTACATTTGTGCTTTTTCCATAGTTTGCTGTTTAAAAATAAAAACCGAATGCATTAACATCACTTATTCATTCAATAAATAAAACAGAATGTCCATTCCAAATATTCTGCTGGAAGCTGGAGATATAAAGGTAAATAAGATCTGAATGGCAAGAGAGCAAAGCCATCTTCATAGACTTAAAGTGTCAACAGGCTCCTTCCTGTAGCCAAAAGATAAGGTCAATTCTTTTCAAATCGAATTATGACCAAGGAGCCAGATAAAGAAAATTTAACTGTGGCTACCTGGCATTTGTATCACTGAGTGCATTCTTTAGAAAGGAAGAGATTAAATACCAAATTGCTTTCCTCTAACATATCTTTAGGTCAGAACAGCTTCAATCTAGAAATCAACTACTTTACTATTTTGAATTTTGCTAGCTCCTTTTAAGAATAGTTACATTCTCAATGCCAGTGACTGACTATTCCTACCTATAGAAGCATAATTCCAACTTGTGTTTTAAAAACTTGAATTAGGGGTTCCTGGTGGCACAAGGCATTAAGTCTCCGCACAATGAATCTATCCGCAGCCACTGCAGCACGAGCTCCATCCCTAGCCATGGAGCTCACCCACAGGGGCACAGCAGACCTCTCCTGTCTTGCCCACTGCTCCCCTCAGCAGTGGATTTCAGTAACTCTGCCTGTTCTGCTCCCCACTTGTCTCTGGTGAAGTCTCTCACCCTCCCCACCTCTGGCTTCTTTCCCAGTTCTTCTATGCATAAGTAAATAAATCTTAAAAATTAATAAAACTTGAATTATTAAAACAAAAACTTAGAAGCAACAAAATTTGTCCCTACTAAAACAAGTGTATGCAAATAACAATAAAAGTTTACATGAGGGCCCTCCCTGGTGGTGCAGTGGGTTAAAGCACAGCACTAAGAAGCTAAAGCCACTTCTGCATGAGTTCGATCCCCGCCTGCCCCGGAGGTGACCACATGGCGTGGCAGACCTCTCCTGACCCGCCCGCTGCTCCCCTCAGCAGTGTACTTCATTGATCTGCCTGTTCTACTCCCCACTCTGTCTCTGGTGAATCCTCTCACCCTCCGCATCTCTGGCCTGTAGGCCAGTTCTGTATGAATAAATAAATAAATCTTTAAAAAAAAAAAAGACATAGAATGTACACCCTGGGGCCCACAAAGCGAGGGTAGGGTGACGCTTCTACAATCTAAGGAACAGCAAAGATGGCAGGGACCCCCAGAAGCTAGAGAAGCCTGGGGCATATTCTTCCTCACAGCTCTCAGAAAGAATCAACCTTCTGAAAGATCTCTTGATCTTAGATGTTTAGCCTCCATAGTGCAAGACAATATATTTCTATTGATTAAACCACCCAATTTTGGTACATTCTTATAGCAGCTATTCAAACCAATATACCCCGTAAGGCCTGTTTGGGGTGCCTGACATGAAGAAGTATAAGATAATGAACTTGCATTTTTCTAAGTTAATAAGTTTGTGGTGATTTGTTCCCGCAGCCATAGGAAATGGGTATTTTCCAAGATTTACCATCAGATGTCCTAAATGAAAGAGCTCATCATGGTTTAGTATCTTCTACTGATACTTCTTCTCTGACTTAATCTCCCATCACTCTTCCCCTTATTCCCTCTGTCCCAATCCCATGGAGCTCCTCGCTGTTCTCTCAACACCTGTGCTCACTCTCTCCTGAATCTTTGTATTTTCTGCTTCAGACTAAAATTTCCCCTGCACATGCACCCTTACTTCCTGCAGGTTCCTGACTATACTTCTCCTTATCAAGGGCCCGGCCCTCAACATCCATAGAGAGTCTCCTTTCTCTGCTTTACTTCTCTTGGTACTTTTCACCACTTGGTAGGTTATACACACGTTACTTGGGATCACCAGCTCCCCCCTCTACTGAGAACACAAGCATCTTGAGACCAGGGAAGGTTTGGTAGGTTCCTGGGTTTATAGCAGTGCCGGGAGCATGAGAAGCTCTCAGTGCATATGCTCAGTATGATCTTTGATCTTTGTTAATCAAACAAATTCATAATTCCTGCTACATTCTCTAAAGTTCTTTATATCTGAACTATTTTCAGTATCTGTTTTTGAGCTTACAAACAATGACACTAACAGGTTCTAGAATCATAAAAACAGTATCCTTGCCCCATGTGAACCTCATCAAAATAAACTGGAGATGAGCTCACAAGGAGCGCAGATTTCCCACACAACTTCAAAAACTTTCACCCCGATAGTCAAGAGCATAAGAAAGCCGACTGCTCTCAACCGGAGAAACCAGTCAGGGGATAATGACAGCTCTGGGCTTATAATTAATCTCAAAAGGTTGACTGGGCAATTAAACCTCTTGGAACTAGATATTAAAATGTTTTTTATGTACTAAAATATTTTAACACAGTAATAAAAGGGGGTAGGCTTTAGTTGTTGTAAGGAATTCAACATTAATTATAGTGTTCAAAAACTCTCCCATTTCGAACTCTAAATTTTAACTAATAGGACGTGACTGTTGCATGATGTTGGCGAAGATCTTATCTAATGCCACAGAGCTTGAGGACGTGGGCCACGAAGAGTGAGTTTCAGGAAGTTTATTCAGGTGATAGAAAAGCACGAAAGCTCCCTGTGATGAAGGCAGAGGAACCTGAAGAAAATCACCCCCACTCCCAAACGCATGTCTAGGGTCTCTTATACCAAATATAGCTTACTGAGTAAGGGGCCTCTGCTGGATACATGTCGGGGAGGTAGCTTGCTAAAGATAAGGGTACATGCAGCAAGAAAAGCGTGCAGGAAGCCTTCTAGAGATTAACAAATGCAGCTCATAACTGCAGGATCATAAAACCCTGTGCCAGTGGGCTCACAGCTCACACCTGATCTACCACCCATTCTGAGATCCAGGCACCAAATCCCCGGGCCTCTCTTCTGCCTACAGCTGGGGAGGGGCCAGTGCTCCTCCCTGCAGCTCTGACCCAGGGCCTGCATGCCCTGGGAGAGCAGGCAGGGGAACCGCTGCTGTTTGCTTTACTACAGGTCTCTGCCTGTTGCTTGAGCCCTAGTGGGGCCCCTGCAGGAGGGTTGGTGAAATGCCCACCACTACCTGCCTGCACTGCCCAGATCAGTTAGCCACAGTCGGGTTTAATTAGTTACTCCTGTGGACAGACCCTGTTAGGAGGAACGGTGTGCTCTGACTTTTTCACATGCCTACGTTTCCGCTTACCCTAATAGAAGCGCCAGACTTTTCTTCAATATTTACTGCGGGAACGTGGTCAAACTCCTAAAGGTGAAACCACAAAGGTGTGAGTGTTCCTCTAGTATTGGGGAACCCCCCCCACACACACACCCTGAGATTTTTAACTCTCAGAGTGGCCCACACTGCGCCTCCAGCAATTCGACCATCCAGTTCGGGAAGTTCTACCCCAGCGCTGGTTCCCAAGGAGGCTTCTGCTTATCCCCGACTTGATAAGCTACAGAACTGCATTCATTTGCCTATGTGTGTCTCCAACCTTAGGAACAACAATTTATTCTGCGACTACCTCTGCTGAGGGTCTGAGAAGAGGTGCTGATTCTTTAATTCACTTACCTTCTTTTAACTTCAGGTGCCTGTCAATTTTCATCTGCTTTTTCTTTCTCCCACTTTGTGTCTTTCCTATCGATTCTTCCACAAGCTGTAATGGAAACTTCTCTATTCCTTCCTGTCCCTGCGTACAGTGCTCAGTCCTTACTGCTGCATTACTTACCTGGTAAAATCTTTTATTTTTTCAATACTGAACGTAGTATTATATGCCTTTGCTATTTTTCTTTTTAAAAATTTTTACTATTTTATATGCTTTACATCATTCATTGTTGTACAAGCTATACATTTTCATATCGATTAGAGTCCCAGTGAAATCCCCACCACCAATTCACCGTGTACCCTGTAATAAGTGGTGTTCTTCCCATCCATTTTGATGCTACTCCCCTTGCCTGGTAAAATCTTACTGTGCAAGTTAAGATTAAGTGGGACAAGTGGGAGAAAAGACAGCTGGCCTCCTGGCTCAAGTATAGATAAAGAATTGGTTTATGGAGCTGGATTTCCAGGGTAAGTTAGCTTCAGGAATAATGGAATTCATAGCTCACATGTTCTCATTGGGATTGTATTTCTCCTTTTCTTTGTTTATTCCTGATTTTTGACATGTGATGATTTAATTGTCCGTGTCACCACAGTAGCAAGTTGCTGTGATAGTTCTAACCTCATATTGTAAGATGAGAGAATAGCTTTCCAAGCATCTATGCAGTGCTTGTGAATTTCATTCATTTGGCTGCCCCTGTTCCAAGAGCTTTGCCCAGAAAAAAAGAAAACCTTTTTTGGCTTAGATTTGGGTTACATACTCTTTGTTATCTACAAGCTTGTTTCATCATTCTAGTACATCACCAGGACAAAGAAGTGGCAGAAGTAAAACCAGGCACAATTACCATAACAAAAGTAAATGGCTTGTAGATAACTAAAACAGTTACCTACACTATCACTTTTTAAGACTCCATTTAAGCCTTCCCAGTAAAACTGAACACTTTGAGGGCAGATTATATCTTTTCAGTCTTTGCACTCAGCAAACACTGAATAAAGAACAACATACCACTAAGAAGACAAAGAGGCAGTGAGTCCTCAGCTTGTCAGCTTCTTCCTTCCAGGTTTAGTGTTGGTAAGCTATATTGTTCTAGAAACTTGTCCAGTTCCTCAAAGTTACCAAATTTATTGGCATACAATTATTCATAGTAATCTCTTGGGATCCTATGCCATCTGTAGTAATTTCTGCTCCTTCATTTCCAATTCAACTTATTAACAAAGTAATTATAATTATTTTTCTTCTTAATTATATTTTAAAATTTTAGTGATATTAATATACTTAGACCAAAATATTTTAAGCATATGTGCACTTGTCTGTAATAACTAAAGGTGCTTCTGAGCATTATGATAATGATAATGTCTTGTTATATTAGAATATTTCATTTGATATGTTACTTGGTAACATATCAAATGAAAACAATGAGTTAAGCATATATTGGCAACCTCTAATCAAAAGTAGATAATTTTCAAATGCCATATAATTTTTTTAATAAAACAAATAATATGCCATCCTCTTCCACAAAGTTTCATTATAGTTAGATTTAATTTTTAACCCTACTTAAAGGAATTATGAGCTGTTTAAGTATAAGCAAATTATAAAACAATATTTTCCCAAAAATATTTAAAAGTCAACTATTAAATAGATATTTCCACTGTTGTTTCCTTCAAAGAAAGATTACCTCAATAAGAAGAAAATCCATAGCAATCTATAAACTAAATTAACTTTAAGATGTCCATAAAGCAGTTTTTAGAATTTTCCAGATTTTGATATATATCAATATCCTCTATGTTCTAGAATTCCTTTACCTAGAAAACACACTTTCACTTCTAATTATTACATATTAAATAGTTTTCTATTTTTATTACTATATAAAACAAACTAATTCCAAAATTTTAATATCACATTGGTGGCATAAACTATTTTTGCTGTTTATTCCAAGAGAGTTATTTCCATGCCTGTTAATTGCTTCAGTTCCTCCACACTTAATTAGGGTTGTTATTTGTTATTATAGCCCCACATCCAAAGCTATTATTGGAGTCACCAAATAAAGTACTGGTAAGCCTATTTTTATAATTTAGTTATGTCTATTGAGAGGTTCAGAAATTTTATAGCCAATATTCAGTGAACATCAAATACTTATAATTATTTTTCATCAAGGCTATTAAATCTACAAGTGTAAAAGTATGAAGAGGAAAACTAGAGGGGGGGAAAGGATTCCAACTTCTCCAACAATTACATGTAGTAACACTCAATGAAGTCTTAAAAAATATAATGTCACTAGTTTTTTATCTATATTTTGACTGTTGGATATAGAAGGATTGAGTAAAAAGGCAATTAGAAAAAGAAGATGCCAGCGAGTGGTGGAGGCCAAGGAGCCATAGCGGCAGGCAGGCAGGTTTGGACAGGAAGGGAAGAGAAAGACAAAGGAGAAAGGAAGACAGAGCAATGTAGTCTTATGGGGGAAAGAGAGACAACATGATACCATAGACCAAGTCATATGACACAAAAGTGGCCCTACCAAAATTACATCAATCTCTAAATCTTTGTTTTATAGTAATTAATAGTATACAAAACAGGCATGCCTGATATTTATTGATTTTTTAACCAAATTCTGCCTACAAAGTCTTTTGTTTTCTGTATTGGTCTGATTTTCCTTAGTGTATGTTACTACCATTCATACATATATATGTAAAATCATAGACATACGCGCATATATATAGCATGTTTAATATTTGTTTTAGGTCTGTTAAAAACTGAGTTAGCCTGTAAGAATGACTTAATCCTATCTCCAAAACCATTATTTTAACAAGGTTTTTGAATCTTAAAGTTTTATAGCTTAGAGGAAAAAGCTATCTGTTGGAATCTGTTGGTTTGTTTATGCCATGCAGAGTTGAAAATAAAGGATCATCTTGTGTTCCAGATGACCACCCCCACCTTCTCTCCTCAGGGTATAGAAGGTCAACAGTAGCATAATTCTAGAATCCATCTTCATGATATTCAGAGCTAAAATAGAATGCTTCCCTAAACAACTTGTATCAAGTAGGTTAATACTTCTTTTCTGGGTTTTATTTTATTTTAAAATGTATTTATGTTAATACTTTTTTTAATAGAAATTTCTTTTTTAATAATAATTTATTTTTACATATTTTTGTGCATTTTTTCATCTCAGTTGCAATCCCCTTGGGCTTCCCATCACCAAATCACCCTTGTGCCTTCACCATAATCCAATGCATTTCCCTCCCCCATTGTTGTCTTTTTTTTTTTTTAAAGATTTATTTATGCATACAGAACTGGGGTACAGGCCAGAGGTGCAAGGGTCGTGAGATGATTCAGCAGAGACAGAGTGGGGAGCAGAACAGACAGATGGACGAAGTACACTGCTGAGGGGAGCAGTGGGGGTCAGGAGAGGTCTGATTCGTCCTTCAGGTGGATCACCTCGGGGGCGGGGATCTAAGTGGCATTGAAGCGGTCTCGGCCAGCTTGCAGCGTGGCAACCTAACCAGTTGTGCGACCAGGGAGGGCCTATGTTAATACTTTATAAAGAGATAGGGGGTGATTTTTTTTTTTTAACTAGTCAGGTTAAAGACACAAACTTTGCATGGAAGAAGGGATAGCAGTACAACAGCTGGTGGTCAAACAGCTGGATTGCAGGAGTGGTCCTGGGTGAGGCAGGACAGTTTGAGAGCTGGGAGACAAATGGAGCCCAGTGTGGAAGGAATTCAGTAATGGGAGACTGCAGGGACCATCTGACCCATATTAATCCTAATTCACACCCTATGGATAGTAGCTGAATGGTGGGGCCGAATATCTGGTGCTCATAATGAGGACGTTATAATGTGGTTAGCACAATGAAGAAAGAAAAATATCTCATTTACAAATTACTTAGTACTTTCTAAACCTAGAAATTAAACATCCTTCCTTTTTGGTTGGTTTTGGCCAGAACAAGAATATTCATTGCAGCACTGCTTGAAATAGTGTGCTGGCAACAACTTTAGTATAGGATTATCAATTTTGGCAGAACCATACAATAGATTATGAAACACTTTAAAGGAGTGAAGCATCTATGATTCTAACAAACATTTGATTTTTCAAGTTATATTGTTAATGTAAAAAGAGGCAACATGCTACCACTTGGGTTAAAAAAATCTACAAATAAGTTTGAGATTGTTGAAGCAATTTCTGGAAAATACATAAGAAATTCAACAGCGGTGCCAGAAGAGAAATTTGACAGAGATGAAAATTTATCATATACTTCTGAAAAACAATCTTTTGACTTTCTACCTCATGTGCATATTACTGACTTCAAAACTGTCCGATGTAAACGCAGCAGCCACAGTGGAGCTGTCTTGTTTCTGGCACTAAGATGATTCTATCGAATCATTTATGTCAAAAGATCACAGAGCTGGCAACACCGGTCTCAATTGCTAAAAAACATGGAGGTTATTTCTTCACATTTTCACTCAACTCATCATTGATTATTAGCTGTCTATTATGTTTATTGCACATTAGTGATAAAATAAATCAATCGATAAAATCCCTTTGCACAGGGAACTTACATAAAATGCAATTGAGTCCTATACTGATCTACTAAAATAGAACCTCTGGTGGCAAAAGCCACCAATCTTTTTTTAAAAAAGATTTATTTATTTATGCATACAGAACTGAGGGGTACAGGCCAGAGGTGCAGGGGTGGCGAGAGGCTTCACCAGAGACAGAGTGGGGAGCAGAACAGGCAGAGTGACTGAAATACACTGCTGAGGGGAGCAGTGGCCGGGTCAGGAGGGGTCTGCCTCACCATGTGGTCTCCTCCGGGGCAGGCGGGAATCGAACTCATGCGGAAGCGGCTTTAGCTTCTCAGTGCTGTGCTTTAACCTGCTGCGCCACCAGGGAGGGCCACCACCAATCTGTTTTAACAGGTCCTCTAGTAATTGGGATACATACTCTTTTGAAAACTGTTCATCTAAGAAATGCCTCACTTCTCAAGACATTTCATCTATTCAGTTAACCTTTTTTACCCTACTCATACAGGATGGGTCTTCTGATCTGCACTGCCCAAAGTTTGAGAGTCTCTACACAGTAGAATTTTATGGTACGTCCTTACACCAATCTTCTCATAGTAATTAGCATGCTTCTTTATAACAGGTCCTGTATCTCACCTACATTTGCAGCCTGGCAAGAACTAGCAAAGTGCTTAAAAAGCTCACTGAATAAATGCACATAACTACCAAACCTAACTCTCCATAGATAACATTTGGGGAAGGATCTAATAAAAAATTTAGACCTGTCAGATAAGGTTTCAGCTAACCACCACCCTCTCCCATAGCTGTTTTAAGCATCATTTGGTAGTCTTTTTCTACAGCACTGTTCATAATCAATATCAGAATTTTACTTTCAGAGGACACTAGTAATAATTGCACAGGAGAAAGAGACTGTGCATACTGTCACTAAATTGGAATCAGATACGTATTTTATCCATATAGTGGTCTTCCTTGTCCAGTTCTTAAAGTCTCTGAACTTAAATTTTTCTGTGAAATGGGGTATTGCAAAGGGTGTCTTTTTAATTTTTCTCTTTGGCAATTTGTTGAGTATTGCATCAGTATAGTGTTTATGTTGTTTAGAATCTCAGTACTGTATTCAGGAAGGAAAAAAAGTGGCAATGAATTTCAGGATTTAGTTGCTTAAAGATACCTTTCCTTTGCCTTCTGCAGTGGCTGCTAGGTGGATCACCTTTCCACTAAGGCCATCTCACCCCATGGCCAGGGCGAGAGTATGGACAGTGCATTGCACTCACGTGGTTATGCATGAACATAACCATAGATAAGAGCTCCAGATTTCTCAAGTGGACAAGGTTGATTTCCCATCATAGGCACCACTGGTACCGAGTGTACCTCTTTCTTGGTTGGCCATGTCTTCAGTGACCCCTGCCATCAGATCATTATAATACACACCATCTTAAGAGACTGATAGCCACATGGACCAACTAGGTAGAGACTCACTCAGTTCACAAATGTAGAAACCAACCCGGTGAGTGAAACTGTTCGTTGCTGCCTGGATAGTTATTGATAGAATATTGATAGAGGTTAGCTTGTCCATCATTGGATTTGGTGATGTAGCACCCATGGATTGTTCTAGAGATAGCCCCAAAACAACACCCCATCATATTGCACAACAATGACAGTGGCTCCTGCAGACTACCCAGTCTTCTGCATTATTTGAGCACCTAGTAGGTGAAATGAGAAAAGGTGTTGCAAATTAATGGAAGAGAGGAGGGCCAAAACCTGCAATATTGTAGAGAGCTAAATTCTGGGAGAGATTGGTCTGGAGTTAAAAACAACCTCTTAAACACTGAGATAAGGATGATGGAAACTAAAATTTCAAGTAGGGCAGGAATGATGACTTCATTTTATTAATGAGATTTATGGTACTCTGCATGGTACGGAGATGAGGGCTCAATGTAACAGAGATAGGGAATAGGAAAGAGAACATCCCTAAATTCGATAAAAGGAGAAGTAACTTTATGGATAAACTAAAACTAAACAGATCAAGACTGGGTAAAGACTAAGTTTAGGAGTGGCTCATAGAAATGGTGGGAAATAGACTATTGGACTCTAGGAGACCAAAACCAGGTTAGAATAAGGCTAGAACTCAATGAATAGGAGCTATTAGTTCAACTATTATATTTAAGTGTAAATTCTGAATGAAAGCATCCAAGCTGTAGCCTTCAGAGTGAATGGTAGAAAGTAACATGAAGGCTTAATAAATAGGTAGGTATATTGAATAAAGATACACTAAAGGTTGTTTTAATCTGAAAAATAACAACACCCTGAAATTTGAAGGGAAGAAACCTTTTTTCATGATCTTGGGTGTCACACCTTGAGAGTATAACAAAATTTGTTCATATGGTTGGAGGCCAGGGTTAAGGTGTCAATAGGGGAGACAAAAACAAAGGGCGGAAGGCGAGGAACCAGACATTGGCCCTGGAGGCAGAGCTAAGTTCAATGGCAGGATGGTTGAAGAGAGCGCTGTACTAGGCAGGGATGTCTTTGAGTGTGGCGGTGTGTGCAATATGACAGCACCTACCTCCCATTTTTAAAAAGGATCACTCTGCTTGCCACGTGAACTTATTACTACTAACTATTCTCACCAATGCCATGGGTTCAGCTTCTTCCTCGCCAAATATGACCAGAGGTGGTATGTTTACTGTCAGGAGAAAGCATTGATAGTTGTGGCTTGCTACTCACTTGCCCTCTGCCACCGCAATGTGTGTTCTGAATGGCAGCAGCTTGGTGGTCTCAGATCCTGGAGAGGGGAAACAGACCCTTTTATAATGCCCACAATAGTTGTAGGGTGTTACTGTAAACTATTCTGGGGGAGGGGAATGTCTTGAAGCATTAATTGTACATATTGTCAATATCGGAGCAATTACTGTCCTGTCAATCTTAACCTCAAAACACCTTCACTCCCAACTACATTCAACTTAGCATTCCCTTACCTGTATAACTCAAGTGCTACTACTTTAGCAGTCTCAATTTTCTTTCAACCTTTCTGAACTGCACCTTGATCACATAACTACTGGGCTTTTAAATCTAACTTGTCATCATCCATGGAATTAAATCTAGGTTACAAAGCCTCCTATAATCTGCCCTTCTTAGTTTCTCACTATTCCTTGTATGTTCCAAACCAGTCAGATTCAGCTTCTGAATATACTCAGGACCCCTCTTCTGTGCCATTGCCAGTTCGGTTCCACTACATGGAGTACTTAACTTTTTCTTAAGGCTTGTCCTGATCCCAAAACAGAACTTATGCTATGAATCACACTGAAGCTTGCATTTCTATTACACCACTCATTTAACTACAGTATGTTCTCCTTACACTGCCCCCAATGTCAAGCAAATACTAACAAATAGGGAATAGTAATTTGCTTTTGTCTTTGGTTCATTAATAGGAGTGGAGGTATGGTAATAGGTTTTATAAAAATCTGGACATATAGGGCACTGTGACCAGGGTGATGGCAGAACAGACAGCAGTGGAGCCTCTTATTTGGGCAGTCATACATGCTGAGTGATTGTACTTCAGAGGCCAATTGATGCTGAAACAAACTTTTTAAATAAAGCGTTTAGAGACTATGATTTTCACGGTTTCCAAGCTCAGTGTCTGGATCCACTCCAACTGCTGAACAATCAGACTCATTAGTATTCCTGTAACATTATGTAAAAAGAAAATGACTTAGTTTTGCTTATGCCAATTCTCCCAAGTGAACTGAAATGGTTCAGAAGCTTGAACTACTCAATGATTTTACTCTAAATAGCCAATTTGTGGTTTTCTGCCACTTGCCTATCATCCTTAAAATCCCAAATGCAGGTAACAAGATGCCTCTAGAAGCACAGCCTTGTCTCCACACATCAACTGACCCTGATACAGCAAGTCATCTATTACCCTTTAGATTTGTAGTTCTTTTGTAATGTCATTAAACAGGAAATTAGATCTAACTAGGAAACAAAGTAAATGAAGACCACTTAGGTAATTCTGACTAGTGGAATGGCTAAAAGGAGTAATTCAATTTTGTTAGGAAGATGAATTGACAGTGTCTAAAAATTTCATGTAGAGAATCTTAGATCTATAAACTGGTAAAAACAAGAAAAAAATTTCATTAAAACTGGACTCAGAGCAATTTTAGACTTTCCCAAACCAACCCCACTGGGACATGATGCAACATCTGGAGGCAATTTGGTTAAATCTGAGAGGCAGCGGTGGTACTACCGGCATGCAAGTAGAAGTCAGTTACTAGTACCTCCCAGCACATAGAGCAGCCACCCATGACAATCAATCCGAAGTAATAGCAGAGCCAGTTGAAAAATCCTGCTCTGAAAGAACATTTCTATTAAAAGTATAAATTCTGAAGTGTGGATTTTATTTCTAGATCAAGGAATTAGTAGTTTATATCCAGACCTTTTAGGGAAGCTTAACTTCTTGGATGTTTCCAAGCATATGCAGTATCTTAAAAGTATTACACTAGGATTATAAAATTATCATCACACACATTTACCTAACCAAGTAGTTAGGATTATATTAAAAGTGTTATAAATAAAAGCTTTCCAGAGTAACAGGATTATGGCAGGCTATTAAAACATGAGGTTACCAAGGCATTATATACTAACCAGTTCTGGAGTATAATTCTTCATATAATTTTCATGAGAGAAATGTGCATCAATCACTAGTTACTGGTGATGGCTGAATACGGACTTCACATACCCCCTAATCTGGAAAGAAATTTCAGTTCACAGAATATAAACCACTTTTCTGAGACCTAAATGCAACAATTTAACTTACCCAGGTCACCACTGTAATTAATTTAGATCAGACTTAAAAAGGACTGGTAAGATTACAAATTAGAAAAAATCATACTGAAACCTGACACACAAGACACTGCAGGGTCTGACAAAAAAAGAAAGTTATGTGCAATACTCCCTCTAGTACTTTTGAAATTATTGTATGATGTCTAGTGAAAGACCTCACTTTGAATTTAGTGCTTTTGTTACAAAAAGTAAAAACATATAGTTGATAGCTCTTAACTTAAACTGATGAGTACAGGTTCGGTTATTTTTTCTAGTTTCGTAAGTAACTTACTCTCTATTGTAAAGGACAGTGCTTTCATTGCACATCTTTAAGAGCATGACTTTATCTAGCCATGGCAGCATCTCAGCAAATATTTCCATGTGTTCCAATTTTGAGTATCAAACTGGAAGTTATTCAGTTAAAAAGAGTATCCTTTTAGCAAACAATAAAATGAACTGTCACTATATTGTCCAATTCTCATCCCACAGGGGATACATTTCAAAACAGGTATGACTCTTATGTTGGCAATGGTTTGAAAATTAGTATTCAATTTAAGATAGATCTAAATCCAAAATTTACTTAATAACACACATTTACTAAGCATATCTAGAAGTTGGCAGTTTTGGTATGCAGAAAACATTATTTCAACTTTTCAAATTGTTAAATATTACCATGTACTATGTCGCTAACTAAATATAGCCTCTTATGGTTTACTAACCAGCTAAATAAACTTTACAACAATTAAGGGTTTTTATATATTTGTTTTGAACCTCAATTGTGCTTACACAATCAATCATACTCTTATGTCTGAGTCTGAGCTAAAGCTATCAGTACATCCAAAGATATTAGGATATCAGTATATCGTAAGATATTACATCCTAAGATAATTTCCTATATCAATCATTTACCTAACAATGATCTAAATGGGTCTGGTTGCTTATTGCTATATAAAAATATTCAAAGCACTTGATGTTATACTCCAAACCCTTTTAGGAATTAAATTCCCACTAAGTATCATTAGTTATTACTGAATACATGACCATTTTTACAATTACCAGTGCTATTAATTTTATACATAACTTTTTAAGTTAGGCCTTACCACACCAAATTTCTTTTCTGCTTTAGTTTCCTAAGATTACCTAGCCTCAAAACTCAACCCCATCTTTCTTGAAAAAAAATCAAGCAGATTTAACTGTCAAGAAAACCAGCAGTCACTATTAGATTCCAGCAGAACCTATATATGAAGAGTTGCTAAGCAGACTTTTAGTACATATAAACCTGTAAGCAGTATGTGCGCGCAGACTCTGGGCCCTACACCTTGCCATTTCCAATCAACCATCAGGACCAAATCACCAATGGAGGTTCAGCATTTCAAACCTGAATATTTTTCTGTTGCTAATATATGTGTGTGTGTGTGTGTATATATATATAGTGTTGACCTACTAAACAATGGGGGCTACGGGTACTGATCCCAGAATAGTTGAAAATCCCTGTATAACTTTTGACTCTACCCAAAGTTTTTACTACTAAAAACTTAGTGTTGACTGGACACCCTATGGAAAATATCAAACCAATTTATATATATTTTGTATGTTGTAAGCATTGTATACTGTATTCTTACTACAAAGTTGTAGAGAACAGTATAGAAATCTAAAGGGCAAATCATAATACTGTACTGAATTTATCAATACTGTCAACATGTGACCTATTTACAAGGAAATTTGTGTACAAGGGGACCCATGAAGGCGACAGCCATACTGTTCAAGGATTAATAAACTGTATATATAAAAACTGAAAACATTAACTACTGGAAAGGAACAGAATATTTTTGTATTTCAAAAGATAAGACTTTCAGCTATATTTTAAAAAACTGGCTACCCTGCAAGGCTCAAAAAGAAAAAACAAAAAACATGCATCTTCAAAGTTTAAAAAAAAATGGGGGGGTAGGAAGAGAGAAAAATCCAATACATTAAAGTATTTGGATTTAACTTTAGGCAATTAATAACTAAAACATTCACACAACATATGCATGTCAGTCTCCTATTTGGTCCTAGAGCCTGCAGTATTGTAATTTATTGTGAAACCATGTAACCAAATACTTAAAATATATCCACAACATCTATTCCACGGTAATGCATAATACATAATATACTAACATCTCAAAATAAATTTCTATTACAATTTTATGCAAATTATAGTATAAGATTATCACCTGCCACATTTTGAAAGGGCACCAATTTCATGTAACATTCCATGTCAATGTACTAGTCAAAACCCTCAATGGTGTTTTGTGCATTATCATCTGAACACTAGAAAATAAGCTGTTAACCTGATAACCACAGTTATGTTAAAATGATTAAAATCACTGCATATTCAGATGTTAAAGCAGGTAAGTAATACAGCAAGAAAAGTATTTCTAATTCACAGTTTCAAAAATAAAGGGTGCAGTTTTCAAATATCTGATTGCTTAGATTGGTCATTCAATTTAACAACTGCCTCCTTCAGTACATGTAAACTATGTTTGCACAGCATTAGGAGATGTCTTTTATTTCAGAAATTAGTTCTTACTGTTACAGGAGCACCACAAATTTGAAGAGGCTACAGTGTGAAATGAAATCACTGAATGATATGTCAAATAAAAATTTAACTATATGTAAGGTACTGCAAAAACCTTTGCTTCCCCACAGCACAGACCCCTTAATCAGGAAATATAGTCAACACTCATCAAATACAATATGTAAGTCAGATCTACAAAAAAGGGGGAAATCTAACTTAACTAAAGAAAAATATTTTTTAGCTAACAAACCTGTGAGAGCCGGCTTCAGAATTTTCCTAAAAATAAAATTCAAAAGCATACACAGTATTTGTATCCTTCCATAAGGAATGTATATATCCGAAAGGAATGAAAAGAAAAATCTGGTTTTAGGAATTTCTAAGTGGAAGTACACACACACACACAAATGGTTAACTGGAAAAAAGAAAAAAAAACATCAAGTACTTAAATATTCAAAATTTAAATGTATACGAAAATTTATAATAGAAAAAAGTGGCAAACTGTTATGACTTGATCTGCTGAAAACATCTGCAAATTCACACTGGCATTAATAAAACCAAAGTTTCAAAAATTTACTCCTCTTTCTCTCTCTCCAGATATGTTTTCTGTGCAAAAATAAATATCTGAAAATTGCACTAATACAATAATACTTATTTTTAACTTTTGTATTGTGAATAATTCTGCACATGCTGCTTTACAGACAATACATATTTGTAAACTTGCTCATGCAAAATTAGTGTGCAGCAGGGACATCATTAGTCCCTGTACTTAAAAAAATGACACTCATTTTTTTAACTGCCAAATCCTCTGAAATATAAATCTTACAGATAAATTCTTGTCTGCCAGCTAAAAATCAATTTATGTGGCTGAAACAAAAGTTATACAAGAAAAGAAACATGGTTTTTGTCTTGCAGAATATTTGATTTTTAAATAAGACAAATTATAAAAGAAAGAAATTCATGGTCACAAAATTTTAACATTTTAATCCTAAACATTACAGAGCAAATAGATACTGGACCCTATTTCCATACTTCATAAAATCTAACTTTTAGTTCCCATTTTAAATGTTGCCCTAACCACTGAAACATTAGTGGTTTTACAACCGCTGGCTTATGGAAATACATATTTCTGAAATAAATGCTACAAAAACAACAATGGAAGAAAGCCAAACAGTCCCCATGAAGGAAAAAAAGTGGAACATTTTGAAGCTTTTAAACACTTCTCTTTCCATGTCTTATGATTAACTTGTCAATTCAGTGCATCGTATGGTCAAAGAAATGGTCCCCACATTGAACAAACATCTAACTAGTGTCCATTGATTCCAAGTTAGTGGATGATGAATCTTTTTGGATACTTTCAAAGATGGCTGCCAGTTCAGGATTAGAACTGATCTGTGACTGGAATTCACTCATTAGTGGACTCTTTTCTGCTTCTGGAATTGTTAGCAGGGCTGCTACTGCTCTCATGGCTGATCGCTTTAATTCATCTTGCTTTTCAAACTCTTGTTTCACTGAATTTGCCTTTACCTGTAACATGGATAAATGAGTATTAAAAACTATACAACTCTTAATACGAACAAAATTGAAACCCAGAAACTAAGGAAAATTACTTTTAGAGGTCGAAATATCAAACTTCATAGCATAAGTGTTCCGTATTAAAGCTTTTTAGCAAGAGTTGGCTCTTTTCTTTTCTTTTTAAAGATTTATTTATTGGGCCCTCCCTGGTGGCGCAGCGGGTTAAAGCACAGCACTGAGAAGCTGAAACACTTCTGCATGAGTTCAATCCCTGGCTGCCCGGAAGGTGATCCACATGGTGCGGCAGTCTTCTCCTGACCCGCACACTGCTCCCCTCAGCATTGTACTTTGTTGATCTGCCTTTTCTGCTCCCCACGCTGTCTCTGGTGAATCCTCTCACCACATCTGCACCTCTGGCCTACACCCCAGTTCTATATGCATAAATAAATAAATCTTTTTTTAAGCATACAGAACTGGTGTACAGGCCAGAGGTGCAGGGGTGGTGAGAGGATTCACCAGAGACAGCGTAGGGAGCAGAACAGGCAGATCAACGAAGTACATTGCTGAGGGAGCAGCGGGCCATCAAGAGAAGTCTGCCACGCCATGTGGGTCACCTCTGGGGTGGGGATCAAACTGAAATGGCCTTAGCTGTGCTTTAACCGGCTGCACCCACCAGGGAGAGCCAGCTCCTTTTTTTTTTTTTTTTTTTAAGAGGACATTTTACACAAAACCTCATCATAAAAAAGAGCCATCATAGTGAAACTGGGTCCCAGAATCTTTTTTTTTTTTTTAAGATTTATTTATTTATTCATATGGAACTGGAGTAGAGGCTAGAAATGTGGATGGTGAAAGGATTCACCAGACACAGAGAGGGGAGCAGAACGGGCAGACTGACGACGAAGTACACTGCTGAGGGGAGCAGCAGGCAGGTCAGGAGAGGTCTGCCACGCCATGTGGTCACCTCCGGGGCAGGCGGGAATCGAACTCATGCGGAAGTGGCTTAAGCTTCTTAGTGCTGTGCTTTAACCCGCTGTGCCACCAGGGAGGGCCCAGAATCTTATCTTTTTAAAGTTCTGCTTTGGTCTCCAACAAGAAACTACTCCACTGATAGACTGTGCCTTAATTACTTTTGTAGCACCTTTTGAATCTATGAAATCTGTAACTTTCTACCACCTACTCTACAGGAATTAAGCAGTTCCTGTTTTAGGCATTATCACACTTTATCCCATCCATAGCAGCACTTCTAAAAAATAAAGTTATGACTAGCATGTAACAGTGGATTTTCTAAAATCCACAATCAACTGGTTAACTTTTAAAACCACTGCTACACATGGCGCTTACATGGCTACACACCTGAAAAATTACAGAACTGACTAGGAATCCTGAATATACCAAATGTGGTCAAAATCAATCTGTAGATGATTACCTTAGTTGTACATGTAGCTCGTAATGGCTCAACAAGTCGGTCCAATCTCTGCAGTACTGCACTTGGACAAAGGGTAGAGAGTCTCACCAACATTAAAAATGTTAGCATCTATTAGGCATGAAAAAAAGACAAAATTCACTTTAATGTCATCTGGAATTAAAGATATGCTCAAATTTCTCTGAGGAAGTTTAGTTTTAAGTGCTAGCAAAAACTTACCTAGAATGGGCCCTAAACAACAGAACCAGAAGAGTGGTTCTCAATTTTAGCTACACATGAGCACTGAGAACTTTTGAAATATTACTATTTCTCAGCCCCACTAAAGACATGGTCCATGGACTCAATATTTTTTAAAAAGCTCACATGCAATAGATTTTAAAACATCACTAAACAAGAAAATAAATGGAAGTTGGAGAAAAAGCTTTATAATCTAATTTCCAATGACTTATTAGCAGATTTGCCTTGAACAAAAAGACTTTGTGATTGATTAATCCATAATGAAAGCCAGTAAGCCTTATTCTTTTTTTCTTTAAGACTATAAAGTACACAATTAAACTGGAAGATCCTATTGCTACTTAGGGGACCCTCATCACTGAATGGAGAGGATCAGGTTACTAAACATATGGAAACATGAAAGTTGGAGTTCTGATACCATAGCTGAATTACAGCTCAACGACTTTTTGCCCTACTTGAAAAAAAAGCCATGAATGAAAGCACAAGAGAGAAAATGCACTTAATTTTTAAAGTCACCCTTTCATAATTCATATTTAAAAGCTTTGAGTTTTCAAGCAAGAGATGATGGGTTTGAATTTGGATTATGATATAGTGATAGAAAAAGAAAGTAAATTGAGTCATTTTTTAAAATGGAATTTCTACGGATTGAATAACAAAGTGAGAATATACAGCTTCACCAAGAAATATACTCATTCTTTAGTTATCTCAATTTGGAGCTAACTGTATTAACCATAACAAAAATAAAACAAAGTTATCAGCAAAACATATAAAACAGACATGAACAAAGGAAAATACAGAGCAGTTATAAGCAGAGTTCATTCTCAAAGCCAAAGTGGGATGATTTCTCTCTAGTTGCTTCTATACAGATTGTTTTGTGTATCTGAAAACAATTCTCCCAATGTTATCCTTTAACAAAATTCTTGATGTTAAATTCAGTCAGTACACAATATTAGAAAACAAAAACCTCCTTCATTCAGGTAAACAGTTATCATGCGGAACAAGCCTAAAGACAACCACAGATAATTAGCCATGCCAATGACTAAGTTTTGGAAACAAAACTTTCTGTAGGTGTTAACTACAGTTAAGTCAAAAAAGGATCATGGATTATACTTGGAACAGCAAAATCTGAACTGTTTTTGAATAACAGGATCCTAGGGACTATTCACTAAGTGAGCTGCACAGAGAATTTCTTACAGTTTTCATTCTATTAGATTTTACTTCCTCCTCAATGTAAAGGTTTCCTGATTTCTCCTGTATATGTCACTGCTTTTTAACAATGTTTCACTATTATGTTCACTATTAGTTTACAGCACACAGTAAAAATCAAGACAAGCAAAGCAATTTCACAAGAGCAACTTTAAGGGTGATAATCATTATAGCAAAATTATCTTAACAGTGTACAAACACAAATCACTTACCTTAATATCATAATGGTCCTTTAAACCATCTTCAACATGATTTAGAAATTCAAAGATATCTAGTCTATCAAGACAACTATCCAGAAGTGTGTACATACACTCAAAAGCTGCCTTTCTAATATCTAGGCCATCATCAACAGTATGCTTAAATGGACCCATTTCTACCTGTTGAAACAAAAATACACAAAGCAAATATGTGGATATAGTTAAATAGTAAAAAGAAAAATGCAGATAAAAACACTGTAATCTAACTTACCTCTCTTATAAGTTCCTTTCTAACTTTTGTTTCATTGTAAAGATGTGGAAGAACAGTATCTAGAAGATCCCTTATTAAAGATGGTTTATTATGTGCCGCTGAATTGAATGTGACCAAGGCTACTCTTCTTACATTCAAATCTGGATCCTCCAATGTTTTTAAGAAATCACCTAAAAAATTATCAAAGCAGCAACATACAGTATGGGAAGCTTAAAATCTACTTTTCTAAATTAACAATTAAGGGAGATCACAGAACATGATGAAATACGAAGTAAAATACACAACTACTGTTGGTAGCACACAAATTATGATGTCTAAATCTGAGTGGATTTAGTTGATGCTTACCTTTGATTACCTATAAAGCAGAGGGTAAAGAGTGAGTGCCCCAAAAGTTCCCCAATCACTTTCTAAAGAGATAGGTTGCACAGAAAGTCCAGCAGCAACCACAAGGACTAGTAACTTGAGTAATTATCTTTAGTTCAAAATTAGTACTTTCACTAAAAGCAACAAACAAAAAATAGTAAGACAAAGATCTACAATCTGATCAAGATGAAACACTGCTGAGTTACATATTAAGAGAGGGCAAAGAAAAAAATGTGTTTCCCAAGCCCCATTTTCATACCTTCAACAAGAAACACATAAATATTTGTGTTTATTTCAAGAAATATATTTGAAACAACTCAGATGGTAATCCAAACCATTGCACAACTGTATTAATTTGTAAGTTGCTATAGACAAGAGGCTCAATTTATGAGTATTATAAAATTTAAGGAATACTGAACAGAGTAAATAGCATGTGTATTTCAGAACCAGATACATCACTGACGTTTACAAGAGCTGCTTATTCAACATTATGCTACTGCAACCTTACCTGCAGTAGTCTTAGAATGCACAGGGCAATAGAAGTGTCAGAAGGACTTGAGTAATTACAATGCAATTGATAATATGGGAGGAAATACTTTTAAGTATCACAGATGGGTAAATCAAGTATGTCCACATAAGAAAGCTCCTGCAGTTAATTTAAAAAGCTACCTTGAGTTCAAAAGGAATTTAAAACATGTAATACTAAACCTCTGCCTGCTTAAAAATCAGTAAAACAGTAAATGAGAATAAAAAAACTTATGTTTCTGCTTTCAGAATATGCATGTCCAAAATATTGCTATTATGGACAAACACTGATATAGACTAGGATCAATGGCACCCAATTCCTTGGTCAAGGAATTTCAATTTTTAAAAAGCTTCCTAGGTGATTCTAATGTTCATATAGTCATTAAAATAATGAACTGTGTCTTAGCAAGGTAGCAGGTTATAAAATCAACACACAAAAGTCAGAGGCTTTCTTATACACAAACAATCAAGCAGAAGAAACAGAGAT
>NW_004567105.1:33447263-33465991 GCF_000260355.1 Condylura cristata
GGAGGGAAATGCACAGGACTATGGTGGTGGCACAGGGGTGATTTGGTGATGGGAAGCCCGTGGGGATTATAACTGAGATGAAAAAAAAAATGTGAAAAATGATGTAAAAATAAACTTTTTAATAAAAAAAAAAAATAATGAACTGTGTCACCATTCAGTAAGAACAGAATAATCTGATTGATTTAACTATACCAATGATACAAACTGGTAGACTGCAACCAACCTGGACAGTTTGTCAGAATGTAAGTCTCTTCTTTTGTTCTATCTTACATACCAGAAACATGGATAAACACCAAAACAAAGAAATAGTGTGGAAAACAAAGACAAGAATTTCCCAATGAAGACTTTTTTTTTTTTTTAACTATTTCTAGTTCCGAACAATAGTATCTATCAATGCCAGTGTCTTCCGGTAATTCCAGTTCCTTTAAATTGTGTATTTTGCCTTTCTGGCCCACCGCAGAATGGCATGAAACTGCAAAGCTCCTTTGCCATATCCCTCTATCTTCTCTGCTGGCATCTCCATTCTTCTGTTGTGAAGAATGAACCAAACTGAGTTCTGTGGGCTTTTAGTTACTATAACGCTAGGAAAAACTAATCATGAAAACAGAGTAAAGTAATAAAATTACAAGTTAATCCTAAAAACTGGGTCATTTCTTCCTAGTTCTTCTGAAAATTAGTTCTAACCAATTTTTTTGATTCTGTTTCCACCTTACACATGGAAGTCCACAAGTAGTAATAGAAATCGGGGCCTTAAGGTTCATTTACAACTGGGAGGAAACTTCAAGCAGGTCAAATAAATCAAATACTTCTTTACCTACTAGTTATTTTAGGTCATCTCTAAGGTAAGATTAAGAAATAGTCAGTTGATTAAGATATCTTAGTGTATTCATTTAATTGCAAAATTATCTGGTTAACAGTTTCAATCTAACTGATGATTAAAAGATAAAGAACTTCACTATCATACTAATAATGACCAGACCCTTAAGACCATTTCAATTCCCTGTTGATAGTTACTGAAATTAGCTTTTTTAAATGATTAATTATGAAGTAGTTAATTAGTGTGTTTAATCTTTTGTTTACTTACCTATGCAGTTCTTTAATAATGGATCAATAGGTTGTGGATGATCAGAAATAGTAAACTTCACAGCAGTAACCACTGAGCTTCGGGCATATGATGAGCCTAATTAAAAATAAACTAAGTTTACTGGGTACATAAGATCATTAAAATCCAACACTTTTAGCTTTTCAAACTGTTTATATAATACCAATGTCCTCAATTCCTTAAAATTCTCTTTGATCAAACGGAGTATTTATTACTCAGGTTACTAATGGAGCAAAGTTTACTGACCTCATGAAACATAATCCATTAAATTTCAGAAGAAACAATTTCTTATGGGAAGAAGAAAGTCTGCAAAAGCAGTAGTAGAACAGGTAGTCTTCACAAAAAGGTACTGGTTAAATCCATAAAAATGTTAATAACCAATAAACTGCTTATTAAAAAAGAATAGCTATGATTACCTTCTACTTAGTCTAAAAGATGACACTGGAAAATCTAAAACTCCAGGATCTTTCACTTGAACTTTAGGTTTGACAACTTTAGTATTTCAATTAGTACAAGCAGGCTTAGTATTAATTTTGAGACATTCGTGTTTTCCACATTTTAAGATCAAGAGTTAATATTAAAATAACACTAGTAACTACAATATTAACTTACACTTTTAAATGTCATCTCCTTATACTTTTAAATATGTCATCTGACATAATTCCCTATTATAACCTAAGGCAATGGCTTCTATAAGTAACAAGGTACAGAAGTATTTTAAGTTCTTCATTAGGCATCTTTCAAGGGAAACATCTGCTTAAGTAAAATCAAGGTATTCACTCACCTGATATCAAGTACCCCTTAAGACGAGGAAGTAGAGTTTCTGGATCAATTAGGGTGAGTTTACCTAGACATTCAGCAACAACGTTTCTTGTTCCTTCTTCTGCACATTCACAGTGCTTTAGCAATAAGGCCCAAATATTTTCAACATATGGTTTAAGGCCCACCACTGATGCAGAGCTAATAATTTCCTTCAAGGAATGAAGCAGAAGGTACTGCCTTTTGGGTTGACTGGTTATTTCTTGTAAGACAAATGGCAGATATTCAGGAAGGTTGCCCACACTAATGCTGCCTAATGCATAGGAGGCAGCTGATTTGACTTCTTCACTAGGAGATGAGAAAGCTTCTAGTATCACAGATTTTAGTTCCAGCTGCCCACTCAAGTCAATATGATGCCCAACTTCTCCAAGAGAGAGTAAGGCTAAGAGACGAATGGAATCTGTAGACCGTGAGTTCTTGACATCTTGAATAAACTGACCTACTACAGCTGGGCCTTCTTTAGGGCATGCTCGAGTAAGGGCAGCTACACATTTGGCAATGGAATAATAAGACTGCTTGTGAGTAAGAGCTGTGCTCTGAGAATAAACTGGACCAGTTAGCATGCGCAACAAATCCATGTATCCTAGATTGTTTGTTCCAGTGACAACCAGAGCTTGAAAAAAGTCTAGCATGGCGCTAAGAGCACCCCCTTGTAATAAGGGTGATCTCACAAGTCCAATAAGTTCATTGAGAATGGATCCACTTATCTTTGAAAGGGATGAGGGATAAACTTTTGCCAGTGTGGTGAGAAAACTGATAGCCATCTGAGAAACATGCATATCACTTTCGCTGATAAGGGGTGGGAGCTCATCGAGAACTGCATCAATCATGGCAGCTGTCAAGCTGTCACTGTAGTTTTTAATTAGAATATCTAGGGCAGAAAGTGTGCCCAGTTTCAAAGCTCTCTGGTTTTTCCTGAGAAATGAAGCAAGGATAGGAACCCCTTCTCCCAGGACAGGCCTTAAATCTATCTTCAAAGGCGACCCAGCAATCAATGTCAATGCCTTCACTGTAGTTAACCGGGTAATTTCATTCTTTAGTCTCTCCAAGAAAATCTGAAGTGTATTAGGCAAGTCTGAACCCAAATTGTCTCCAAGGTTGCAAATTATCTGTCCCATACAAGAAATAGCCCTTTCCTTGACTTCCTGATCAATGTCAGCTGCTTTCAACCTCTTAATTGTACAGGTAAATAAATCTTTGATGTAAGGAGTTGCATCAAACGAGGAAGGCTGATCTAAAGGACGAATTACTTTGACAAGCTGTTGAGTAACAAGAAGTGCTTCAGATGTAATCTTGTAAAAAGGGTCTCCAACACAAGCCACTACAGGAGGGACCAAAGCCTGCACGTGAGGATGGAAGACTTGAGGAGAGTGGTTACAGAGGATTACATAGAGACATGACAATGCATCAATCTTCAAATTCGAAGAGCTTGACTTATCATTCAGTGAGAAAATGATTCCTAAAAAGCCAACCAAAAAAAAATTCATTAATTTATGTAACACTTTTACAAAATAATTAAAAGCTAGCCTCCTAAAATATTATCAGTTTCCATTTTTATCACATTATCTCTAAACAAACAGAAATTGTACAAGCTATAGTATCAGAGCTAAAAATTTTAGTAAACAGTTCTGAAGATTCTACAAACCTCTAACTTTAGGTTTTCAAGTTTATTTCTATAAAAAGTTATTTCTGTGTGCAAATTAAATTGTCAAGAAATTTTCCTTTTGAAGGAAATGACTGTCTGAACTTATCTAAATCTTAATAAAATTTAGAGTGAGACTTTAAAATGATTAACTCTTGGGCACTCCCTGGTGGTACAGTGAGTTAAAGCACAGCACTAAGAAGCTAAAGCCACTTCAGCATGAGTTCGATCTCCGGGCCTGGAGGTGATCCACACGGTGCGGCAGACCTCTCCTGACCCACCCGCTACTCCCCTTAGCAGTGTACTTCGTCAGTTGGCTGTTCTGCTCCTCACTCTGTCTCTGGTGAATCCTCTCACCGCCCCTGCACCTCTGCCTGTACCCCAGTTCTATATGCATAAATAAGTAAATCTTTAAAAAAAAAAAAAGGATTAACTCTTTTTTTCCATACCTGGTACAAGTACAGGAATGTGTTGCGTTAGGGCCCCAGGTAACACATTTACCAGTTCAGTTAACATGTTAAAACAGCACTGCCGGGTCTTCACACTTTTTTCTTTCATCTGTTTGTGCAGAGCTTTCACAATGTTGGGAACCTGTAATTATCACAAACGCATTAGCAGATTCAGCTACTGGTATCTCTAACACAAGTTATAAGGAAAATGGAGGAACTTCTCTTTTTCTTATTAAATTCTTAGTTCTGCTATTAAATAAGATTGTGAGATATAAACCTCGCTGCATCTATTATATATGTTCTCTTATAACAGAAAAGTCACCTTTTTACGAGCACAGCACAGCAAAGGTCCCCTTCCTTTAAAATTGTGAAATGTACAAGGCTAAATAGAAATCTAGCCAAATAAAATAATTATTAAATAAAAATTTAAGAACATGAATTATAAATAGTATTTTGAAAAGCACAAATAAGAATAAAAGAAAACTATAAAAAACTATTTAGTAAATCTTTATTAATTCATTATTACAATGAAGTAAACCTCACTTCAACTGAAGCTACCAGCAGCAGGATACTGATCAAAGACATTTGTCCCAATCTTTCCAATGTATTATTAATTGGTAAAAACCTACTAATTAAAAAAAAGCGATTACTAATAAATTATTATTACTTACTAATAGTAAGTACCAAAATTTAGTAATTTTAAAAACTAGTCATAGAAATCTTCTGACAACTAATCTCCACAGCATCATCAGAATTTCCTTTGATTTTACCTGACCTCTCTATACTTGCTTATGTCTACCACATACTTGATCTCATTTCATTCTATAATTACTCTTCAAAGTTCACCTTTACGAATAAATTCACCCCTAAGTTTTAAAATCTATTTAAAACAATATACATGTGGGTATATACATCCCTCTCCCTTGGTTTAGTCCCTTTCAAATATCTATCTTATAATCCATAAAAATATGTACACCATAGAAATGCCTTATGGTTTACATGTAAGACAGGAAAAAGCTTACCACAATACTAAGCATTCAATAAACACAGGTAGATCTAAAGTTTAAAATACTAGAAAATATACCCTAAGGTCAAAAATACTTATTTTTAAGAGTTGGCATTTTTAAGTACTTACCATGAGATGGGCACTACATTAAATGCTTACATCTTCTCATCCATCAATATCTTGAGTAGACAGGTCTAAATAAACCCTTATTCTATACAGGGAAAATTTTTTAAAAAGTGCCTAAATAACTTGTCTAAAATCACACAGCTAAATTAGGAGTGAAGCCAGCTATGAAAACAAGTAATCTGACTCCACAGTTCAGACTTCTCCATTAATATAAAAAAATAAAATTACTGAATATTAAAATTATTTTCATGTTATATCTATTAAATCAAGAATATCAAATAAAATAAAAAATTTACATTAATTACTACAGAAACATATCCCAGAACTGTGTTTCTTTGAAGATATTCTTAAACTCATTATTTCCATATAAAAACAACTTAAAAAACATCACACTGGCCCTCCCTGGGGGGGCAGCGGGTCGAAGCACAGCACTGAGAAGCTGGAGTCACTTCCGCATGAGTTCGATCCCTGCCTGCCCTGGGGGTGACCATATGGCGCGCAGACCTCTCCTGACCAGCCCGCTGCTCCCCTCAGCAGTGTACTTTGTCGATCTGCCTGTTCTGCTCCGCACTCTGTCTCTGGTGAAGCCTCTCACCGCCCCTGCACCCCTGGCCTGCACGGCCTGCACCCCAGCTCTGTATGCAAATAAATCTTTAAAACAAAACAAAACAACATCACATCACCTTTACCACCCTAACTTTCAAAGTCATCCTTTCAAACTAACCTGACTCTGAAGCATTGTTAAAGGTGTTTCACCCTGTTCCATTGCATCAGGGTCACATAGCCAACTTTGCACAGGACGAGTTTGCTTCAAAAGGGAAAGGTATGCATGAAAAACATCTGCCTTTACATTCTCTTCACGTTCTTTAAATCTGGATATAAGTGCAGGAGAGACAGTCTTGTAGAATTCTGGAAGCATTTCATGCCTTGTGCTAACTACAGCGTCCAAGCACTTAGCAGCTGCACGTCTCACTTTCCAACTCATGTCATCATCATCACTGTATTCATCATCACTCCCTAAAAAAAAGTTTTAATGTTACTAGGTTATTAATCAAAAACTTATTATTTTTATTTATAGAATATGAACTGATTTTCCTAAGACAGTTTTCTAACTTTTCACTAACATACACAACACAGCAACAGAGAAATCTAGAAACGAACACAGCTGCAAGGTTTACATCCATTCATGTAACATGATCTCCACACTCCTGTATGTCTTTCTAACACCATAAAACTGAACCAACTGGGTAATAAGAAGTTAGGGGAAGGGCTGGCAAATATAACAGCTCTCAGAACAGTCTAAAACTACCTGCAAATAACTTAAGTTATTCTTAGATAACAAAATTAGGCCCTGATACGATTCTTGAGTGAGAGAAAAAAAGATTCCATCAATTAACTGGCTTATCTTCCAGTCAGCTAGGTAGTACTGAATGTACCCAATCATGGCTTAGAAACTAAGGCTTACTTAATCTCACCTAAGCATATTAGAGGAAAATCCAATGAAATACTATTAATTTTAGGCATTTGACTTGTAATTTACCAGTACCTATTTAAATAAAAATTAGAACGCAGTATCAGGTAAATGATTTTTACCATAGTACTCCAACTATGGGATTTCCCTCCAGAAGAATTAATTTTAGTACAAAAAGGTTATGAAAAATTAACAAGTGTCCTAGTCACCAAAACTATACTGATCTTAAGTTATAATAACTATGATAGATATTTATCACACATAATCTACAAACAAGTAACCAAGCAGATGAACTTGGTTTGACATCCAACCTAAGAATTTAGCACATTAAAAAACAATGATCAAAATCTGGCACATCACACTGTTGCTGATTTTTTCAAAGGATATTCCTATTAGAAGCTAGAATTTTCTGCGATTCATACAACACATTGAGTGCATACCACATGCCAAACACTGTCCTAAAGCACAATGATCAAGTGGTCAAAAGATTAAAATTAAAATCTGTTTCCACTGGGCTCTTCTGGGTGGCACAGCAGGTTGGAGCACTGCACTGTGAAGTTAAGCCAAGTGGTAGCTGCTTCAATGTGAGTTTGACCCCCACCCCAAAGGTGATCCACATGGCGTAGCAGACTTCTCCTGTCTCAACCTGTGCTCCACTCATAAGTGTTCTTTGCTGAGCTGCCTATTCTACTCCCCACTCTTGTTTCTGGTGAATCTTCTTGCTGCCCTTGCACCCTTGGCTGGTACCCCATTTCTGTATGCATAAATAAGTAAAATTTTAAAAAAGTCTTCATCAAGTTTACATTCTAATAGGAAGAAAATAATTACAGCATGCCAGAAGATGACACAGTATAATGAAGACAAAATGTACTGAAAAGGAAGGAAATAAGACTATAAAGTAAGGAGAAGCCCTGACATGGGAGCCTAGATGAGGGAGATGTAATATGGAAAATACTCAGGTATAATCCCAAAGTTTTTGGCCTAAGAAAAATGGAGATGCCTTTCTGAGATAGAAACAGGTCAAGCAGGGGGTGAAGAATGGTCACAGAGAAGGCAGTTTAGACATAAAAACAGTAATTCAATTAAGTAGCTGCATATATGAACTTGGAATTCATTGGAAAGGTCTAAGATAAAGATAAAATTTGTCTTTAGTGCACTGCTACTAAAGCTAAAAGACTTAGATGAGATCAAGAAGAATGTAAGAATATAACAGAGAAGTACAAGAACTGAATTCATGGAGTACTCCAAAACTGTGTGATAAAAATCAGCATAAAAACTGAGAAAGCGGAATCACAAAGAGTACTAAAACCAGGAGAGGATGGTATTCTTCAAAGTTAAATAAAGAAATGCTGCTGAGACTGAGTAACAGGCAAAGTCAAACACCTGAAGTCACTGGTCATCTGGCCCTATTACTGAAGACTGGCCACCAGATAGAAGGTGAAGAAAGGAACTGGAAAACATTCTTTTGAGGAGTTCTGCTATAGAGGAGAGAAACTGGACAGTACTTGCCAGAGAAATATATGGGGTTAAGAGAAATTTCTTCTATAGTGTGCCTGTTTTGTTTTTAGAGATGGGATTAAATGCACAACTTCAGAAAGTCATTACATAAATTCATTCAAAAATCAAATTAAAAATTACAAAAAAGAGGAAATCCACCTACATACCTAACTTAACCATTTCAGTATCTATTGGGTTTCTTTTAGGGTTTAGCCTTAATCCTTGATTTGTAGAGTGATTTTTTTTTTTTTGCCCTGACTGATGGCAAAAAAGATATCTTGGCAGCCTCAGAAATGTTTAGGTTATTCAGAATGTTTAAATGGAATCTATTTTTTTCATTAAAGTAACAATGTATAAACTACTCTAACCCAATTATTTCTAATACGCCCATAGACAAGGACAATTTTTAACATTCATTTTCCAACTTATGTTTTATAAAATATTTGAAGAAACAAAAATCATTTCTAATAGCTAGCCAAGAGAAAAATACTAGCAACATTTTTTTCTTCATATTAAAAAAAAAAAACAAGGCCACAGAAAATTGTCACCTACTTTTTCATTCACCCTATTTACTACTTTTGTATCTTTTCTAGAACGTGCAGGCTTTCTGAAAATGCTGCAGAATGGTTCAATACATAAATGCCCATATTTAATCAATTTACTATTGCTGAACAATGAGGTCATTTCCATTTTTCATGGCCACAAACAGTACAGTTGGGGGCAGAATACCTCCATCTACAATACTGGGCTTTTCTGGGCTTTTCATGAAAATTTAATAAATTCCTTCTTTTTAATTTGAAATACCTTGGTCATCATCATCACCACCATCTGCATCCATAGCATTCTCATCTTCATCTTCATCATCGTAATTATAATTTGGATCATAGGTAAGATATTTAAGACAAATATTTATAATGGTGGAAACATGAGGATATACTTCCTTTGGACATCTGAAGGAAAAAAAGAACAAAAGTTGCCTTGGGTAACTGCACTTTTCTGCTTATTTGCCACCTTTTTTTTTTACCATATTTTTTTCTTCCCCTTACACAGCAACATGGTTCCCACCTTTTTTGACATCAATGACTTGATTTTTCTCAATGACTACATTTTAAACGATTCAGTTCAAATTACACTTAATCAATTTTAAGAAAAATTTCTTTCTGTCCCCATATTTTTAACTTCTCTGGAGTTAGGACAATTCTTATAACAAATGCAATGTCATACTTAATGTATGGCCATTATCGAGAGAAACAGGCATATTTCTGATCTCAACATATGACAAAAGACCAAGTCCAGGTGAATTTTTTTTTAAAAGATTTATTTATTTATTCATATAGAACTGGGGTACAGCCCAGAGATGTGGAGGGTGAGAGGATTCACCAGAGACAAAGCAGGGAGCAGAACAGGCAGATGGACGAAGTACACTGCTGAGGGGAACAGCGGGCAGGTGAGGAGAGGTCTGCCGCGCCATATGGATCTCCTCCGGGGCAGACGGGAATCGAACTCATGAGGAAGTGGCTTAAGTTTCTTAGTGCTGTGCTTTAACCCGCTGCGCCACCAGGGAGAGCCATCCAAGTGAGTGTTTTTTAACAACTAGAATTATTTGTGAAAATGCCACTGTATGTTCAATTCAATTTTGGCCTTCTAGTCATGTATTAAGAAGATGGAGCATGACCAACAAAGGAGTAATTTGGTTCTCAATTAAAAGGACAAAATTGAACATCACAATCTTTGATTTTTAACAATTTGATATGACTATAAATTATTTTTCAAAACCTACATGTCAAGGTATTATGGTAGGTAGCCAGTGACATCTCAAGACACTGTTATTACACTGTCAGAGTGAACCAGAAAAAGGGGAGGGGAAGGAAGAGGGGCGAACTTGCTACTCAGGTAGAACAGTCTTCCAGTATGTAAGTACACATATGTAGTTTTCATTATTAGAATGTGAAGCTATCCAAATTGAGAATCACTGCATTAGCAAACAGGTTAAGACCACAAAACCATCCAAAACATGAAATGCACTATATAAGTTCAAACCAGGTAATTAATTTACCCTGGTGCTCTTAAAATAGATAATATTAAATTAACCCAAAATATAATTATAAATATCTTCCCCGAGTTCTTTAAATAACAGTAAAAAATATTTCAAAAATGCTGTTTAAAATAGTGTGACTGGATATTCACTTCAAATACCAGTCTGTTTAAAATAATTTAATTAAAACACATCTGAACTCTAAACTTCATTCAATAAAATAAACCATGTCTCCACATCTAAATCCAGATCTTAATTATTCTACTCTCAAGGAAAGTGTTTTTTGTTTAAAAACTAGAAATCTTGAAAACTTACCTTCTCACAAATGATTCAAAGGCTTGAATGCAGTATTCTCTTAATTCGTCATCATCTACATTACAAAATTTTACCACCAAAGGAATTATCTTCTCAAGGTATTCACCTAAGAAAAGTATACTGGCTCTTACACATACTCATTATTTTAATTAAAAAAAAAAAAAAAAAAACTTTAAAAGACTTAAGCCTTCTTACCTATTCTGTGACCAGCCTGCCTACTAATAGCAGCAATACATTGTATGTAGGTTCTTGTTGTTGACATGGAATCATTTTTGGACAACTCTGACAATAGATGTTCAATAAGATCTACAAAGACTATGTTTCCACAGCTCATAACCAGATGGCCAAGAGCAATAATGGTCCTTTTTCTTACTGCCAATCTAGGGCTGGTCAACTGGGGAAGCAGACAGGTCAGAATTGAAGGATGAAAATTAACAAGCAGTCCTCCTTGCCTTAAAAAAAGAAAAAAGAAATTAATACAAGATGTCTGAGCACTACTGAAATGTTTGGCCTTTGATTACAATGTATTCAAAGAGGAAAAACTTAGCCAACACTAATCCAAACTAAGAAACTAAATTCGGTATCTACCAATGCAAACGAGAACATTGTGTATTTTGAAAAGTGAATGCAATTTTGAAATTTGTATTCCTGAAAGTCAATTATCCTTATAAGGAATCATATTCTTGGAAGTAACAAAAAATACCATTCTTGTAACATTCCCTTTCCCAGATCTCTAAACTTACTTTATTAATAGCTTTTCCTCTAATATTCCTTTTTGCAACACTCAAAATTTCAACTCTCAATCGAGAGTTTCCCCTACACGCTAGAACCCCTATCTTACACACCATTTCATATATGCATTCAGTAACTCACCAGAAGCCAAGCATCTACACAGAGCTAGAGATCAAGTCATGCAGGATTGAAAACAAAGCAAACAAACAAACAAACAAATAAATAAATAAATAAACCTGAAGTGTCACTACTTTACCAAATTACTCTCTGTAATGTGACCCCAACCTATCAGAATGATTTCCATACTTCCCTATTCATCCTATATTCTGGAAAACTATAATACCATACTTTCCAACTCCAAGACAACTTATGCTGACAGATATTAAGCCTGGGTACATACACTTGTGTCTTACCCATTTTTTAAACTAAATTCAAACATCATGTTTTTCCCTAACAAACTTTCTTTATCCTTAAAAGCCCCAGTGACACTATATTCCCAATTATTACTGAGTCATACTATATCGTAGGTTGCAGTAATTTGTGTTTTTATCTTCTAAAATATAACTTATTTATGTGCTAGGATGTTTTTGCTTCAATCTTACCTTTAATATGTACCACAAAAAGGTACCTTATTTTCAAATTAAAGTGAATTACTACAAACATACAAATAATGACAACTTCTAATAATGAGACTAAGATATAAATTGAAATTGGCAGTTTTATAGTGGTAGCTCCTAAGCCTGACTTCCAGAGGAAAGGAGAAAAGCAATAAATTATATATAAAGTCAAGCTTCTTGTTCCCCCAAAACGTGTGTGTGTGTGTGTGTGTGTGTGTGTGTACCATACAGATGGTAGCTGAAGATTACCATTATTATTTTAACTGGAAAATCTGAAGCTGACAGCAGCACATCTTTTCCAAGTAGATGATTTTACTCAAGAATAGAAAGGAGTAATATAAAACATAAACTGTGCTAACATTACTTATCTCACAAATTTTATTAATAACTTTTCAAAACCACAAAAAAAAATGCTTGCTATGCAACATTTCATAGTAAGTATAATTAACTCACTTCTACCCTTGTCCTTAACTATCCCTATTTATAAAGCAGCCACAATTTAAATATGAATAATTTTGCACCATATTTTATCATATTCACCAGAAGGGGTTTTCAGTAAATGCATATAATATCTGCACTAAAGTAATGAAAGTAGAAGGTATTTTTACCTGCTCAACATGTCAGCCATAATATCCAGTGCTTCTAGCTGAACAGAGACATCTTCCTGCTTTGCTATTGCACTGGTAAGACGTCCAGTAATCTTTTTACATACATTAGCAGCTAATGCAGAGCCTGCAAATACAAATAAGAAACCAATAATGATTTCAAAGCAAGGATATTAAATCCCACTTTTTATTCATGGCAGTTACCAAATATTCAACAATTCTAAACTTGATTATAATAATGATTCTAGAGATCCACCTCAGAAAAACAGGTTATTTCCTAACAGGTTTTGCTTTTTCTTTAATACAACGATGTATTAGACACAGTAACCTCAGAAGGCACATGACATAATAGCAAACAATAATTCAGCAGACTGCTACATAACTATTTCTATTCCCTGATTGAATTCAAATTATGGAGACAGTACAACTACAGTTTTTGCACTTGTACACTGGAAAGCCAGCAATGATAATTTTCCCTACTTGGAGTTCTCTTTACTAGAAAAAGCCTTTATTTTAAACTTCAGCAAATAAAAAACTATATATATATATTCTGAGTTCCAACAGTCAACATGGTATCTTAATTTTTTAAAAAAGATTTATTTATTTATTTTTTTTACAAGAACTGGGGGACTGGCCAAAGGTGCAGAAGGTAAGAGGATTCACCAAAGAGTGGGGAACAAAACAGGCAGATCTCCTGAAACACACTGCTGAGGGGACCAGCATGTGAGACAGAGAGGTCTGCTGCACTATTAATATAGTATCTCTGAGAAAATTATAAACTCCAATAATATCCTTTCCAATCTAAAAACGCCATCACTCCATTTTAAAATAGACTGTGTTCCTGAAGACTCATAAATGAAGGCTATTACTTGACAAGTGAGGAAAAGTAGAACAAAACACTAAAAGGAAGATTTTAAGTGGTTACTAGAATACTTTTTAGAGCCAATATAAGTCACAAACATGTTTTAATGAAAGGAGAAAAGGACAATTATAAGGAAAACACTTCCAAGTTAATAATGTACTGAAATTACTAGTGTAAGTATCACATAAGAGAAAAAGCATGAGTTTGGGTTAAATGATTATGGATTTGGATCTTCCCCCCAACTGGTAATCAAAAATCTCTCATCAACAAACTCCCATATGACTGATATTTAGACTAAGTGCACCAGCTAACTTTATAGTACAGTGAATGGTTAATAAATATTTGTTAATGAGTGAAAATTATCTATCCAGCCTACACTTTTACCAAGCTTCATTTTTTCATGAAAAAAAAAAAAAAATTTAGCCCCCTTTGCAGATAAGACAGTAACTTAAGCCTGCTGATGCTAGCCAATAGCTTAGCAGTCAAGACCAATTCTAACATTTACATTACATTACTTTTATCACAGAGCAAAAGTTAATATCCAAATGAATAATTCAAAAATATCTTGACTACCAAGTAGTTGTAAAAAGCTCAGCTGTGAAATATTTCAAGTCTGTCTTAAACATGTTGTTTGATACCATAAAAACTGATGTGAAGCATCAGAAATACAAAAAAAAGCTAATCTGAAATAACTCATGATTTTAATTATCTTTTTCCTCATTGTATAGGATGGCATAAATATTCTGTAGTCATGATCCATATTACATAAAATCTTGCTCCAACTTAAAAAATCCTTCAAAACTGGTTGGTAATCTTAATAAGATACTTAAATTTAATCAAATAATATTAAAGTAAAAAATTACATTCATTTTTAAGCAAGACACCAAACAATTTTTTTCCCTTTACTGTACAAGGGGTAAATGATTAAAAAAGGTCTTTACTATAAACAACTCTTTTCTTCCCTGGCAAGGAGGATAAAAGTACAACAGAAGAAATAACTCCATATAAAAAAGTACTGTCACTTACCACTTGAAGCTGGAGGAAGTTCTCCAATTACTGTCTTGAGGCCAATACTTGAAATATCTCGAAGTTGTTCTTTGTCAGAAAGCATGTTAGTACAGAGGGTATCTACAATGGTCTCCACCTGGTATTCTTTCACTTTACTTACTAAAGGGCCAAGACTGTAATATAAAGACAAAAAATTCTAATACACATATACACACACAAAACCAGAAAAATACATTCACATTTCTGCCTAGCAACAATCAATACAACATAAATACACTATTTAGCAAAAACTGCTTGCAATAAGCAAACACATCTTGACACCAGTCACCTTGTAACCTACATTTTTTATTAGTATTTCATACTATTATAGGTTTGAATGTACATCCAATGGTCAAAGATGAGTCCTTCCCATAGAATTTAGCACACAACAGGTAGTGCTTCATTCATGAGTAGTCACTGAGAAGCCACAGTAGTCAAGACTGTACTGAGTAACAAAATATGGTTCCTAGCTACAAAACTTTGCAATCTTGTTGGTGAGGTAAAGAACTCACATTAAAAACCTGAAAAATCAATTCAAGGCATTCATTACTCTGGATAACTTTTAAATTCAACGTTAGAATTTATAGAACACCTAAGATATGGTAGGTACTGAGTTTTGACAGGATAGTTAGAAAAGAGAATGTCAAATAGAAAAATCAGAGGCTAGAATGAATGAAAAGAATAAGTGAAAAGAATTACTTGATACAAAAAGTAAATGAAAACCACAACAAGAAAGACAGACTGAGAACCTTCAGAGTGAGCCAATGTGCTTTGGTAAAATGAAGAATCAATGTACCTTTTTCAAGTGTAAGTGACATGAAAACATTATAATTTGGTAAATGCTAAGATCAGTGTTTTACATAGAAATGTTCAATAAATGCTGACTGTCCAATTAGAAAAACAAGTGCATTTTGGGGACTCTAGAGAAAAAAGGGAAGAAAAGTAAACAGAAAGGTTGGAGAAATTCAGGAACAGTCTAATATAAAATATCAGTAAGGAGAGGCATGACATACATGTGAGACATAATGCAAAATAACAAAAGTTGCGAGTGAAAATGAGAGATTCCAAAAATTAAGAGTTCTATTGTCTAATAATGACAAAATAGTTTTGTTGCAATAAGCCTCCTACAATTATAAAATATCTAAAACTCTTTTAGAAAATAGCAATCTGAATGTCAGGTAACGAACTTAAAATAGATGGAGAAAAAATTCAACTAGGAATTCCCTTTCCAATGAAATAACCCTTTAAAAATGAAGATAAGAGAAAATTCAGATAAATGCTGAGAGAATATATCATCATCAGGCCTAAACCTAGGCTAAAGGATGATTAAACAAATGGTTTAAACCTGAATTCCTCAAAAGGAGTAAAGATAACCAGAGATTGTATATAGACACACATACACACAAAAGATCCTGACTTTTTTCTTCAAGCTATAGTAGTGCATTACATACACAAAAATCGGTTTTAAAAAAGCACAAAAGGCTGAAAGATGGTAAATGTTATTGCTAAGGTTTTTATCATTTATATCAAATAGTGCAATATTAACTCTTCACAGACTGTGATAAATTTACAATCCCTAGAGAAACAATTTAGAGAATACAAAGAAACATATCTAAAAAGACAACAAAGAAAATAAAAATGAAATACTATGAAAATGATTCCCAATTCCCAACTTCGTATGGAACCCTCTCAACACTTTAATAATCAACAGAGGAAACTTGAGCACTCTCCATGTCTCCTTCAGTGTGGAAAGACGTCCATGTTGAGGGGAATATGCTTACTGAAAACCTCAGATGGTAGGCCTTCTGGCTAAGCATCTGCAATTTCATACTGTGGGAACATTCACTGTATTTCTGGGGGTTGCAGCTTTCTATTAAGTTTGCCTTGGCTGAATCAAGAAAGAAGGCAAACAGATTTCTACAGAAACTATCATTCCATGAAAGATTTTTGAGGAGTTGAAGAAGTTACCTTTCAAAATGCAAAGTGATCTTGAAATACAAAGGATATCTGACACCGAACTAGAAATTATCAATGTTTGAGTTAAGGAATAGTTTGTCTTGACAAAGGGAGGTGGGGGGAGGAGAGAATCAATGAACATACCTTTTCTTTATGTAAATTTTATCTGTCAGTTTTATCTTATTAAAAATTAAAGGTAACAATAAACCTATTACATGTTAACATAAACACATTAAAAAAAACAATAGTATCCTCCCAAGAAAGTGAAATATCAATGTTCTATGGTTTTGCAAATTCATGCTTCGACTTAAAATAACTGGACTCTTAAATCTGTGTTGAATCTGTTGTAATGTCACTGAAATGTGGCCTCTGGGAAATTATACTGTGCATTTACAAGAAGGTAAGTTAAAAGCAACATTTCAGTATTATTCAGAGTAGTTTCAAAACTGTGAGAGTCACAGATGTCTCTAGGGCATGACTTAAACTTTGAGAATTGCTACTGTTAAACATTAATCCAAAAGTCAGGAAAAAACTCAACAAAATACAGACAACAGAAACAGAGAATAAAGCAAAACGCCATATCTAAATGCAACCATATTTATAGTTACAGTAAGCACCAATGAATTAAATAGTATTGAAGGGCAGAATCTATAAAAGGGAACAAACCAAGATCTATCTCTTGTTTACCAGAAAAAACGTAAAAATAAAAAGATAAAATTGAAAATTATGGAAGATATACTAAACACTAAAAATGTTGGCGTAGCTATGTTAAAATACATTTCAAGGCAGGATGTATTTAAAGAAACATTTTATACTTATATAAAAGGGCCAACATTAGGAAGACAGCTGTGAATACGTATGCACCTAGTTATACAGCTTTAAAAATAAATGAAGTAAAATTGGTATTATTCAAAGGAAAAACAGGTAAACTTGTAATATGCCTGCATTTTTCTGGAACTCAATGTTGAATCTTATCAATGTTAAATCTTATCAGCACTGATAGTTTTTTTTTTTGTCTTCTGATGTATTAACACAATGAAATATATTAATAAAGCACATAACATGAAACTGCCCTTACACTGTTGGAATGAATTCCACTTAATTATGATATGTAACACAGTCCTGCATTTTATTTTGGATATTTAAAAAAAACTGGTCTGTAGGTTTGGTGTTTTGTGTTTGTATGTGTTATCTTTAGTTAAGATTTGGTATTAGTATTTGATTTAAATAGAAGACTGGAAAGTTTTCATGTTAGTCTGGAAGAATACTAGAACTACCTTTACTGAAATCATCTATTCTCTGAGGTTTCAAAGAATTGTGAAAATTTGGGGGCTTAAGCTTCTTTTTGATGATGACTTCTTTGACAACTTCCCCAGGTACTTAGCTTTTTTTTTAATCTAACTATTGGGATTTTCCTTCTTCTAAGAGTAACTCTTGGTCTTCATCTCCTACTATATTAGTTTTTTATATCTTAATTCCTTTGTAATTTTCTAGAAAAGATACCATTTTGTCTCTAAAACTGTTAACTCTAAATATAAAAGACCATTATTTCTCACTAAAGATTCATTTGTGAAGACCTGTATACCTCTTAATTCTCCATCTGGGAAAAAGACTGTATTTTATCTTTATTTTTAATGACTGGTAAGTAGCAAATATTTTGAACAAAACCTAACTTTAATGTGCATATATAAAACAATCTAAAAGACAAAAAACCTAACTTTAATGTGCATATATAAAACAATCTAAAAGACAAAAGTATGTTTAAAGTAAAATCATAGACTTATTTACATTTTATCATTTTTTAAGGCTCATTTTATTTAAACTTGCAAATATTCCAAGTTAAAGAAAACTATACTCCCTGTTTAGTAATTCTGTGCTAACCAATGGTTTTTTATGTTTTCCCTGCTCTTATAGCAGGAATGTAAGAGCTTAGCCTAAAACAAAGTTAAAACCTTTATAAGAAAATGCAACAAGAGGTAAATAGTGAAACAATGCTTTACTTAAATTAATATTAAATATTATGATATATAATTCCATAGTTTTTATATTAAATGAAAGTCCATATCTGCTAATAACTTACTATGTAAATTCCCAAGGTTTGAAAATATGGTATGCATAAATTCAGTATTATTGGAGAGTTTATAAGAGCTTGAATTCTATACCCCAATACTGAGTCAAATATCATGCCTAATAAGATCTCCTAGTACACTGTGCACACAAAGTAATTAGAATTTCATTAACTTTAGTAAAGTTTTTATAACTATTGTTTCATCAGTATTGATTTGTATTAACTATGACTCTACTCTAAGTGCTGTGATTCTTTTTATCAAGTTTTTTTTTTTAACTCCCACTCAGAAATATAAAGGCCAATGGGCCTTTTTTTTTTTATTACAAAGTTTATTTTTACATCATTTTGCATTTTTTTTTCCATCTCGATTGTAATCCCC
>NW_004567105.1:33466663-33571213 GCF_000260355.1 Condylura cristata
CATCTCCCTTATTACGAGTGATGTTGAACATTTTTTCATATGCCTGTTGGCCATCTGCATTTCCTCTTTGGAGAAGTGTCTTTTTAGCTCTACTGCCCCCAATGGGCCTTTTAACGTAGCTGAAAAATCAGGCAATACTCAAGTGAGAGAACCACGCTTTCTAGCTTCCTATGTGTACCTCACAAGAAGTAAAATGCCACATTAAGTCAATATAAAAAATATATGCACCAAGCACAAAAACTGAATATTCACCAGTCACCTACAAATTCTAATGGAAAACTCCAGAAAGTCACAGTAAAAAGACTGAAATACCTGCCAATTATTACACCAAGCTTTTAAACAGGGGTTGATGAAGATAGGGAGCCATCAGTAACTTACCATTTGACGGCTAAGTTTTGCACCTCTCCATTTTTATCTTCCAGTAACTTCAAAATCATTTTCACTACTTTTCTTTCACTATCATCATCCAACTTGATGGAATCTTTCTGAAGTTCTGTCATCAAATCATTTGTAGCCATAAACCTGGTAAAAATTAAAATTGTTGATAAATTTAAAAAACTGAATCATTAATGTAAAAGATAATGATTTTCAAATCCATTGCTATCATTCATTTTTCTTTGACCTACTATACTTTTAAGTAAGGTATCATTACCCAAAATCATCTTCCCCAGGTTAGTTTTTATCTCAAATTTACCAACAAAACCCAGGGAGACCATATTATCCCCCTCATTTCTTTTTGATCTGAATTTTATGTAGGAAGCCTAGCTATGAACATTCAAAACATCTAAACTAATACTGTTGTGTACTGGATTAAGAGGCCCACTCAAATATTATAAATTAGTGAGGAATTTGTAAAAACAAATTGTCACCTCTACCCAACTTCTACCACTAGGTATCAGCTATTTTTTCAAAATGAAGGAGGAGGAGATTCTGAAGGTTGTTTCACTTGAAGAGTTTTCTCCCCTTAAGAACTACTGCTAAAGGATGGCTTAATACTAAGTATCTTGACAAAGCCTCAGAGTGGTCAACTGTTTTATCTTAGTTTTAAATGAAAGGGTCCAGGGCCTCCTCTGTGGTCTATGGGTTAAGTCTCAGTGCCCACAATGGCCTACCATGAAGGCCTGAGCTCAGTCCAGGGCCAGGGAGCTAATCCACATAGGCACAGTAGATTTCTCCTATCTTGTCCACTGCTCCCCTTGGCAGTTTATTTCAATGAACTCTCTTGGTCTTTTCCCTACTCTGTCTCTGGTAAATCCTTTCATTTACCTCACCCCACCTCTGGCCTACACCTCAGTTGTCCTCTGCAAAAAATAAATACATAAAATGAAAAAGTCCAAAGGGGGATGAAATAAGTTAAACAGACTCATTTTTCTTCTGAATACCTCACCAAATAGCACATTGTTTTAAAAGTAACTGCTCAGGGCCCTCTCTGGTGGCGCCACAGGTGAGGGCACAGCACTGCAAGCTAGCCTGAGCTGCTTCGGCGCAATCCCCAGCCCCGGAGGTGATCCACACGGCACCACAAACCTCTCCTGACCCTCAGCTACTCCCCTCAGTAATGTATTTCGTAGATCTGCCTATTCTGCTCCCTGCTGTTTCTGGTGAATCCTCTCACTGCCCCTGCACCTCTGATTTGTAATCCCAGTTCTGTATGCATAAATAAATACATCTTTTAAAAAAATAGTAATTGTTTAGAATATTAGCACATTGAGGGCTCTCCATGGTGGTGCAACAACAGGTTAAAGTATATGAAACTCTACCAAGCCACTGACTGCAGCATCAGCTCGATCCCTAACTAGGGAGCTGACCCACATGGCGCAGCAGACCTCTCCTGACCCAACCACTGCTCCCCTCAGCAGTGTACTTTATCAGTCTGCCTGTTCTGCTCCCCACTCTGTCTCTGGTGAATCTTCTTCCTGCCCCTGCACCTCTGGCCTGTACCCCAGTTTTGTATGTATAAATAAAACTTAAAAAAAAAAAAAAAATATATATATATATATATATATATATATATAAGTCCCTAAACCTGTTTAAAGATCAAACAAATTTCCCCCTAATTTTTGGCTCTCCACCACCTACTGAAATAATCAAGTAAGAATTACTTAGCGCTTTTAAAATTTTGGAACCAGATCCAATTTTTAAAAATTTAGAATTTTGTGTTATATATAGAAATGTCAAAATTCATGTTTCAATCAAGTTAAAAAAAAAAAAAACATTGGATCTGAAATGATAAAAAGCTATGCAGGTAGTGTGGCAACACATACAAAATTTGGAGGACCTCCAGATCTCCCAGATGTGAAGGGCACACCAACATCAAGAAAAACCACAGGGCCAGCATCACCCTGGTTTGCTTTATCAATGCCCAGGGCACAGAGCTCTTTATGCACACCACAAGGGCAAAATCAAATGACTGCAGCTGTACTGTCTTTCTCCAGCGTACTGAGATCCATGCCACATTGGTCACCACAATCCGTCACAGGAATGAGGTCTGTAGGCACTCCAGAACTACAAATTTCTTGAGTGACATGCCTGTTAGATTCCCAGCTGAGGATGCACAAGGTGACCTTTCTTTTTTGCCTTATCTCTCACATTATAAACAAGTATCCTCTTTTCCATTTATCTACTGCCATGTCTCTTGCATGTTTATTTTTTTGTTGATAATTTTACAGTTCAAAATGACTCCCAAATGTGTGAAGTGCTGCCTAGTGTTCCTAAGAAGGCCGTGATATGTATTCCAGAAAAAAAATGTACTAGGTAAGCTTCATTCAGGCATGCGTTACAATGCCTTCGGCTTTAAGTTCTGTTAATGAAACAACAATAGATATAAAATAAGATGTCTTTAAACAGAAACCAATATAAAAGTTATAAACTGATCAAATGCTGATGAAAATGCTACAATTAAAGGGTCACAGGAATTTACCTTCTTCCCCTTGAAGCATAGTTTAGTATCTCCAATCACTGGTAACTTTATAGAACATAACTACTGCAAAATGAAAATCAACTCTACTTCAGACTTGCAAAGTTAAGATCAACAGATCTTTCAGATGACTTAGATATGGTTATGGTATTAAAAAAAAAAGCCAGGAAATGAACAAAGTAGAAGAAAGGATCAACCTCATCAAAAAATTTCAAGAATAGTGAAATTGTACATCATGAATTTACAGCTAACCTCATCTGCTCTCAACCAAAACAGAAGAGTGGGAAAGAAAAAAACAGCAACCCCTGTAATCCAGACACTGATCGAAGGTTCATACTCAAGGCTCACTACTACAATAAACTGACTGCTTACAGCTAAAATAAACTGTCTTCTGGATCTAGCAATCCCACAGAGCATCCCCTTCAGGCACACCCACTCAGCAACACAAAACAGTTCAAAACATCTCCCTCTCTAAGAGAATCCATGACTGCTGCTATATTACCAATTAGTTTTTTCTCTCTTTAGTCTTCCCTCCCTATAATAGTTATTAAGATGTCAAATGATAGAATCACCCCCACTTCTTGACAATATCCAACCTATCGCCAATCTCTACTTTCTTAGACCCTTCCCAAAATTAAATAGGCCCTAACACTCTCCTCCTAAGAAATCCCATAATGAGGCCTCATCAGGCATACCTACATAAGACAACTCCAAGAAGAAAAGTAGTCAACTGTGCCCACAGACCAAATTTAGGAGCAAAGAAAATATTCACTAAATTACTTGCATAATGTTAGGGATGGGGGGGGAGTAATTCAATGAGTTTAGCATTTCAATAATGAGTTTAGGTGGGCAACAACTAAGAAGTTTTTGTTTTAGTTAATGGGGATCAGTGGAGAAGGCAATCATAAGTGTGATACTTCGAAAGAAAACTCAAACGAAGTGCAAACAGACTGGATTGAAGAAGCCAGAGAGAGGGAGAACTAATTTGAACATTACTCACTGAGAGACCAAAAAGAAAAAGATAGGAGAGAGTTACTTTAAGGTTTTCCAATTGAGTCTTTTTGTAGATGATAATGTAAAGGGGCAAAATAAAATTTAGAAAAAGCCTAGGTGAGAGAGAGGTGACTTAAAGTGTTAACTTTCAGCCTCCTATGGAGTGTCAAGAAGATATAACCTCTAAATAGCACCATCTCAATTCACCTAGGGGAGGATGCTATCATTAAGAACTATGCTGGACTGCAGAGAGTCACAAATGAGAGACAGTTATACCATGGAGCATATACCTGACTTACTCCACTAGACTGAAAAGGAGAGGAGAAGTTATTCAGCTTTAACAAATCCAATGCAGAGAAAGCAGAGATAATGGTAGAAACAGATACCCTGTACTGCAGAGATGAGTAACTCTACAAACATCCCCCTCATATAATACAAGTTCACCCTTGTTCCTAACAGAAGTCTAAAATATGTAACAACTTGCATCACCCAGTGAACCAAATGCCTTTCAAAGATGTTGTATGCACACCACTACTATCTCACTTTATTTCTCATTTATTTCCTTTTGAATTAAGTTGGGTCAGTCTTACTATTGTTCATATAAATAGCATTTTAGACCTTTTTTTTTCCAGTTTCTTTAACAAAGTTCCCCTCTCCTTTCTCAAAGGTGAGCCCTAATCATTACTCATAGTCAGAATTAGCAATATTATCTATCAAGCAAAAAAATCACAAAAGTGAAATCAATTGCTATCAACCTGCAAAGCACTTTAAGAGGTACCCAGAAACAATCTTAATTTATACAATCTATTTGAGTAATCATACAAGTAATCAAAATAACTTCAATTAGTATTTCCTGTTATATTACTGGAAATAATGAATCAACACATTCAGAATGTTATAGAACCTACAAGGTCCCTTCAGCTGTAAAAAACCTGACTCACAAAAAGCCTAAAATTTGGAAACTGTAAACAATGTCCAAAGAAAGTGCCTTCCAACAGCTAAAGCACATAAATAACCTTAATAATATAAACCACTATCAAGCTAGGAGTCTACAATGCAGAGAATTGTGTTAACATTAAATCAAATGTTATTCTTTTAAAAAATGGTATATTTTACAGTATCTTCGTAAAGAAACTTCTCCAAATCCTTACAAGTTTTTTCCTTAACTCTGGAACTAAACACTAATCCAAGTAATAGCAACATTTACTGAGAATTCACATGACCAAGGCAGTGGACAGAGAATTCAGTGAGTTCCCAACTCTCAAGAATTCCCTGAACAACAATATTCAACTCCAGCGCCAATCAAGATTATTTACTCCTTCTCCCAATAAATTTTGTATGCTAAGTTTTTGTATGTGCACTGTTCACTTTTTTTCATCCTAAAGTATTAAAATCTAGCACATCACTCCTTGAACTTGAATTTTCATGTATTCACCTGTTCTGCCACTGTAGCAAGATAACTGTCTATTGCCTTAGGCTATTTATCTTTTTACAACAGTGTCTTAACCATTCAAAGAACATGCAGATTTACTGAAGACAAGCATTAGATCTCAAACTTTTTGTATTCTTCTCCAGGGAATATAAAAGTGTCTTCAAACACAACATATGCCTAACTTTAGAGGAAATTGAGGTCTTATTTTATGGTCTTATGCTTAATGTCCCCTACACAAAACTCCAGAGAATAAGAACACAGCCAACAGTTCTAGAGGTATCTGGAAACCCCTGATCCACTACAGTCCATTGGATCTTGGGCAAGTACTTAACATCAACAAATCAATTTCTACAGCTGCCAATAAAGATCATGAGTATCCATGTTACCATAACTCTGACCAACAGGATTAAAGTATGTATAAAGGCCATAGGGAGCATTACTGTTATGTACACAGGTAAAATCAGAATTTTTTTCCCACTGGCTCTGGTTTACATTGAGTATTTTATTCAGTTGGTGAAACATGTGAAAATAAAGACAAAAGAACAGAATCTCATTTGTTACCTCAATCCACTGAATATTCATATTCATAAATGGAGTACTCAAAGTTCATGTTTACCAGTTTCACTTTAATAGCAACAGAAATCATTACCTGACACAAAATTTTAATATCCCACCTTAAAATACAGAATACTAAAATATAGAAAGGTTTATTAGTTTTTTCCCCAATAAATTATGCCTGTGATAAAGTTTTACAAAAATATTCTTAAAATGTTAATATCCCAAAATATTAAAGCCTGCACTTTTATCTTCTATTTATTAACAACTGTATAGTTACACAGAGGTCTAAGATTTCAGCTCTTTAATGGATCTTTTATAATCACCAATGTGTAAGTCTCTACAAAGTAAAAATTTAATAACTAATAAATTAGCATGTCCAGCATACACAGTACACAAAGAATTCTCAAGACTAGAACCCATGTCTTGTGACCAGTAGATCATATTCGTTTTGAAGTCTACCTTGAGAATATAAATATAAATATGAAATGTGTTTCTTCTAAGTATTCCAGGTTCATTAACTTTGCCCTCAAGATCCTTCTGTTATTAGGTATTTGAAAACATGTAGCACAAATTGTGATTGTTACAACAAGACAGAAATTTCTAATGAAACTAGAGAGCATAATTTTAAAAAACACACAAATGAATGCCTATAGCAATTACATAGAAAAATCTTAATACTTTACGTGCTATTCTAATTGATCTCTTGTAATGGAATTTAATATAAAGTACTTTACTTGCAAAAACTCTTGGCTAGAGCTCAGTATGTGTTCTTTAAATAATTAATAAAATTATCTTAATAATACCGAATTACTAAGTATCTTCTATAATATTCACCAGCGATTAGATATATACCACATTATTATACTTTCAGGGGAGTAATTCCTTCAAGTAATGTTTTGATTTATTCCAGTAAAAATTAGTAGATAATTCTTATCAAGTACAACACTAAACATAGCTAAAAGTCATAACACTGTCTCTTTAAAAACCCCAAGCATGTATACCATTATCTTTCCCTTACAACTGAAGGCAGCTATAGTCAATACTAAGATGCATTATCACATGGTTTGATTTTGTTATCTAAACATATTACTCATACACAAGTCTGATTGACTAATTGAGCAACTATATACTGTATTTTAGAGAAAATGAGACTGAAATTGATTCAATCAGAATGAAATTTAGCACAAGAGCCAAAATGACAGAAATGGGGGGATCACATCACCCTACACACAACTACAATTTTTATATACGCTTGATTCAAATGCTTATTTAAATTTCAGAAACTTGAAATGGGCACAAGTAAAGCTCCATACGAAATTAAAATAGCATTCTAACAGTTTTCTAAATAGAAAAAAAAAATCATTTTTCCAATAATCCTGACTTTGGTCCTACAGCATACAAACCTAAAATACCCAAAACAAGTATGTATTCCAAACAGCAACCTGGATTTTTAAAGTTACAAATGTAATACTTCTAAAATTCCTTAAGTAAGAACTTCCTAAAAATCATGTTGGAAAACCAAAACTATTTCACTGGCCCTTTCTATAAGCCAACATAACAATTTAATTAATAACACAATTATTACATTTTTCATGCTTGTCCTTTCACAAATCAGGGAACTTCTTCCCGGTTAGTAAATTCTGGAAGAATTTTCAAGTGATAGAACGTATTATTCTATTCGTACCAAAAGAAGGATATGTCTTCAGTAGCAATTTTAATTAAAGATTATATCCTCGCTCCTTTAAAATGCGCACAAATAACAGCCGCTAAATCTTAAAAAGGAGAAACTTCAAGAATCAATGAAGGGATTTTTAATATCCGGAGCTTTTTTTTACAATTCTGTGATAGGATAGGAGGCGGGAAATAACATAACTACAGCTGGGATGCCAAAAAAAAAAAAAGCAAGTGTGGGGGTGGGGGGGAAACCGGTGAAAACCGAATTCTTCGATGTACACTATTACCAAGATTGGGAACTGACAGTACAGGTCTTTGGAACACAACAGCTACAATAAACCTTCATATTCACCATCGCGGTATTAGAAAACGCCTTCTTTCAGTAAGATCCATTTACTCGCTACACTTTTCTCTTAAAGTTCAGCAATTCCTATTTCTGGCAGTAATTTTGCATGAAAAGGATATGAGAACGAAACCAGAATTCCTACTTAGGTTTTACCTGATAGGGGAAAATGACACAGACGCTGGCGGGAAAACCCGAAGTCAGTCAAGTTTCTTCCATTCCTGCCGCCCCTCCCCCAGCGGCACCCCCCTCCTCCACCTTCAGTAAAGAATTAATCCAAAGAAAAAGTTTATAACCCAGTCCGCCAAGAGCTGGGGACATAAACACCGCAGAAGCTGGATGCACCTAGCTCCGCTCCCATCTGCGGGGAAGGCGGCGGGAGCTGGGTCCCGGGTGGGCGGCAGCTCCCGGCCCCTGCGAGCAGGGCGGCCTACCGCCTCCAGCGGGCAGCGGGCAGCGGGCAGCGGGTAGAGGAGGCCCGACCTCCGGGTTTCAAACCTACAACTACTCCCTTCCCCACAGGCTGAGCTCGCCTCTTCACACTACCTGGCACTCGAAAATCACGTCCCGGGGTCAGGGTGCTGGGGGAGGGCGCCAGGGAATGCAGCTGGGGCGTTTGGGGACGCAAAAACACAGGGCCTAGGACCACAAGCGGGCAACGGCCTCGAGGAAAGGACCGGGGGTGGGGGCTCAGGGCCTGCAGCGATCCCGGGGCCGGCGGAGGGTCCAAGACCTCCGGAAAGCGGAAAAACAGGTTAAGGCCAAAGGGGTGGGGCAAGGCCTGCACGAGCGCGAGGACCGCGGCAGGGGAGCCCCGAGGTGAGTTTCGGGCCGAATTTTGGGTCTCACCTAAAATCCTTGTCGCTGGATGTCATTTTCTCCAGCAAATTGGAGATGTGGTACGAGGCGCTCGCCATGTTGACGGCCTGGATCCCGCCCGCTGGCGCTGCTGGCCGCTGCCGCTGCTGCTAGGGCTCCTCCTCTCGCTCGCGGCTGCTCCCGCTTCCAGGGTCGCAGCGCGACGCCGACGCCGACTAGGGAGGCGCCTCCACCGGCTACCCCCTCCCTGGCGAGGCGTGGGCCTGTCCCGGGGGAAGCAGAGGTTACGGGGCCGGCCTAACGACGGCGCTGCTCGCTGGAGAAGGAGCTCATGGGCGGCGAGGAGTACAGGAGGGCCTTCCCGGGAAGCCAGACACTTCCACTCGGGCACGTCTCGCTCCTACTCCCTCCGCACTTGCTCCCCAGGGCAAGAGGCCAAAACCCGCCTCCTTCACTCCCGGAGCGAGGGCGGGAGACGCGGGACGCTCCGGAAAGCTGAGGTCAGAGTTCACGGAGGTCTCCCCACGCACGCGGTAGAGACGCTAGTCAAGGAGCAATTCTGTTGGCTGAAGCCTGTGTCAATTTTCATGTGACCCGCCTTTCAGCAGGCATGACAACGACCAAATGGGGCTGTTCTCGCGAGACTCAAAAGCGACGGTTACATGCCGGGGGAGGGGGCTGTATGGGACTAGCATGCCTGCATCTGAAAATAACTTCGTTTTGCGTTGTAGGAGAGTAAGAGAAAAAAGATTACCATTTGAAAGGTATATAAGATGTGGGAGTCCTATTAATTAAGGGGTGAGCCTGGTGATCAACAGGAGCATTGTTAGAAGGAGCTTTCGTTTGGAATCGACGCATGGCCTACACTGTCTTAACCATGATGGTGGAAATTGCCACGTGAAAACCACAAATCCCAGAATTCAGTCGGAGTGATACACTATCAGGATGTGATTGGCCAAAGGAACTTGTAGCTTCCTCATTGGCTCCCATGGGAGGCGTGAATGCTGGGATTTGCAGTGTGGACAGACCACAGTGGCGGATAAAAGCTTTAGATCACCGCACCGTCGGTTCCTGCAGTGGTTTCGAATTTCCTCCCACAGCCGCTTTTACTGCTGTGGGTTGTCTGCAGAGCGAGGCGGCTGCGGTTTGGGCAGGCGCATTACATAGCCGTTCGTGTTCATGGCTGGGGGCTGGCAGTGACCTCCTAGTACTGATCTTTGGGAGAGCTTGTGTACCCTGATCCTCAGGGGCAGCTGAGCCCCAGTGCGGCACGCTCCCTCTGCACTGAAGAACCAGCGAAAGGACCATAGTTAAGACGAATGGATGATTGTATTGAGAGTCTACTCGTTTTATTCAGAATTGCTAAAGAACCCTCTGTATTCAGCTTTTGTAAACCTGATAACCCTGCTGTTGTGTATTTTTATTCCTTGATTTACAGCAATCGGAGATTATATGCCAAAATCAGTTGTTTTGGTATCCACGTGTTCATTTATTTCTTTATTTGCTTTTAATTGAAATTAGTTAACTGGCTTTCCTCAAAGAAAAAAAAAATCCAGCCAAAAGACAAGGAAAATTAAATCCCAATAGTTTTAATTACTATTATTATTTTTAAAATCATTATTTTAAATAATAGTAACTAAAACTTTAAATCGCTTCTTTCTTCCAAATATCAACTCCAATACTTAAATATCTCTATCAACCATTCCTATGGTCTCCAAAGGTTTTTGAGTGTCTTCTGAAAGGTAGGTTCTGTTAAGTGACAGGGTGGTCCCCAGGAAAAGGGGAGGTTCCAGGTTGCCTGCCCTACCCAAGAAGGGGTGGAGTTGAGCCACTAGGAAGAAGCTGGAGAGAAGATTGAAGAAGGGCGGAACAGGGATGGGGCGCAATTAGGAGACCTGGAGGAGGCAGTTGGAGCAAAAAGACATGTGAGGAAGCTAGCTGCACATGCTTCTTGGTCCTGGAATGGTTGAAACAGATGTGGGTAAGACCCTTGGAGAGGTTAACAGTGGCAGATTTACCTTGATTTTGATTTTGCTCTTTTACTTACAGATTCAGGCGGCCATTTCTGACCCTTCCCTATGAGTCTCCACCAGAAGGTGTGGACTTGTGGTAGATTTTTTGGCTTCAGTGGTCCTTCTTTGAGCTAACCCTGTTTGGAGGGGCATTTGCCTGTAAGGAGATGGGTGACTTTAGGTGTTTAATTTAAAACTTATTCCCTTTCTTGTTTCATAATAGTTGTATTAAGTTTACTTTCCATTAAAGGTCTTACCCACTAAAGTGTGTTCTGCCTTATGCAGGCAGAACCTATTTAGAACAGGTAGGTTTTGCCCCTCACCCTGCCCTATGTAACAGCAATAACATTTGAGGAAACAGATGAAACATCATCTGTTCTCATAACTCATACCTCAATGCCTCCTCATTATTCTTGTCTATCCCACATGTTTCTTTTTAGTTTTATACTGTATCTTATCCCATTAGTAACAAAACTCATCCCAAATCAGCTATCATTCGGTTCTCTGAATGCTTCAGCTGTAGTTAGTTCGATTACTCTGAGCAATCTTTCCATGATACTTTTAATATAAGCTACACATACACCACACACTAATAAGCTGGTCTTAGTCATGTGTGAACACACTAAGGGCTTGAAATAAGTCAGTCTTTTAGCCTGAATCTAATTGGACATCAACTTATGTTTTATTTTGTTTTTTTCCTTTCCACCCTTGTATGCTTGTTTAGCTTTAATTATCTCTTAAAAAGTTCTGTCCCAAACACTGTCAAATTGGAGGTCAGAGCTTCAGCATACAAATTTAGGGGAGACACCAGTCTAGCCTTAACAGTTTTCTGATTTAAAATGTTCAGTGCATTGCTTGCCTGGAACATAAAAATAATGTAACTGATATTTTTTGCATACTTACAAAGGTCATGCAAAGCATCTAATAAAAGTCACCTAATAAGTAGTAGTAATATATTCTTTGAGTCTGCTATTTATCTCTATCACAGACCATTCTATATAGCTAATTTAGAGGTTCTCAAAACACTATTTTCATGGTGGTACCTATCTTAAAAATGCAGTAGCTCTCTAATACCAAAGGAAGTCCACATGGTTTGGCAGTCAATGCCCTTTGCCTGTCTTTAACCCTTCTAACCTTTCTCCCACTGTTCTAATATAGGAATTGTTCCTGCCTATTTTTTTAACCCCTCAAATACTCAACTCTTCATTTCTTTACATCACCATCATTTTCATAATAATATGCACATATTTAGAGGTCAAGCATGCATTAACTCATTTGATTGCTATTTTAAGTAGAACAGGAACTGAGAAGTTAACTAGCTTGCTAAAGAACTAATAAGGTGCAGTCAGGATTAAAACTCAGATAGTGTTTCAAAACCTTACCAGGAACCTCTACCAAAATGCTTCTCACCACCTGGAATACCTTCCTCTCTAGGATCTTGAACCAAATATAGTAAAATATGCTAGCCTCTGGATATATTATTAGTTCCTTTAGTGCATATCTGCCTCTTTTAAGTAGGTAGTCCATGCTAAGTTTCTAACGGGAACTCAGTAGCACTTTATTTTGTATTCTTCACCATTTAGAGGTTTCTTTTGTGTTGCATTGAATGTAGCTTATTGCAGTAATGTGGGACAGTGCATTCTTTTCAGGAGCTGTAACTGCTAAATTAATTTTAGTTGCAAGAGCAGATAAACCTGTAACCTGAAAGTTTGTTTTCTAGTCAGTGAACATAATGGAAACTGATAAATTTGAGACAGAAAGAAAAAGGAGCCCTACAAGTTGTTGAAAAGTTCTTTCAATCAACCAGTAAATTAGCCAAATTCAAAATCTTTTGAATGCCTATGCTATGTGTACTGTGCTAAACACTGGGAATGCAAAAATTCAAGGCATTTTCCTTTAGCTTGAACAATATTTACATTGATCATATCTTAAATTTTTGTTTCAAGCAAAATTGAGAAAATTGTTTACCATATACAGAATATACTGAATTGACATAGATGTATATTATATTCTGTCTTTGCAATGAGGATCCTGAAATTAATTTAAAAATATTTAAATATGATAAGACTGAGGTGAAATAAGTATAAATGTGTAAATATCAATGAGAGAAGGCAATAGAAACATTATTTATTTGCTATGATGTGTAATATGAAATTGTTTGGTTACCAGCTGGTTGGGTACCAGTTTTGTTTTCAAACACCTTATCAGATATTTTCTGTGATTCTTAGTGAACTGTGTTACTTCTTTTGAAATTTTATAATTCCAATCTAGTTGAGTTAAATGTCCATCCTATACCTCCTTTTGTTTCTAGAACCTGTAGGGCGAAGGGGGTTGGTGAAAGACAAGTGGAAAGAGGCACATTTTCATTAATACATAGTTAATACATAGCTTCTTTCTTGATTGTTGATGCCATCTGACAGATTCCCAGCACTCTCTTGTGAGAAATAAGGTTGGAATTCTTCAAGGTATATTTCAGAGGCTTCCATCCCACATACTTCCAGGACAGCACATCTGAACACTCATGGCTCTCTAGATGGCAAATAGCACTTCTAGATAGAGTTCTTCAGGAAGACCCAACCCCAGCTTACTTCTAAGGGAACTGTGCATTTTACCCACTAAAACTGCGTCTTCCCCACACTGAATAGAGGGAATGCGGGCTGCTGCACTGTTAACACCCCTTCTCTACTCTGCCACTTCTATTTCTATTCTTGGCCAGCAATGGGATAGATGACCTGAAGGTACCAGGTTCTTTTATGGTTGCCAACAAGAAGTGATTCCTTATTGTGTTGTTTTGTTTTACAATCATTGTTTTCAAATACATGCTGTCAAATCTTTTCCTTCACTCTTAATATATCTTAGACAGACCTCGAAGCTCTCCAGGCACTTCCCTTCCTGTAGGGATTCTCATTTTCTCTGAGTGGTGATGGGATATTTGTTTATTTCTTTTTGTTCATTGGAGTGTGAGGGAATGGAGAAACCCACTACCCAGCATGCTCTGCCAATTAGTAATGCCCCATTTCTCTTAGAATTCTCTTTTCCCAAGGCAGTCATCTTATATATATTGGAGGGTTTTGGTAGAACCATGTTACTAAAATCATTTCTAGAAAAGAAATGATCCTGTTTAAAAATAAGGTATTTTATGTCTTATTATTTAACTTGATGGCTTCTAAGACACAAGAAATGTTTCATTTTTACATATATGTGGAAATAATGTGAAGAGAGAGACCTCTAAGAATGTAGAAGATCAAATAAAGAGAGACAAGTTTAGAATGATAATGATTATTTTATAGAAAAATAACAAATCTGGAGAGCTATGACAAAGAATTTTAAAGGTTGTTTTGGAAGGTCTGTTTTATGGTTGAGCCTAAACAGGTAACAAAATTTCCACCGATTCCCAAATTGTGTACTAGTCCCAAAGCCTAGTTCCTTCAGATACCAATAAAAACAGATACTCATGGAGTGTTTCTGATAGAAGATAGAGTTAAGGCTTTTCCAAAAAATTAAAAATTTTTTTTCTTAACTGTGTAACATCTCAGTGTGTTTCATATGCTCATATGTTATGAATTCCCAATAGAAATATATAACTTACTATGGATTGGACTGTTTGTGGTTACCCTCCCCTTCCTCACAATGGCAACAAACTCATATGTTGAAGATCTACCCTTCAGTGTGTTCATATTTGGAGATAGTCCTTAGGGAGAAAATAGGTTTAAATGAGGTCTTGAGGGTAGAGCCCTCACAATGAGATTAGTACCTTTATAAGAAGAAACACTAGAGACAGCTTGCTTTCTGACAAGCTTTATGTCTTGTGAAGACTGAGGAAAAAGGTGGCTTTTTGAAATTTCATACTCTGGAAGTATAAACAGTAAGTTTCTTTTACTTAAGCCACTCCACTTTGTGTTTTTTTTTTATTATGGCAGCCCAAACTGACAAATACAAGAGATACTATTAGGCATGCTTAAGCACATTTTAAAAGTCCTACCTATTACCATCTCAAGGAATGACAGTGACACATTATTTGGAAGTCACTGTGTCATTGGTAATTTTCTTCTGAATTAAATTGGTGCTGGGGAGGAAGAGAGTCTTGGTATAAAGTAAGTTTACTTGACTTTTGTTTTAAAACAGTCTTCTGCCAAGTAAATATGAACTGTGCTTAATTAATATATTTTTTGTAATTGAGTTCAAGGAAATAAAGAAACTAGAGTTGTATTTATTCAACCAGTTATTAGTTTCTGAAATATAATTCTTTTGTTGCCTGTCAGAGCTGATATGTTAATTGAGGAGGGAAAGGGCAGTACTGATTTGTGGTTCAGTTGGAACAGCTTTCCACTCAAACAGACACAAAATGCTTCCTGTTACAGATCATATGTTAACACTGAATTCAACTTAGAAGCAAAAGGAAGTAAATGCTATGTAAGACTAATCTGAAGAAGATTTATTTCCAATTGATTGGAAACAACCCAACAGCTAGAGTTTTTCCTATGATCTACTATCTTCTGAACAACTGCTAGAAGCTCTAAGTTAATTTTTAGTAGAACTCTAAATCAAACTTAATTGTTATTCTATGAAAGGATTATTCTTTTCTGCTGAGAAATACATTTGCAACATATTAGAGAAACTTGAAAAGATTACTTATGTCAGAATGTGCCTCCTTTGAAAAAACCTACCTTTTTATTTTGACTTGACTTATAATATGAACTAACCATTATCTGGCATATTAAAATCATAACATTTTTAATGTGAATTTATAAGAGCACTGTGCAGGATTCTCAGACAACTAAAATATGTATCTCTACACGTAAAGCTGGTTATCAGTTTATGCAGAAAGATGCAGAGGAATGCTAGAATTCCCAAGGGCTGCATTTGGCATTAAATGAGCTGATGATTTCTTGTCTCATTGCTTTAAAGGTATTCTGTTTACTACCAGCTGCAAGTTTTGATTTTTGAAAAAAAGGTGTGAAAGTAATTATAGAGAAATCATGAGCCTACAGGATCAAGGATTTAAAATAATTGTAATAAACTGAGCTGGAAAAAATAATTTGAGTGAAATAGATTTTATGAAATGGTAGTGAGACTCTTTCAGCAATGGCTGTCTCCTGCAATGAAATCTGCCCATCACTACTACTAATACTCAATAGGTAATGAAGTAAAAATACTACATTCTAGGAGGCAAAGTGCTGATTATATAAAATGTACAACCTCGGCCCTCCCTGGTGGCGCAGCGGGTTAAAGCGCAGCACTGAGAATCTGAAGCCACTTCCGCATGAGTTCGATTCCCGCCTGCCGCCTGCCCTGGAGGAGACCACATGGCGCGGCAGACCTCTCCTGACCCGCCCACTGCTCCCCTCAGCAGTGTACTTCGTCGATCTGCCTGTTCTGCTCCCCACTCTGTCTCTGGTGAGGCCTCTCACCACTCCTGAGCCTCTGGCCTGTGCCCCAGTTCTGTATGAATAAATAAATAAATCTTTAAAAAAAAAAAATGTACAACCTCACTTTTTAAGTTAAAAAATGATCAAAGTAAGAAAAAAAATCCAAGTAAACTCTCTGCATTTCATGGCAAATTAAAAAAAAAAAATGCATCAATTCCTAACTAGTTAGAAGAGCTTTATTGTGATGGATCTAGCTATTAACATTTAAGAGATGTCACAGTCTAGATTGGTTTCAAAGAAAATATTTATTGATTGGAGCTAACTACTATTTTTAATAGAGCATTAAATGCTTAAAAAAAAAAAGGAGAAATATACTCCATCGTGCGTATATACCAATCATCTTGATCCTCTCATCCACGAATGGACACTAGGCTGCTATGTCCCAACTATTGTAGATAATGCTACAATGAACATTGTGGAACTTATGTGGTTTTGGCTGATGGTTTTATATTCTGTACATATGTGCCCAAGAGTAGGATTACCAGGTCATAAGATTTTTATTTTAATATTTTCAGGTGAATCCAGATTGCTTTCCATAATGGTTGTACTACTTCATCTTTCTAGCTACAGTGAAATAAGATTATCTTTTCTCTGGATTCCCTCCAACAATTTTTGCTGAGATTTTTTTTTTAATTTTTTTAAATTTATTTATTTATGCATACAGAACTGGGGTACAGGCCACAGGTGCTGGGGTGGTGAAAGGATTCACCAGAGACAGAGAGGGGAGCAGAACAGGCCAACTGACGAAGTACACTGCTGAAGGGAGCAGAGGGCGGATCAGGAGAGGTCTGCTGTGTCATGAGGGTCACCTCCTGGGGTGGGGATCTAACTCATGCTGAAGTGGCTTTACCTTCTCAGTGCTGGCTTTAACCCACTGCGCCACTGGGGAGGGCCCATGGGATCTTTTTAACATGTGTCGATTTTATGGGTATGAGATGATCTGTCATTAAATTTTAATTTGCATCTCTCTTATTAGAAATGCCGAAATATTTTTTCATATGTCTTTTAACCACATTGAATTGTCTGTTCAAATTAGCTGCTCCTTTATTAATTAGGCTAATTGGTTTTTTAATTACTGAAGTATATGAGTTTTTAAATTATATTGAATATTAATCCCTTATTTGCTATATATTGAATGAATATTTTCTACCATTGGATAGGGTATTTGTTTAATCATTTCATATTTTCTTTTGCTGTATAGAAGCTTTTTAATTTGAGTTAATATAAATTGTTCATTTTTTATTTAATTCCCTTTTGTTTTTTATTTATTTATGCATACAGAACTGAGGTACAGGCCAGAGGTAGTGAGAAGACTCACAGAGTGGGGAGCAGAACAGGCAGATAGAGGAGGTACACTGCTGAGGGGAGCAGCCAGCCAGATAGGTGAGGTCTGCTGCAACATGTGGCTTGCCTTCCTGGCCAGGATGGAACTTACACTGAAGCAGCTGCAGCCAACTTGCAGTGTTGTATCCTAAGGCACCACATCATTAGGGAGGGCCCAATAATTCCCTTATATTAATGGTTGAGTTATCAAAAATATCTTTATTGTTGCTGTCATAGAATGTATCACCAATGTTTACTTATATATATTATAGTGCGACAGGCCTTATATCTAAATTTTTAATCCATTTGGAATTAAGTTTTATGTATGGTGTAATGATCCAACTTCATCTTTTATATGTGGCTTTCCAATTTTTCCAGCATCATTTATTAATTAACTCTCTTTACCCTGTTTTATAATCATAGATGCTTTATCATTAGGTGCTGGTATGTATGTGGACTTACTTCTGGGCTTTCAAGTCTTTACCACTGGTCCATGTATTTATTTTTGTGCTAATCTCATACTGTTTTACAATAAAGTCAGAAGACAAATAACATCCTTTTTTCTCATTGCCTCTTCAGGTTGTTTGCAATTCAAGGCCTTTGTGTTTCCATATAACTTTCAATATTTTTTGTTCAAATGCTTTGAAAAATATTGCTTGTATTTAAAAAGGAGATACTTTGTATTATCATTTTAGGCAAGATAGTCATTTTGATTGCATTGATTCTCTTCATCCATGAGCTATCTAAGTCCTTCCATAACTTCTTGTTCTCATGATACAGGTCTTTTAACTCCTTTGTTAGGTTGCTTCTTTTTGAAGTAATTATGCATGGAGTTATTTTTTTAATTTCTTGTATGTCTTCTTTGTATATAAAAAAAAGTTAGGGATTTTTATATGTTGATTTTGTGACTTTCTATCTTGTTATATTCATTTATTGTTTCTACTAACTTTTTTTTTTTAATTTTTTAAATTTTTTTTTTAAGATTTATTCGTGCGTACAGAACTGGGGAGCAGGCCAGAGGCTCAGGGGCGGTGAGAGGCTTCACCAGAGACAGAGTGGGGAACAGAACAGGCAGATCGAGGAAGTACACTGCTGAGGGGAGCAGCGGGCGGGCCAGGAGAGGTCTGCCATGCCATGTGGTCACCTCCGGGGCAGGCGGGAATGGAACTCATGTGGAAGCGGCTTTAGATTCTCATTGCTGTGCTTTCTTTAGTGCTGTGCTCAGTGCTATGCCACGAGGGAGGGCCTCTACTAACTTTTTGATGGAGTCCTTAAGATTTTACTATATAATGTCTGTGACTAATAATAATTTCATTTCTTTCCCCAACGTAGATTCCTTTATTTAGTGTGTTTAACTGGTAGCTCTGGCCAAAACCTTCAATAACAACTTAAACAGACGTGACAATAGGCATCCTTGTCTATTTTTTAAAGTATTTGTGCCTTATTTTCTTCTTAAACATTTAATTACAATAAATGTCATTATGTGAGTATATGTAGATGTACTATTATGTTGTTTATATATTTTATAAAATATCTGGTGAATATGCTAATGAAAATGTTATAGTCTGATGTAAACCAAATTACATATATTTTTAGCTCAGTCTTCTATATTGGTAACCAAAATGACTCTTAAAATAATTTCAGGTGTAAAAAGCAAAACCCAACAAATAAGTTCAAAACAGACGTTTTTCTGAAGAAGTCATACACTAGGCCAGCATGCACATAAAAAGATGCTCGACATCTGTAATCAAAAGGGAAGTTCAAATGAAAATTACACCTGTTAGAATGGCTATTAACAAAAAAAGAAAAGGACCAACCAGTGTTGTTGAGGACATGCTAGAAAGGGAGCTCTTATGCACTGTTAGTGGGAATGGAAATTGATGTAGCCACCAAAAAAACCGATGGTAGATCCTCAAAAAATTAAAAATCAAGTTGCCATCTGATGCAGCTATCCCTCCTCTCAGAATATATCAAAAGAAAATAAAAGCACTAACTCAAAGAGAAAGCTGCACTCCTATTTTCAAAGCAGTTTCATTTATAATAGCCAAGTCATGGAAGCCACCTAAATGTCCATCAATGGATGAATGGGTAATGGAAAAGGAAAGTGCATCTCACACACACACACACACACACACACATACACACATCTGGATGTATGTGCACATATATACATGATGAAATAATATTCAACTATAAAAATGGTCATTCTGCCGTGTGTGACATGTTCACAGATGGGCGTTGAAAGCATTATGCTAAATGAAATAAATCTGATGGAGAGAAACAAATATTGTATGATCTCATATGTGGTATCTAAAACAAAGCAAAATAAAAAAATCAAACTACCAATTACAAAATAAATAATCATGCTGATGCAATGCACATGATGGTAATTATAGTCACTAATACTGCATCACAAATTTGAAAGTTCCTAAGTGGGTAGGTCTTAAAATTTTTCATCACAAGAAAAATTTTTTTATCGTGGCAATTATTTTGCAATACATAGAAATGTCAAATCATTGCTTTGTATAATGAAAACTGATAATCATATGTAAGTTATATCTCAGGTTTATTAATTTATTGAGGAATTATACATGGTACTTATCCAGGAAGTTCTTTTTACTAAGCAGAATTAAATCTTGCATAGCCCTAAATCTACTTTACTGCCTTTTCTCAAACTGTTTAACTCTGCTTTAAGCATAATCCTTCACAACATGACAAATAGCTTAGTATCAAGGAAATTCTTTTTCAACATTACATAAATGTAGTAATTTTTCAAATGTTCCAAAGTGTGTTCCTCAAAGTAAAATATATTGAAATAGTTGGGGACTTGTGAATTCAAAAGAAAGTCCAGACTAGCCTGTACTTGTCCAGCCCAGACCAGCACGTGCATTCCAAGGTGTTATCAGGGCAACCCATTGAGGTGCAGCTAGAAAATATGAGAATGTTGGTCTATCTTGTAAGTTTAATTTTAAAAATTCTATTTTTATAAGTTGTTTCTGTCCATAGCCTATTAATATACAATAATTCATAAGTAACAGTTTATACATAAATTTAATACACCTACATATATTGGGGACATACATGGGGACAAATACATACATTTTTAAATGTTAGAGGCATGCAACTGAAAACATGGGTTGGTGGGTCAAATGGTTCCACATCTTCCCACTTTCCAGAGGGCCAACTTCAGGCCCAGGCATGCCTGGATTTCCTCATTCTGCAGACTATGGTTACCATCCCTACCAAGCTTATCAGAATATGCTGCAGCCCTTGAAAGGAGTACAAGAACCAATGGGGCCCTTTGAATCTTATATACTGCGGAGTATGCCAAGGCTGGGCACACATCAAGAGCAAACCAAAACTACACGCCATTATCTTCTATCAGAGACTAAGTAGACATGTGAGCTAGATTTGGACTTTCGTACTTTAAAGTTGGCGATGTTTTAAGTATCACTGTATTGTTTAGATTGATCAGTTTGAGATTAAGAGAGTAAATAATCAATGGTTACTTCAAAATAACACTAAGTGCACTGCTACCATTTATTGAATAATTCTGCATCTAACAGAAAGTATAATGGGTAATGGTGACAGGATTCCTTTTACCTGATTTGGCTCCAAAAGAGGATTTTAATCTCAAATGTTGAAACTATTTGTTAACTCTTATGCAGAACTCAGAGCACATTCCATGTAACTCCTCCCACCTCCCCTGCACTCCCCCAAAACCCACATCACTTAATGAGGAACCCTCCCAATTCGGGGAATGAAGGATGTTTTTGTAGATTGTTAGTATTTGTAGGGTAAATTTTGGTTTAAAAGATAATGCTTTTTACAAAAAAAAAAAAAGATTTATTTATTTGTGCATACAGAACTGGGGTACAGGCCAGAGGCTCAGGGGGCAGTGAGAAGCTTCACCAGAGACAGAGTGGGGAGCATAACAGGCAGATCGACGAAGTACACTGCTGAGGGGAGCAGCAGGCGGGTCAGGAGAGGTCTGCCACGCCATGTGGTCACCTCTGGGGCAGGCAGGAATCGAACTCATGAGGAAGCGGCTTTAGCTTCTTAGTGCAGTGCTTTAACTCGCTGCGCCACCAGGGAGGGCCCTGCTTTTTTTTTTTTTTAAAGATTTATTTATTTATGCTTACAGAACTGGGGTTCAGGCCATAGGTGCAGGGGCAGTGAGAGGATTCACCAGAGACAGAGTGGGGAGCAGAACAGGCAGATTGACAAAGTACACTGCTGAGAGGGAGCAGCGGCCTGATCAGAAGTCTGATATGCCATGTGGGTCAGGTCCCTGGATGGGGGATCAAACTCGTGCTGCAGTGACATCAGAGAGCTTCCTAATGCAGTGCTTTAACCCATTGCGCCACCAGGGAGAGCCCAAAAAGATAATGTTTTTAAAGCAACCTTTACATTAACCATGACTTTGGGATGTTACATTTCGTATTATTATAGCAAAGATGACTAAAATCTCCTTTTTTTCCCCTTATAAAGCATTTTGTAAGGATTCAGACTTACCATTATTAAAAAATATGTATATATATATTAAAAATATTCATTATATCATCCTTCATTTTTGCACAATGTATGATTTCCCTGTGAAATTCCCACCACCAATTCCCCCGTGCACTGTCACCATAGTCCCTTTTGCTCTTCCCACCGCCCTTCTGGTCCTTCTCCCTCCTCCTCCCCTACAGATTTTCTCTGATCTACAGTTGCCTGATGATTTTGATTTTTACTACAGTTACTTTTTGTTTTCTTATTCCCTTTTTGTTTTTTCTACATTTCTCCTGTAAGTGAGACAATTCAATATTTTTCTTTTTCTTTCTGGCTTATTTTGCTGAGCATAATCCTTTCCAGCTCCATCCATGTTGCTGTGAAGGGCACGAGTTTATCTTTTTTGATTGCTGAGTAATTTTCCATTGTGTAAATATACCACATTTTCTTGACCAAGTCACCTATTTTTGGGCATCTAGGCTGCTTCCATAGTTTACCTATTGTAAATTGTGCTGCAATAAACATAGGGTCCTGCATCCCTATGTTTATTGCTTGCCATTCGTATACCAACTTTTAATCTCTAAGAGTATCTTGAAGGCAATTCAATGGTATGTACTTGCTTCAAAAAAACACCTGACATTTAAGGATTGTTTTCACAGCATATTATGCTAATATGTATCCTGTGATCTAAAAATATGTCACTGTCAGATTATTTTGGTGACACTGAGGACTCAGGTCAATTAGGCAAGGGGATCCTAATCTTACTTTTAAGCATTCCAGTTACCAGTGACTTAAAAAATAAATCTCAGAAGACTCAATCATTTAATCTAGTTAGTCCTATTCTCTGACTTTTCCTGTGAATGTTTAACACTGAGGACTCTTGAGAGTATTCCTAATAGTCTTTTTCCAGAAAGGGTTGGAATTCATTAATATAAAAAAGTGAGAAAGTGTCTACAACATCTTAGGTGGAAAGGAAACTTATTTTCTTCTTGTTTTCCATTTTCCACCAGCACATTGTCAAGTTTGTTGCATATAATGTGCCCACTTTCTGAATCCATGTAATCTTGGAGTGATAGGCTTTATCATCCCTCCGCAGGACATACAGGACTTGTTGATGTTGGGTTTGAGCAGCGGTGAACCAAAGCTCTTGTTTCCAGTGTTTTCAGAAAAAGTAACACAAGGTGAAATTGAAAGAATGTGATTTCCATACTGATTATGGTATTGCTTGAGTGTGGTCTGACCCGAATCTTTCCTAAAATGAATTTTTGAAAAGTAAGCCCAACTTTAGCATGAAAAAATAAAAATACCTAATGGTATTTTTATAACAGTAGGCAGTAGTACAACAAAGTACTTGAATATGAGGTCTTCAGAAATTTTTTACTGATAATATAAAATAATGTACCTATTGAAGAAGCTTAAAAACAATGGCTATGTGTACAGTATGGCCTTCCAACAAATACATAATTATTTTATTAATTTTAAAAAAGATTTATTTATGTATGCATACGAGAGCTAAGATGTAGGCCAGAGGTGCAGGGAGTAGAGGAGAGAAGATGCATCAGAGACAAAGTGGGGAGCAGAACAGGAAGATCTACTGAAATACACTGCTAAGGGGAGAAGTCGGCTGTGCCATGTGGGTCAGCTCCCTGGCTGGGGATCATGTTGTAGTGCTCTGCCGGTAGTTTCGTAGCACTGACACTTAATCTTAACCACTGGCACCACCAGGGAGGCCCCATTTTATGATTTTTAGATGTACATATCATTGTGCCTTCAAGTTGCTTGTTGTGTCTTGTTTCTTGGTAGTCCAGAGCATCTTAAGAGACAGAAGTAAAATGCTGTCAAACTGCAGCCTGTGCCTTATTGGCTTTGGAATTGGACAGAAATGCTGAGCTAGAGAACAAGATTCAGAGCTTAAGTATCCTTATTTTCTGTAAGTTCATAGATTTCTTGAAAAGACAAATGGTCTGTGTCATGATAGGTTTGTTGTGAAGACAAACTGGAAATGAGTGTGTATTAAGACTTCACCAGCATCTGGCATGTGGGCAGGCACTGTTTGCGAGGATGTGCTATTCCAGTAGAGGTTTTAAAGCAGGAATCTGCTGGCTTCTTGGAGAGTGAGAGAAAAAAAATGTGGGGAATTGGTGATTGCAGTTTGGAAAAAGGCAGCTCATTCCTCGCTTAGAAGTTTAAACCGTAACATTCAGCTCATCATTCTGACATCAAACAAATAATTTTCAGAAGTCAAAACATTCTACTAATGTCACACCCCTGGAAATTTCTGAGGAGTCAAATTCATGCTGATCACAGGTAATTGATTATGTTAGAATCAGATACAAAATTCAGCTCTCACTGCTTTTAAATCTGTCTGTCTCTTACACTTATCCAGGATTCAGCCAGGCATTGCTTGCTCTGGCATGAGTCATAAGAAATTAGAGAGATGTCTAGCCTATTTATGTTCACAGCAGGATATCTTTATTCCTATTTATAGCTACCAAGTCACTTTGCAAATCTTCATTCATAACATACACATATGCTTTTGTACTTTGTAGTAAAGCTCTGGGCTAATAGACACGCAGCTCTTAACCATTAATGTTATAATCTAATATAGTTTTGTCTTTATTTGCAGCTAATCACAATAAAAGAAAATTCAAGTGTGTCAGATAGCTTAGGAGTGGTTAGTCTTATCAAAATTCCTTTATCATTATCTTCTTGAAAACAAAGAACTGGAAAAGGAAAAATCATGAAACTAAATAATGTCAGGGGCTCTTAAACAAGGAAGCAATGGGGAAAAAATAATCAATTTACCAAACCTTTATGTTTAAATCTATTAGGGCAGATTTACATCCAATTAGTACTGCAGTTTTGTTTGTTTGTTTGTTTGTTTATAATATGCCCCAAATAATTTCATATACTCCAAATAATTCAAAATATAAATAAGAACAATACACCAAAAAGAGAATTATTTCTGTGTTGAGGTAGTCTTTTCATCTCTTTCATAAATGAAATGAAACTAGCCCATCCTACTGGGGACAAAGGTAAACAGAAGACACTACTCCAAGAGGACTTGTTGTGAAGAGGAGAAATAGTAGAAGACATGGTGGAAGTTCTGCTTCCTCATTAGATTTCCCACTATCTGTGATGAGAGATACACAGTAACCTGTGTATTTCCAGTATCTGGTGGTAGTTTAGATCAATTAGAGGATTAACTCTCAGTGTGCCAAGGCACAGGCTTGCGTTAGCTGTGTGTTTCTGTTGTTTTAGAAGCAGAATTAAAATAATGTGCAGAATTGTTGTTCCTTGCTTTACCTTATTGAAGTTATGGAATTTCTAGATCATGCTGATCAGGTGGCCACCCATGTGCTTCTGAGCAATGGCTCAGGTGACTTCAGGCATGTGCTATGTCATGTTCTCTGCAGTGTTTCTTTAATCTAAATTATCACACAAGTGAACATGTAACTAAAGGCCTTTAATGTGAATCTTTTAGACTACAGAAGAAAACTCACCAACAGGAGGGATTTTAGGCATATAGTGACTACATTCCACATTAAGGAAAACATTTTTTATCACTACTCAGTACTTGCAAATATATACACATATATACACATATATACACACACATACCTGTATCGACAGACAGAGATAATGTGAAACAAAGGTTTCAGGAAACAGTATATACTGTAACTATAGCAAATGCGCTGTAATATTTTCCAGTCTACTTTATTTTTTTTCTAAATAAGTTGGATTCACTAATGAATTGTTACTTAATAATTTAAAAATTCCCCTCTTCAGAGAACCCCTATAACTTAATTCTCCTGAGAATCTGCTGAGTTTGTCATTATTAGTACTAAGGAAAAATCTTTAAATTTTGCTGGATATTTATATAATTTCTATTTGTCAGAAACCAATAGGAAAAAGCTCTATAATATGTCCAGCAACCTAGCCCTGAAGTCTGTTTAACTGCATTCAATTTTGAATTGAATTTTGACACTTCTTAACAACATCCTGATGAACTAGTTAGACATATCATGAACTAGGGGGGAAGAACGGGGGGGGGGGATCTCAAAGAACTCTAAAATAAAAATTTAACATCGTGAATGTTCTCAGAATGACACCTACAATTACTGTGTTTAGGGCAAAAGGACAAAGCCTCTTGCCTAAGGAAGGGATATGGGTTTCTTGTCTGATATCAGTTTAATTCAGCAGTAAAAAGATGGACTGTGGACACCTTGTCCTGCTAAGGGCAGGCTCTACAGTCCAAGCTTTTTATGTTTTTTCCTCTCACTTTCTGGATGCCGTTAATCTCGCTATCTATTTGCAGTCTCTGGTTGGAAATAGGTTTTTTATATAGCTGTGTGTGCAGTTGGCAGCAAGAACTGGGCAGAGCTTCTGTTTGCCACAGCAAAAATGTAGCGAGGCCGATGTAGATTAGACAGAGCATGGACTTAGAACTAGGGTTTGTTGGTCCCACTCCTGTGAATTATGCTGAATTAGGGGGAAAAACAGTTGACTTCTCTGAGTTCCAGGTGAATAATAATATTTAGGGCGCCAGTTATGGTGCTTTATTTTGGAAGACAAAAATGACCAAAGTGTAATGCATCCCCCTAACATGGAGGGGATACAGCTGTAGATTATTCTCATGGTATTAAATGAGAAAACAAACAGGACACAATGTTTCAGCCCTCTGAGGGTTATTGTTTGGTTTTGAAGCCACTGCATTATGAAATATAACAGATTTAGAAAAGTATAAAATCATTAATATTCAGCTAAATGAATTATTAGAAGACAAACACTTGCATAGCTGTGACCCAGACATTGAAAAATACTGTCATTACCCCAGAAATCCCTGCTTGCTTCCATCACCTGCTCCTTTCTCCCTAAAGGTAACCACCTGCTCAACTTTTGCAGTTATCAGTATCTTGATTGTCTTTCTCCACATATATATGTATAACCACATATGCATACATCATAAACATTATAGTTTCATTTTAGACTGATTTTGAACTTGCTATACAATCTGTTCTAGCTGGCTACTTTTACTCATCACATTATTTTTTAAATTCCCCATGCTGCCATTGTGAGCTGTCATTCATTCATTTCTGTTGTTGTATAATATTCACTTGAGTAAATATGCCACATTTCCTTTTTTAATCCAGTCTGTCATTGATGGACATCTGCTTTGTTTCCACTATTTGGCTACTAAGCAAAGTGCTGCAATGAAAACTCTAGCTATAATACGTGCTGCTATTGTCAGACTTCCCACGTCACACATGCCAGTTGGTATGTAGGTCTCACTTTAGCTTAAATCTGCTATCCTTGGTTATTAATTAGATCAAGCTCCTTATCAGTCATTTAGATTCCTTCTCACGTGAAATGCCTATGTAAGTTTATTTTTACATCATTTCGTACATTTTTTTTCCATCTCAATTGTAATCCCCGCGGTTTTCCCATCACCAAGTCACCCGTGTGCCATCACCGTAATCCCGTGCATTTCCCTCCCCCCACCGCCCCCGTTTTTGATCCTCTCTCATTTTTAAATGAGTTGTCTCTCTCATAATGCTCTGGATGTAATCTTTGTTATGTATATATGTCATATAAGTATTTGTTATGTATATATGTCATATAAGTATATGTCATATAAGTATTATGCAAATGACTTCTCCCACTCTGAACCTTTATCTTTTAGTCTCTTGGGGGTTTCTTTTCATAAATAGAATTTCATTTCAAATTGTAGTAAAAGTAGCAATTACTGTGTTATAATGAAAAATAGGAGTAGACTCACCATATCTCCATATCGATCTTTTTTTTTTTTTAAGATTTATTTATTTTATGCTTACAGAACTGAGATACAGGCCAGAGGTGAGATGGGTGAGAGTATTCACCAGAATCAGAGTGGGAGCAGAACAGGCAGCTTGACAAAGTACACGGCTGAGGGGAGCAGTGAGCTGGTCAGAAAAGGTCTGCCACGCCATGTGGGACAGCTTCCTGGCCAGGGATTGAACTTGTGCTGCAGTGGCTTCGGAGAGTTTCATAATGTGGAGATTTAACCTGTTGCGCCACCAGAGAGGGCCCTCAATGTTTTGTTTTAAGTGTTCTTTTCCTAATTTCATTTTATTTATTTACTTATATATATATATACACACACATATATGTTTGATTATATTGTTCTTCATTTTGTAGTTTTTTTCATCTCAGTTGTAATCCCTACAGCCTCCCATCACCACTTCATCCATCACCATAGTCCCATAAACTCTTCCCACTCCATTTTTTATCCTGTTCCCCTCTGGTTTACAGTTGTTACTTGGTGTTCTTTTTTACTTTATTACAATTACTATATATATATATATTTTTTTTTCCTGATCTCTTACACTCCTGCTATGAGTGAAACCATCCAGTATTTTACTTTTTCTTTCTGGCTTATTTCACTAAGCATGATCTTCTCCAGCTCCATACATGTTGCTGCAAAAGGCATGTGCCTATCTTTTTGATTGCTGACTAATATTCCATTTGGGTGTATGTACTACATCTTCTTGATCCAGTCATCTATTTTTGGGCATTTTGGCTGGTTTCACATCTTCCCTATTGTAAATAAAGCAGCAATAAGTACACTGCTGAAGGGAGCAGCAGCAAGACAAGAGAAGTCTACTGAGCCATGTGGATCACCTCCCTAGATAAGGATAGAACTTGTGCAGAAGTGGCTGCAGCTAGCTTTGTAATGCTGTGCTTTAACCTGTTGAGCCAGGGCCCCTTTAAGTGTTTTTTCTTTATCCAAACACTTTTTTTTTTTTTAAGATTTATTTATTTGTGTATACAGAACTGGAGTACAGGCCAGAGGTGCAGGGGTGGTGAGAGGATTCACCAGAGACAGAGTGGGGAGCAGATCATCGAAGTACACTGCTGAGGGGAGCGGGGGTGGGAGGGAGGCAGGAGAGATCTGCCTTGCCATGTGGATCATCTGTGGGGCAGGCAGATTGAACTTATGCAGAAATGGCTTTAGCTTCTTAGTGCTGTGTTTTAACCCTCTGCACCACCAGGGAGGGCCCTATCCCAACACTAATTTTTTAAAAGATCTTTGCCTTTGCTGCACTCCAGTGCTACTGCTGTGATAAATCAAGCATCCATACATGTGCAGGTCAGCTTGTGGGTTTTCTTTAGGGCCCCTTTGATCTGTATCTATCATTACAATAATCCCACAAATCTTCTATAGCCTATATGTTTGTTTGCCTTGCCTTAAGACAGGCTTCTCAAATAAAATGGCTGTTTCTGGAAATGTTATCAAGTTTAGGTAATGTGGTTTCAGTAACATTATGGTAACAATCTCTCCTGAAACCCCCTGGATCTTGAATGACCTTAGCTCCACCAAGGTCACACATATTGTGGAAAAAAGCCTTCTCTGGACATCTTAGAAAAACCTGTCTGAACCTATAGTACATATTGCCCTTTACAGAGCTAACTATTCTTTATACTAGACCGTCCTTGTTCAAAATACTGTTTTGTGTCCCCATTGAAAGATTGTTACTTGCTTTGATCTCCTCACTATTTGCTTTCTATTTGAAGTTTTTATTACATGAAACTTTTGCTAGTCCACTTCCCTATTGTATTAATTTGGTTATTATACTTACTTTTTTTTTTTAAAGATTTATTTATTTGCTCATACAGAACTGGGGTACAGGCCAGAGGCTCAGGGGCGGCGAGAGGCTTCACCAGAGACAGAGTGGGGAGCAGAACAGGCAGATCGACGAAGTACACTGCTGAGGGGAGCAGCGGGCAGGTCAGGAGAGGTCTGCCACGCCATGTGGTCACCTCCCGGGGAGGCGGGAATCTAACTCATGAGGAAGAGGCTTTAGCTTTTCAGTGCTGTGCTTTAACCCGCTGCGCCACCAGGGAGGGCCCTATGATACTTACTTTTACTACTCCTAATGGTGGTCCAAATTATTATAACTTATGTGCTTAACTTAATACTGTTACCCTTTTTCTGGAAAACATAAATGTTTTTAGGATGATTTAATTTCACTGAATTCTCTATAAACTTTTATATGATTATAATGTATATTCATTCTGTGTAATTTGTAAATTCCACAACTTTATTAATACCATTTTACATAGTCAATAATGAGCTAGATTTACCTGGAAATTTCTTTGTCTAGAAAGCTACCAAGGTGCTCTTATTTCTCCCTATATTTTTGAGTTTCTGGAGTTATTCTACTCTGGCCTGAAGACCATTTTTAAGTGTTACTCTTATAATTCTGTAAATGAGTTTGTTTTAATTCGCATTGTTGAAGGCTATTTTTTTTTTCTGGCGGAGGATTTAGATTGGCATTCATTTTTCTTTTAGTCCTTTGATGTTATTATTCTCCTGTCTTCCGACTTCCGGTGTTCTGCTGAGGAAACACCTATCAGTATAATTGTCCTGCAGTCTGGCATAAACTTCGCAAAGGCTAGAGACACAAAGCAACTACAAGTACAGAACTTTGTCACTCCTCCAGATACAACCTCAATCCCAGAGTATCTCCTCATACCCCTAGTTACTAAGGCTGTGCTGTTTGCTGGTGTACAGAGTCCTTCTATCACTGGAAAGGGAAGCTAGAAAGACAAATTTCACTCAATTTATGATCATGCTTGGTTATACACTATTTTTTGTTTTGTTCTGTTTTTCACATAACAGTTTATTGGTCTCCCATTAAGACTGGGCAACTTATTGAAACAAATGTTATGTTCATTGAAATAGTTACAAAATTTAATGAGCAATGAGTTGTTATTCAAGTCACATGTATTCATAACTGAATATTAACCTCCAAATTTTATGATTTACAAATAGCCTGATTTATACTTGCATCAATTACTTACAATGATCTAAAGCCCTCAGAGGTGTTCTCAGATTTAAACAAAAAAATTATCCCAAGGTTTTTTGTTTTTGCTAAATCATTTTTAAGATTTGTAGCTTTGAAGCATTTTATTAAAAAGTTGGTATTCATACTAACTGCTAAGAACTTAAAATTCATCAGATATTTACTTCATTTTTTAGCTTGACCTTCTAGTAAATCTTTAGCTTCATTGATTTTGGCCTATAGAAGGAAATCCTCCCTTGTCTGGGTGATTTAAAAGCATAATTCGTCGATGAGCATCCCTTATTTTTCCTTTATTGGCAGTAGGGCTTACACCTAATATTAATGCTGCTTCCCACCTTGTCATTTTGGGTTCAAACCCACCTCTCTAATAGCCACCACTGAAAGCAGATTTTGGTAGACTTTGGAAAACCTGTTTTACTTGAGTCTCCATATGCTTCATGGTTTGCAAAACATAGTGGCCTGCAAATCCGGCAGCAGCAATGGTCAGTCCAGCTGCTACCATTGTACTGGCCATGGCTCCGACTCAGCTCTCCTGCCTCCACCCAGAGCAGGGTTCATCCCAGACCAGAGGCCGCGGCCCCCAGCCCCACGGCAACACCAGAAAGCTACGTGGCCACCACCAGCCAGCACCGGTTATACACTATTTTAAGCTAAGTTAGAAAGAGAAATTTAACAAAGATCATGAACATGTTGACTTATAAACTTGGGATTGTTCAGTGCATTCTCTGTGTGTTAATAGAAAATTTTTGGTTTTTTTAGACTAAATTTTTATCGGTAGAGGAAAGTTGTCTTCAATAAAAGGTCATTTGAATTGAATGGCACTTTTAGAAGTCAGGGTACTTTAAAATGTGTGTTTGAATGGAATTATTTGTATGGAAACATCAGTATCAAAAACAATGGAAAATAACTACTTGATTTACATTGGCAATAAATGTTTCATGTACTTTGTTAATTGGTAGAACTAATTTCAACCTATCATTCAAGAGTATAGGTAGACGACAATAGTTTTCAGTTGGTATTAGAAGATAACAAATTTCCTTACATTTTGCATTTCTAAGTGTTCTCTAATACTTCCCTGACCCACCACATATTTCCACCTAATCATATCGAAGTTTAGTTAATACATTCACATCACCCAAAAGCCAGAACATTTTATAGTAAAAATCCAACCTCCCAACACTTATTCCTATGTGCTCACTTCTTACCTGGTACCTATTCATTTCACACATGTCATACAAGAATTTCTTTATGCAATAAAATAGATGTAAATATGGTGTCTCGTTTTCCTGCTTTTTAATGACAGCTTGCAAATTATAAATACTTATTTGGACTTTTCTCTTTCAGTTAATATATTTTATGGATATTCCATTACAGTATATAAAATACTACTTTTTTACAGATACATAATACTCAGTGTCTTTTGTTTAATCATTCTGTTAATAGCCTTCTGGGTTGTTTCTCATCTTTCATTAGAAACAACAATGTGGGCCCTCCCTGTTGGCTCAGCGGGTTAAAGCACAGCACAAAGAAGCTTAAGCCTCTTCCGCATGAGTTCCATCCCCATGTGCCCCGAGGAGATCCACATGGTGAGGCAGACCTCTCCTGACCCACGGCTGCTCCCCTCAGCAGTGTACTTCGTTGATCTGCCTGTTCTGTACCCACTGTGTCTCTGGTGAATCCTCTCACCCTCCGCATGTCTGGCCTGTACCCCAGTTCTGTACGAATAAATAAATAAATCTTTTTTTTAAAAAAAAAGAAACAACAATGGTAACAGATATCATTTAGCTCCTCCTTAGCCTCACAAATTTCCTTCTTCAGTTTTTTCCTTTATGTCCTAGGTGTTCCTGTGATGACCCATTAAGCAGGAGATGGACCCACTTCCACCCTCATCCTTTGCCCAGACTAGGGAACTTACTTGCACCTCCACCTTAGGGTGCCACTGTTGCTCCTCAGGCAAGCACCCATGTGTTTGAACCAGAATTACAGAAAAGCATATCTCTTTAATATTTAGTTATGCATTTAAGAACTGGAGTATAGGCCAGAGTGTGGGAGATAAGAGGATCAACCGGAGACAGAGTGGGGAGCAGAACAGACAGATCTACTGAAGTCTGCTGAGGGGAGCAATGATGAGACAGGAGAGGTCTGCTGCACCAGGTCAGCTCCCTGGCCAGAGATAGAATTCAATCTGCAGCGGCTGCTGTTGGTAGTGCTGAGACTTTAACCCATGAGCCACTAGCAGAGTGAACCTTAAAGAAAGTGTATAAATCTTAAAACAGAGAGTGAATCTTAGAACAAAGGAAGATGGGATCCAGTAAAAAAATAAAATAAAATAAAAAGATTTTATTACATTTTCTCCCTCTCTCTATCCCATGGGTTATCCTGAAATATAGTAGTTATAGGCTCTTAAGTTCCTTCTAGATCAAGCAGTGAGTTATATTTGAAATCAGGCAGTAGTTTCTCAGTATTAGGGCTGTGTTGGTTCTTCCTTCTCTCCTGCCTCTTTCCTCATTTCCTTCACTTCTGGGCTTGAATTTTTAGGTAAAAGAACAATATATACTAGCAAGCCCTAAAATAATAATATATAGTAGCAATCCCTAAACTCTGAAGACATCGGGTTAACACCGCCAGAACCAGGGATAGCCTTTGAAATCTGACCCCTGAATAGGATTTTGGAGTTGTGTTTCTCTCCAGTCTGATGCCATGAAGGACCTTGTGGCTCAGAGGTGGAGGAGGCAGGCAATAACCCCTGTGTACAGCAGCATCAGAATGACTGTAGATTTCACGCAAGGTTAACTGGGATGAGGTATAAGGGAATCTGAGGCCAAAGTACATACCATGTCTCAGGAGCTATGGGAAGAATTATAAGCATAGGGGTATTTGAGACTGGGTCTCATTTATGGCTTTGGGCAACCTAAAGTGGCTTTCATTTAGCCAATTGCCACTGTGATAATCTGCAGAGCACTTTGCTGGCTATTCAGCTGTTATTTCTCAGCTCCAACCTCACTTTTCTCTACTTTGCTTTGTGAAGCCCAGTGAGTCTTATTTCTGTTATAACAGTTGGCTCCTGTTAGGTTCTTTAAAAAGGGAACGCTAGAGGGAGACGGAACTCCTGGAGGAGGAGGAACAACCATTTCCTTCCTGGTTTGTGTTCCGGGCCCTGAATTCCTGCTACAGGAAATGTCTCCAAATTTCCAGGTTTTTTGTTTGTTTGTTTGTTTGTTTTGTCTTTTAAAGATTTATTTATTTGTGCAGAACTGGGGTACAGGCCAGAGGCTCAGGGGCAGTGAGAGGCTTCACCAGCGACAGAGCAGGGAGCAGAACAGGCAGATCGATGAAGTACACTGCGAGGGGAGCAATAGGTGGGTCAGGAGAGGTCTGCCGCGCCATGTGGTCACCTCCGGGGCAGGCGGGGATCGAACTCATGCAGAAGAGGCTTCACATTCCCAGTGCTGTGCTTTAACCCGCTGCGCCACCAGGGAGGGCCAGTTTCGAGGTTTTAATAAATCCAGATTCTTTCCTTTGCTCTTCAACCCTTGGAAGGCAGCTTAGTTCTATGCTGTTATGTATGTGTCCTCTCAATGTCTTCCTTTTGCTTTTGTGGTCATTTCGTATTTCTTTAACCAATTCCTTGGGATGTATTATCGCTGTCATATCATTGGAGTAAGCTAGGTAAACTGAAATGCATTCCTTTTCCAGAAATTATCGATGTAAAGTGGCATCTTGCCACCTGCAATAGTTTTGTTTACTTGATTGATGGGACCTGGGCTCAATGATGACCTGAATTCTTTGAGAAGAAGATGCAGAACTTTCTCCACATTATGTAGAGGGAGGACTGAAAGCTTTCAGAGGACGGGGATGTTTGAGTGGCCTCACCATCAGCTTTCTGCACTCTAGCTGCTGAGGGGAGCAGCGGGCAGGCCAGGAGAGGTCTGCTGCGCCATGTGGGTAACCTCCGGGATGGGGATCAAACTCATGCTGAAGTGGCTTTAGCTTCTCAGTGCTGTGCTTTAACCTGCTGCACAACCAGGGAGGGCCCAGTGGTGGAAATTTTATGGGGACTACACCTGAGAGGAGAAAGTAAACATTGTACAAAAATGAATGATGATGTAATACGTGTGTGTGTTAAAGACAATAATATTAAACAAAGAAAATAAATTTGAGATCTCATGAACACAAAGCCAACTTGAGTCTCCACATTGGAGATTCTAAGCTTTTCATTTTGTAAAGCTGAACCAGTTCACAGACTGAGTCATTTAAGTGAAGAAGAGGATAGGTCCACTGAGAAAGTATCCGTAACTCAGCCACAACATTATATTTAACTCTTTTCCAAGCTTTCCTCCAAGAGACATCGCAGTCATTGACTGTCATGACTGCACTATGGGAAAGGAATCCTCAGACTGAGCTGACAGAGTTGCTGGAGTAGTTTAGAGGAAATGCTCAGCGCCTGTAGCCACAAGGCAGACTGTGCTGAAAGCAGACACTGATCTGATTTAAGGATGACAGTGCCACAGCTGCAGATCTAAGGCTGAAAGCAGGGGAGAGGAAGGAAAAGGGACCAACACAGGAGTGGAAAGAGCACGAGGGACCATTGTGATGGTTCACAGGTGATTTGGTGGTGGAAGATTTATGGAGACTACCCTTGAAGGGAGAAATCAAATATTGTATAGAAATGAACAATAACGTAAGAAGATTAATAAGTTAATAAAAGGGAAAAAAAAGATGACTGTACCACAAAGAAGACTGGTTATACACATTTGCTAGATTCCCTGTATAAAACACAGGATTTAGATAATAACAATAAGTCTGAGAGTATAATAACTAAATTCTTCACCTGGCAAAAGTACATTTTCCCACTTGTTAGGGAGAGAGCCGTTTTTGTACCTGGAGACCATGCAATGACTTAGGTAGAATAGCTGTCTCATAAGATGGTGCCACTTAATAGCACACGGACTCCATCTCATTCCCCCAGGCTGAAGCTGGGGTCAGAATTCAACCCAAAATGAATGAGGAAATTGTTCCAGGAAGTAATAGCTTACATGTCATAGGAGTTGAACAATCTAGACTGTAACCACTAGTATGAATCAAGGAAACATGCAAAGGAACGGATCCCTAAGGCATTGGACTGGGGAGGAGTGAGGAGTGTGAAATGTGACACCAGATGGGGGGTAATTTAGTGATAGAGAGATAATCGCCTATGACTTAGGTTTCAGTGTTTTAGCGAAGACACCTGGAATGGAATATATCCTCACAGTCAGTGGAGGCAGCTCTTTGCAGTATGGCTAACGCAATAGCTCACAGTAAATTAAATGCAGATAACAGATTTCCTTGGCAAGATATTGGGAAAGGCTCAAGATGAGAACGTTAGAGTAGAGTTACTGTGTAATTGTTGAGGACCCTCCACCCAATGGCCCAAGTGTGGTCCCAAAGGATATTGTTTCCTAGAGGCCACAGATAATGCACTTGTGAAAGAGCCACTGATATTTTTGAGGAGTTTAATGACTGCTGTTTTGTTTTGAGGGGAGCTGATAATATGAACTGTTGCCTTGGAGTTGTGATCCTTGGAATTCAGGATGGTGAAGGAATTCAGACAAAGCAGAAGCCAGGTGGCAGCACAGAATCATCAGAGGCAACATGGATCTAATTACCATAATGAGTAAGGTCAACATAGCAGTTTGCTCCAGATAGTTTCTTCCTATTGTCCCAGTGTAATTATTAAGAATGCAAGATTTCTGGCCCCCCTGGTGGCGCAGCGGGTTAAAGCACAGCACTGAGAATCTAAAGCCGCTTCCGCATGAGTTCGATTCCCGCCTGCCCCGGAGGTGACCACATGGCGTGGCAGACCTCTCCTGACCCGCCCGCTGCTCCCCTCAGCAGTGTACTTCCATGATCTGCCTGTTCTGCTCCCCACTCTGTCTCTGGTGAAGCCTCTCACCCTCCGCAACTCTGGCCTGTCCCCCAGCTCTGTATGAATAAATAAATAAATCTTTAAAAAAAAAAAAAAAGAATGCAAGATTTCAATATCGAAAATGATTTTGCCACAAGATATTTGATCACCCTACGAATGGACAGAAAGTGTAAGTGACAATCAGGATGCCTCGATCCATCGGGATACTAGGGGATGAGTAGTAGAAAGTCATGTTGCTTTAGGGTCAAAATAGGATAGCAGATTAGGCTACCTGATTTTCAGAAAAACAACAATAACTTTTTTTTTTAATGGCAGCTGGTGAATAATGGCTGATTTCAGCAATTATAATAGAAAAGTGCAATTTCTCTTTCATTTTCCAGGTCTAAGTAAGTTCACAGACTGAGAACCAATCAACTGAAGCAGAAGATGTTGGTACTTGAGGAAGTATCCTGCAATAGATCATGTGTGTCTATTTCTCTATTCCTTCCCCACAGAGATCTATGATCTTCTTTTTTCTGGTGGATAAATGTCCACCAGAGAAAGGAGAACACTCAGATTTATCAGAGACTAGAGATAAAGTAGAATTTATATAAGCTACTTAATAAGTAAATTCCTGACCACCGTTCATTTTACAGTGTATCCATTGGGTCCACAGATCCAGATTCTGAATGTATGATTGATATAAATATCCTTGGCACAAATAGAATATTTACAATTGATCATAGATTTGTGAAGTAAGGGGCATGGTGCTTGTATGAGTCAAGTGAAAGTCCCTGAGTCTACACCCACCTTTGGCAAATGTAATAGCAGCATCAATACTATCCAAAAGTGATTAGTGCTCTTATAAAAGGCTTGAAGAATAAAGGGATAGTATTCTCCATTATCCCAAGGCTTAATTCTTGCTCGTGTTAAAAAAAAAAAAAAAAAGAAAGAAAGAAAAAGATGGGTAAGAGGGATAACATTGGCATCTCCTGTTAAAGCTGCCATGCTAAATCTGGCCACTTCATCACTTCATTGGAGTAGATCAGCATGGCCACTAATATTGCTATCCAGCTGCTGATTTGATAAATGTGTTTTGTTCATTTTCAATCAGTAGGAAGGAGCAAAAGCAGTTTGCTTGTATATATAGAAGGACAAAGTTACACTCTATCCAGAACTTTATTTTTTTTGTGTGCTTTGTTATATGTTGCATATTATTACTCATCTTGATATTACATGGAATATTGATAATGTCGTGCTAATGGCTAGTTCCCTGGATGATGCCCTGGGAAATAAGTCCCACTTACCAGATTCAGGAGTTCACACTGGTGAAATTTTCTGAATCAATGGGCTGCGCAAAATCAACTATAAGGTGAAGATAAAGTTGCACTTTACATCTTCAGCCACAAGAGGCTGTCCTTGGTGGACCTCTGAATTTTGGGGGAAGTATGTAGTGTGATACAGAATACTATTTTGACCCATTTGGGAGTGACTTAGAATTTGCATTTTCTAAGAGACCCAAAAAATGAGACCTGCGGTAGGTTCAAGAAAAGAATACAGATTTCTCTGCCTCTCAGACTATATGAGCCTGTCACTTGCAGTCAAGGCTTCCACATCTTTGGGCAGACTTTCCTCAGGATTTCATGAATTTGTTATTTTAAATGGCATTTGTATTTCAATTTCTGGTTGCATAAGCTGGTATATAGAATTACAGGTTTTTGTTTTTTTCTCTTTTACATGTTTCACTCTGTGGCCTCACTAAATTTGCTTATTAGTTGATTTATGCCATATATATTGAAAACTTACCTTGATAGGTGTATATTTTTGTATTCCTTAAAACTTCCTTGAGATTTGGTCTGAGATCCAATTAACTTATATATAAGAATACAAACAGGCCCTCCCTGGTGGCGCAGCGGGTTAAAGCACAGCACTGAGAAGCTAAAGCCACTTACGCATGAGTTCGATCCCGCCTGCCCTGGAGGAGATCCACATGGCGCAGCAGACCTCTCCTGACCCGCCAGCTGCTCCCCTCAGCAGTGTACTTCATCAATCTGCCTGTTCTACTCCCCTCTATGTCTCTGGTGAAGCCTCTCACCCTCCGCATCTCTGGCCTGTACCCCAGTTCCATATGAATAAATACATAAATCTTAAAAAAAAAAAGAATACAAACAACAGGACCCTTTTATGGTTTGTTCTGCAGGTACAAAGTAGTGCTGAATAGAATTTTTCTCAGCCACTGAGGCAACTTCCTGGGGTTATTATCTATTGTCTTGTGAATTATGTGCTTTTCCAATCTGCCTCGTGAGAACAGGCATCATTGCTAGCCCTCTGTGAGTGCCAAGCACTGTTCTTTATTTTACTTGGATATTATTTCAACTCACCCTGGATGATTTCTTTACATTCATGCACTGGTGAGTACTCTGCTGGTACCTGAGGATTATGCAGATGTCAGAACTCTGTTCGCAGGTCTCTGCCTCTGCAAACTCTAGCTCTCTAGTCTACTCATTGACTCTCACCTGCATATTCCCAGCCCACGTGTCCACCAGGGTGTGCTTGAGGTGACTTCCTGGTGTACAATCTGGAGTCTGGGGGCCATAGCTGGGGGCAGTCACTGGAGTTCAACTCATTTTGGATTTGTTTTGGGGATTACTATCCTTCATTGCTTAATGTCCTTGAAAATCACAGGTTGATATTTTTTTGTTTGTCTTTTACTTGTTTTGGGTGGGAAGGTAAATCTGATTCCTGTTATTTCTTCTTGGATGGAAATAGATATCTCAGAAATGAGTTTTAAGAGTACATTTATTGCATTTTATCTGAAACTTACTGGTGTTTTGAGCTTAAGGATCTCAGTTTCTTTAAAGTGATGGCATCTGTTAGTTGCTTTCCCCATACCCAAACTCCCTTCCCTTCTCTGTAATGGAGCACTACTAAAGACAAGCTTAACTAAAGACACGGCTTTTATTCTCTTCTGGAACTAGGTGTGCGTATTTGACTAAGTGCTGTTCATATTGTTATAAACCTTAATGGGGTGACCTTCTAGGATTCTCTTTCATTATTTCTCCCCCCACCCCATCCTATTTTCTGTATATGCTCTGAATAGTTCCAGTTTTCCAAATTGCTAGAAACCTAAATCAACCCCTAAAGACAACACTTGCCACAATGAAAATTGTGAGGCAGCGGACATTTACTTGTGATTATGACTCATAAATTGGTATCTTTTCTCCACTTTCCTGCCACCAAATATATTAAAACATATTAAGTGCTTTTACATGTTATCTCCTGGTTACCAAAAATTGCTTTCAAGAAAGTATCCAAAGAACAGTACGTAGGGCTGTGTAGTTATTTATAGAAATGAAGTTCTAGTAGTCAGTTTTTCAATTTGTAGGAAGGTTTTTTTATTTACCAGGGTGTTTTTTTTTTTTTTTTAAAGATTTATTTATTTATTCATACAGAACTGGGGTACAGGCCAGAGGCTCAGGGGCGGTGAGAGGCTTCACCAGAGACAGAGTGGGGAGCAGAACAGGCAGATCGACGAAGTACACTGCTGAGGGGAGCAGCGGGCGGGTCAGGAGAGGTCTGGCTCGCCATGTGGTCTCCTCCGGGGCAGGCGGCAGGCGGGAATCGAACTCATGCGGAAGTGGCTTCAGATTCTCAGTGCTGTGCTTTAACCCGCTGCGCCACCAGGGAGGGCCTTTTTGTTTTTTTTTTAAGGGAACTCTTGAAATTCTATCTTTATAGGAGTCTGCACTCAAGGGGAAAGATGATTCAGTCAATGAGTAGTTTTATTTTAGACAGGCAATATGTAAATGTACAACTCATCAACTTGCCTCTGTGCTTGATTCAGAATTAGAAAATAGTATCTGAGAGATCTATTATAATTATATACAACATATATTACATATGCATATTTTTATATATCCCCTTGTTTGCCTCCAATTTACCTTCAAACTCTTCTCTGAAACTAGCCATATAATTTTTGCAGATATCAAGCCCATAGAATTTCTGTTTTTCTCTACTCTACTCTGATAAACTGATTATGTGAATAGACTCAGATCACCAGCATCCATGTCCTGTTGAATCACTTATATGTAGCCAATCAGAGCAGATAAAGGAAATAGATGTTACCGAGTATATCTCTCATTTGCAAGCCCTTCAGCTCTTTTATTTATCCAAATTCTCAAAGTCACCTTTGCATTTTCATTTTGAATATACTTCTGAACTTTTGAAGGGGAAAAAAAAAAGATCTATAAGGTATCGATGTTATTTTTATCAATTTTCTCCTTCTCTGGTATTTGCAGCTCTAGTAGCAATTGCTTACTATAATGCTAGGAAAAAAGTACAGGGATGATAAAATAATCTCTTCCTTCTCCTGGTGGGATTCATATATGACTATAATTTTGTAGAGTTGGCAGAGACTTCCTGAGACTTTAACCCTGGGGAATAAATGTAATATTTGGACAAGTAAGCAAACCCCTTCAAAACTCATATGTATATAGTTTAAGAAGACTGCCAAGGAGTGCTTGCCTGCTTATGAATTTATGTGTACAAATGACAGGCACATAACACAATTTCTTTTGCTTTTTAAAGATTTATTTATTTAGTCATACAAGAATTAGGATGCATGTCAGAGAGGGGAGGGGCAGTGGTAAGAGGATTTACCAGAGACAGTGTGGGAAGCAGAACAGGCAGATCTACTGAAATACACTGCTGAGGGAGCAGCGGGCAAGACAGTAGAGGTCTGTCTCCCCCCTGGCCAGGGATGTGTGTCACCGCCCTGGCCAGGGATCGAACTCGTGCTACTGCGACTATGGATCGCTTCATAGTGCTGTGCTTTAACCCGTTGTGCCACCAGGGAGGACCCAACACAATTTCTTAAAGAAGGAAAATGCACTTCAAATTTTAGTCTTACTTGCATGGTAAGTAGGGAAAAGCATCTGAAAGGAAAATATCAAAAAGTTGTCAGGTAGATTGCCAAGAAAATTGCATTGTAGTATTGTTAATCAATGAACACTATTAATTCATTCATCTAGAAAACACATTCATCAGAGTCCTGGCTCATCTTTTTGTCAAGAGCTCTTGTATCCCAGCTTTTTGTATGGCTAATTCATCATCGTCCATTATCGTTTGAAACCTAACTATTAGGCACCTTCCCTTGTCATTCTATCTAAAGTAAACCCCTGGTTACTCTTATCTCCTCATCTGTTTTATTTCTACTGTAAGATTTATCACTGTTTAAGGGTTTTGTTTATTTACATGTTACTTACTTAAATTCTGTCTTCCTGACAATAATTGAGTTTTATGAGGTAGGATTTTTTTTTTTTAATCTTTTTCAGCTTTGGAGGCAAGAACTGAGGTGGGAAGAGTGCATTGGACTATGGTAATGGCACACAGGTGAATTGCTGATGAGAAGCCCATGGGGATTATAACTGAGATGAAAAAGTGCACAATATGAGGAATGATGTAAGAAAATTAAATAAATAAAATAATTTTTAAATCTTCATGTATTTTATTTTAATAATTATAAATATATAATATGTATTTTGTAAATATGCGTTTAATTACATGTAGCTGTAATATATAGCTATACATCATCAAATACAAGATTAACATTTGATATTCAGGTATTTTCAGTTTTTCTTTAAGTTTATGCCAACTTAATTTACTATCAGATATATAAAATTGTATACTGGTATATGAAAGTGGTATATACAGCTACAGATTTTACAGTAACCTTATCACTATTATTATTATACGCTAAAGTGTTAGCTAATTTGGTGAGCAAAAGCATCCCATTTCTGTTTGCATTTTCATTTTTAAAATTTATTTGCTTTGTATATTATTATTCTGTGTCCATTAATGCAAAGGGATTTTTTGTTTATCCAAGCTGTTTGTAAAAATTAATTTCCACAGCTAATTTTATGTGTTAAATTCTTTATATGTTATATGTTAAACTTTTGGTTATATATTGCAGTTATTAAAAATTTCTTATTAAAAATTCTTACTTAATATTTAATTTGGTTTATGGCATTTTTTCAAAAACAATTGTCAACTTTAAGGCACTAGTTTTCTATGCTCTTATTTATGACTTTTTCACTAATTTCAAGTTTATGTCCTCTGAATTTAGAAGATCGGAATATTATTTTTCTGTGTTTTCTTCCATTTTAAAGTCATATTCTATAAACATTTTACTACTTCTGAAATTTATTTTGGTGTACTGAGTAAAATAAGGCCAAACTTTGATATTTTTCCAAAGAGCCAATCAATCAGCCATGACATTTTTGTTAAGTAATCTTTTTTCCCTACTAATTAGCATCGCCTGTCTTATAATGAGCAAATTTGTACACATTTGTAACTGCTCTTAAAAACTAGTGACAGCACTCTGATGAGAGAATTAATTAAGTTTTATGGTATTTTTTAATTATTTATAATTACCTTTATTGTAGTATAACTTGCATACAACAAAATGGACCCACTTAAAATATGCAGATCAAAGAATTTTTACCTCAGATCGAGTGCCTCTACCCTCCAAGCTATGACTTTGTTCTGTGAAATTCCTAATTTGTTTTCTATTGCTAGATTCACTATTTCTAGAATTTCATACAAATGCAATCATATAACATGTGTGCTTTAATGCTTAGCTTCATGCAATATAGTCTTCCTGTCAATATCAGTAATAATTCCTTTTCATTGTTGAAAATACTATATTGTATGAATACTGTCTTGTTTATCCATTCATCAGCTGATAATGTTTGTATTATTTCTAGTATGGGACTGGTATGAATAGTTGCTAAGTACACTAATGAACACATTTTGTGAATATATGTGCCCATTTATCTTGGGAAAACATATAAAAGCAGAACTGCTGTATTAAGTGGTAAGTGTATTTTTTAACTTCATAAGAACTTACGAAGTGTTTTTTTTCCAAATGGTCTACCATTTTTCCATTACCATTATGAATGTGTGAGTTCTCATTCTCCATTCTTGCCAAAACATGATGTAGTCAGTCTTTTTTATGATAGCTATCAAATTGTTGTTTTAATTTAGAGACATTTTATTTTATTCCATATGTTCTTGGATATTAGTGACAGTACATAAAAAAATAGAAGTTTTACTTTAAACCATATTTCAAAGTAAATAGATTTCACCATACTGTTGTTGAGTGCATGTATGTGTCTTTATGTTGTGTATATATGTGTATGTTTAAATGCAGTCTTCAACCATGTTGCCTCATTTATTGAATTTTATGTTGTTCCTGCTATTTAGGAAACACATACATAAAGACATTAGGGACTGGGAGGAGAGTGTGAGGTAAGTGACACTGTAATTTTTCTGAGGTAATCATTAAAATAAGAGAGGTTAAAACTGCTCTTATTTACTCCTGAAGATAATGATTTTAGTTTGGGGTTTTATGATGACTAGTGCTGTTGAAATCCTTTTATGTGTTTAATAGTCATTCTCATATTTGGTGAAATGTCAAAAATTGCCCCCTTTTATTCACGGTTCTCTGTCTTCTAATGTCTGTGTTATACTTCTCATCTATTTTTGTATACAACTTCTATGTTAAATATATGTATTATGAATATTTTTTCTCAGTATATAGTTTAAATTTTTATCTTTTTAAATGGTGTTTTGAACATGAGAAGCTTTAAGTTTTTATAAGGTCCACTTTATCTATCTTATTTTTTTTTAAGATTTATTTATTTATTTGTGCATACAGAACTGGGGTACAGGCCAGAGGCTCAGGGGCGGTGAGAGGCTTCACCAGAGACAGAGTGGGGAACAAAACAGACAGATCGATGAAGTACACTGCTGAGGGGAGCAGCGAGTGGGTCAGGAGAGGTCTGCCACGCCATGTGGTCACTTCCAGGACAGGCGGGAATTGAACTCATGCAGAAGCAGCTTTAGATTCTCAGTGCTGTGCTTTAACCCGCTGCGCCACCAGGGAGGGCCTTATCTATCTTTTTATGGCTATTACTTATTCTAGAAAATCTTTCTCTGTCCCACTATCATAATTTTTTTTTCTAGTACGGTTCACTTGAGTTAATTTTTTAGTATGATGTGATGAAGTAAAGCTGGGTTTTTTTCCTATATTGATATCGAATTATTCTAACATTACCCTTTGGGAAAATCTTCCCTCTCTCTCAGGTAATTATTTTAACATATTAGCTGAAAATCTGTTGACCATAATTGGCAGAGGCCTATTTCTGGATTAGTATTTTTTCCCCATATATCTATATGTCTGTCTTTATGCTTCTACAATGCTGTATTTCTTAGTATGGTTTTACAATAAGTATTGAACTAATGTAATATAAGCCCTTCTTTTATTTCAAATAGTTTGGGCCTTTTGAGTTTCTTTACATTTCACATAAATTTTAATATCAGCTTGTTAATTTCCATGTGAAAGTCTAAGTGAATTTTGGTTGAGATTGCACTCATCCTTTTGGGGAAAATGGACTTTGCAATATTGAGTATTCTAATATAAGTACATACTATATCTATATATCTATTTTGTTATATTTAATTTTTCTTTGCAATGTTGTATAGTTTTCAGCATGCAAGTTATTTAAAAATATTGCTAGATATATTCTCAAATATTTCACATTTTTAAGTTTGTACAACTAATGTTTTCTATTGTTAATTTTTGTTGCTAATGTAAAAATTCAGTCTTAAATCAATGATTATACTGTATTCATTTATTACCTCATAACTTTTCTGTCAATTCCATATGATTTTCAACATTCTCGACTCTATCTTCTCTGAATAAAGAATAATTATACTTCTTTCTTTCCCATCTGAATGACTTTTTTTTTTCTCTCTTGCTTTTATAGCACTGGCTAACACATCCAATATAATGTTAAATACAAGTAGTAAAAGTGAATATACTTGTTTTTATCCAAGAGCATTACTGTAGCAATGGCTCATAATAAAAACAAGAACAATGATCATATTTTTAAGATTTTATTGAGTTTCTACAGTGTACTCAGCAGACATTCTTCTGTGTACTTTTGTATGTATCTGCAAATTAGTCCTTACAACTCTTTATGTCATTATCATTTCCATTTTACAAAGAATGAAATCAGGCTTCGGAGAGGTTAACTCATTCGTCCAGTATTACACCAATAAGCAGGAGTGTCAGAGTTTGAAAGCCAAAGACTTTGAACTGACTCCAAAAGAGTGTTTATTGCTGCATTCCATAGACATAGTGTAGCAGAGTAAGGGACTTGGCAAGAGTCAACTTGGATTTGAATTCTGTCTCCGCATTGGTTCACCTCAGGTCCCTCATCTTTAAAAAAAAAAAAAAAAAAAGGTAATAATAACTTACATCACAAGATTATAGGAGAATTAAATGAATTTTACATTAATTATGTGCACATCATCAGTGCTAAAGTTGTTATTTTTTAGTGCTTCACCTACTTAATTTTTTTTTCTGGAGATTAAAAAATGCACATCTCTGGTACAATGCAATTCTCCATTGTCCTCACTAATTATTTTCCTCTTCTACTTTGTTGGCATCTTCCTTATCCTAAAGTAGCATTACTTAGCACCAGCTTGAACAGAAAGCATCCATGGTAGACAGGACTAGCAAAGATCACTGTTCCGTTTGTTATATCCATTAGTTACAAATAACTTAAGTGTTTTGATAAATTTTATGCAAGACACTGTGAGCACTTTATTTTCACAAAAAGTCATTTTACTACTTTAACGTAGTTGTAATACTAAGTATAGTTCACAGAAGAGAGATCAAATGTGAAGTACTTAATATGGTGGACTCTGAAAAAGGAATGTCTGTGTTCAAGTCCCACATGTTACCTATGGAATTTTGGATGAGCTATTCAATCTCTATATTATGGCTTCCTCATCAATTAATGGCAACATTTCTAGTTCTTAACCATTTTTTTTAATGGAACTTAATTCTGGTAATGTATATATGTTTCCTTTTATAATACACCAAAGCTCCAAAATTTTATTGTAAAACTCTCGATATATGCCCATTTTTTAAAAGTTGTCTTGTTGTTTAACAGCATCCTAATATTTCTAAATATATAAATAATAGTGCTCTTATGGCCTAAAGGGTATTCTCATGCCCCCTTTTTTTTCCAAGTATACTTCAGCCTCAGTTTCTGCTCATGTTAATTCTGGCCAGGTTAATCAACTTCAAATTTGTGAAGCAGCTCATGAAATGCATAAAGTAATACAGGTTATGATGATAATACAAGACTTCATATTGTCTACAAATCTTTGTACTGTAAGAAAAAAAAGCAATATTTGGACTGACTAAAGGTCAGCATGGAAAAAGAGAAGTCATGTTGACTTTATGAAGTTGTAAATCAAAGATTTTTTGTTGGCTTGTTTTGCCTTAAAACAAGTTCATGCCTGGTGTTGTAGCACCAGCACAGAACACACCCCACATCTTTTTCTGTGCTAGCCTCGAAAGTTTTATTTTAATCTTAACCTTCCTTTACCAAAAAAATCTCTGCCTTCAACTTTTCCTTCCCCAACTCCCTCTTTACGTTTCTCTTTAAATCCTCAACATGTGTTGATTTGGGCACTGTTTGATTTTTCTCAGCAATTTGGCTATGTCATATGAGAATAAAGAAGCAAATATCTTCCCATTTTATTTTAGGAAACAAATTGAAAACTGGTGAAAGAAAAGAAACAGGAGTGATAGTGGTATTTCCATGGCTCAAAAACTCTAAGTCACAGGAATGCAGGAAACTGGTTTGACTATAGTAGCATCCACCTGTATGTTCTTGATAAATAATTCACCACTAATTCACTTGTTTGAAAGATTAATAATGGATTTGAAGGGCCCAGTTTGCACTCGATCTGCCCAGTGTTGATCTAAGCAGTAAAGACAATAATGAAAAAATCCCTCAAGAGATTACTCTCTAAAGAAGGAATTTTGGGAGCCTCCGTGAGGCCAGTTTTTGGCCAGTGCTGTAAAAGGGTTTCTGAAACCAAGTAATAGAGCATCGCAACTGTTCCCAATTTGCCTCTTGATGTGTTTGGTATAAAATTGCTCTCTGTATTTGCAGCCAAAAGATGTGTGCATCTGCCTCTCAAAGATTAAACCGTGTCTGTTGACAAGAAATAGGCATCAGGGAAACATATTTGTTGTTAAAAGGCATGTTTTCTTTTCATGAGGTGTTAAGGGAATGACATTAAACTAGTGATAGAGTAAATTTTTGCTGTACAACATTAATCTCAGGAGAGAGGGTGCCTTGATTAATAAAGTCATCATTAGGAGAGACAACTATTCATCTAGCCCAGTAATCAATCCAAAACTATATTAGTCATAAAAGAATAGTTGATCAAAACACCAACCCTTACTACAGATATGCTCTTCCAACACTCTTTTTTTCTTTCTATTTCCAGTGAAGTATCCTATGAAATCTCAACCAAAGAAGACAACACAAAATTAATTAACATGATATTTAATCAATAATATATATATTACATATAATTTATATATATATAATATTTAAAGTATATAAAATAATTTCCACACTATATGTGTATAAAAGCATACATATATATATGCTTTTAAAACTATTCAAATGATATAAAATTTAATTGTTCTTCAGGTTTTCTTCTATTTTCTGTATTTTTTTTAAGATTTATTTATTTATGCTTACAGAACTGGGGTACAAGCCAAAGGTGTGTGGTCATTGAGAGACAGAGTGGGGAGCAGAACAGGCATATGTACTGAAATACACTGCTGAGGGGAGCAGTGGGCAGGTCAAGAGAGATCTGCCACACCATGAGGGTCAGCTCCCTGGAGGGGGATCGAACTCATGCTTCAGTGGCTTCAGAGAACTTCATAATGTGGTGCTTTAATTTATTGTGCCACCAGGGAGAGCCCTATTTTCTGTATTTTTAAAAATAAATTTTTATTGCAGGACCTCTGTGCTGGTGCAAGGGATTAAAGTGCAGCACTATGAAGCTATTCACAGCCACTGCAACAAGAGTTCCATCCCCCGCCAGGAAGCTGACCCAGATGGCCAGCAGACCTCTCCTGTCTCCCCGCCTGTTCCACTCAGCAGTGTATTTCAGTCATTCTGCCTATTCTGCTCCCCACTCTGTCTCTGGTGAATCTTCTCACCACCACATCCCTCCCTCACCTCTGGCCTACATCCTAATTCTTGTATGCATAAGTAAATAAATCTTTAAAAAACAAATTTGTATTGAGACAACATTGGTTTATAACTTTATAAACATTTCAGGTATATAATATTTTCTGTATTACCATTACAAATTTAATTATCATCTATTTTACACAATTGGACTGCTTTACCCAAATCACACACACTCCCAACCCTTTTTCCTAGTAACTATCAGTCTGTTCTCTTATCCTGAATTTGTTTTATTTGTTAATTGCTTTGTTTCATTATATTCCACTTAGGAGTGTAGCCATGCAGTATTTTTCTTTCTCTGCTTACTTCAGTTAGCATAAAAGCCCACAAGTTCCATCCATTTTGTTCACAAATGGCAAGATTTCTTTTTCTAATAGTTGAGTAGTAATCCTTGGTAGATTCTATTTTCTACTTACATATCACTTTAGATTATTTTGTTTTGTAAGAGGAAAGAGGAAAAGACATATTGGAAGAATAATCTTGACTGTTTTACTTATATTTTTAAACAAGAATTGAGAGTAATTTGTTACTTCTATAAAATCAATAAGAAATTTAATATTTCAACAAAGTTGAAAGGTGATCTAATTTCCTCCCACTTTGGGGAAAGAACAAGCAGAATAATGGCAGGAGATAGCTACATATGAAAATAGAACTACTTTTGAACAATTTAATGAATTACTGTTTAAATACTTATATTTTAGAATAACATACACGAGAAGAAATTCCTTAACTTTTTTATAACATAATTCATGGAATTATAATTAGGAATGCATACTCTAAAGAGATGTGATACAATTGAGAAGGGTGTCTCAGGTAATACATTTTTATTTAATGTTACTAAAAAGAATAGGCATTCTGTTAAGAAATGAGCCATATATTCTAAGTATCATCATTAAAAACTAAAAGGTATTCTTAAAACACTATTAAATTGACTACCAAAGATATAATAAATTAAACTCCATAGTAAAGTTTGAAATCCCAACAGGTAAAGTACATTTTGTAGTTTGCTTAGAGCTTTTTTAAATTTTTTTTTTAACCAGTATCATGTATTTTTTTACATTGTTGTTCACAAAGCTATTCTGTTTATGATTTGAACATTGGGATATCAACTTAATTATGTTGATAAGGTATATTTAACAAAATATTTTTGTCTATTTGTATCCATTTTATGTTTTTGAGAAATCCTGGGAATAGCACATAGGTGGATTAATTTTTTTTAACTCTTAAGACTCTCTTTTAGAAGACAAATTTGACTGCTCCCTACCCTGTCTCTGATGAATCATCTCACCCATCACACCTCTGACCTGTCCCCCAGTTCTATAAACATAAATAAATAAATCAAAAAAAAAAGTCCAAAGTTAATGAGTATCTTTCTCTTGGTTCTGAAAAAAAAAAATAATAATAATATCAGCGCACTTTATATGTCCTCAAACATTTCCCCAAATTCTGTCACTTTTGCCTAAAATTTTAGATCCATCTTACTTCTAAATATAAGCATATTGGTGGTTTTGTTTATAAATAACATTCATTTGCATTTTCCATTATGGTTTCAGATTCTTTGCTCTTTTGTCCTGTACATCACCACCACCATTACCTTCTAATTCTATAAACCTATTTATATGAAACCTAGACTTCCAAAGCTCTAGTAATGAAATTCTTTATTTTAGATATATGTACATGCTTAAAATAGCTGCATACACTTTAGGTTGACTGACTGTAGAATTATAGTACAATTATTTTTCCTTCAAAAGCCTTATGAATATCAGTCTACTTCTTAAGGCATCTGTTTTTACTGATTTAGCTCTATAATTAATCTTATTTTTATGTTTTGTTTTGTAGAAATTTTTCTTTACCTGAATATTCTGCAATTTTACTATAATGCATCTAGATGTGAATTTTGAACATAGATTGACCCTGACACATGATGGATTTACTAGTTTAAGAACTCTTATCTTTCTTCAGTTCTGAGAAATTTCAGGCATTTTTCTCCTTATAGTATTGCTTTGCTCCCATTTTCTCTGTTCCCCCTTTTAGATCTCCTGCTAGATAATGCCAGACCCACCACTTCAGCAGCTGGCATGTATATGTTTCTGTTTCATTTTGCTTTGCTTTGCCATTTTCATGACAACATCTTGGTTTCTGGACCATGTATTTTCCCTTACTGCTCTTGAGTGTGCTCATGTACTTTTTGACTTATAGATATTTTTTACTTAGAACATGTGTGTGTTTGAGCTGAAGATAGAACTTCAAGCTTTGGTTCCAGTTACTATTCTATCCTACAAGTCCCCAGCTATAAAAAAGTGAAAAAGAAAAGAAATAGGACATATGAAAATAGTATACTAAATGTATGTAGCCATTTACCTAATCCCAATCAATATTTCTTTCTCTGCCGCAAAATAACAGTAACTTTTAGTTAGGTCACTTGTAATAGGAGATTCAGCTCTCAAGATAACTAACTCTCACTGGACTGAAGAGATTTCACTTATGACTTCCATTTCCATATACTCACAAGATGATTTTACTGGGAGATGGGGAGGAGGTGAGTAACCACATTACAACAACATGAAGTACACAGGTCAATTAACAGCCAAGAGGGGGAGACGTATGGACCTCTAAGGTGAAGCTGGAAGACCCCTTGCAGAATCAGCTCAGTGGTGGAGGAAAATGCTGCTTTTCTGGCAGAGCCTCCTCCAGCCATTGCCAACTCTGAGTTTCTGAGACCTCAGGAGGCCCAGAGTCCAGTGCATCTCATATTGGTTGAGTCTGGGCCTGTAATTATACTGCTTCCAGTTAGGAGGTATGTTCTCAGGGCCACTAGTTAATTTTACTTTGGGCTTGGCCACTGGGCATACCCAGACTTTCACCTTTCTTTGTTTCTTAGATATCTGCTTATCAAAGTCTTTGTGACTAAGTGGTTGCCTTGTAATTGGCAACTCCATCTCAATTACTCCCACCTCTTGATCAGTCATAATCATTACATATCAATACATATTGTTAAGGGGAAGGATGTCCTAAAGGAACTCTGTAGAGTTTTGACTCCACCCCCTTTTCCAGCTTTCTCGACTCCACCTCCTACTAAAGTGATCGGAAACTACAACTCCCAGCAGTACCAAGGAGAGAACTGCGAAGACCCAAGGGCAGAGCTAAGCAGGCATTCTGGGACTTTGGGGGATAAATAGGGAGAGATTTTTCAATGGCTCTTTCTCTCTCTCTCTCTGGGGCAACAGCTCCCCGGGACCCTTGTAACTGGGGTCTAAGAGTTAGTTTGTTACTAGAGCTCCAATCAGCAGAGCTGGTAAGATATTCTAGTTACCTTGTATCTCTCTCTCTTCCCCTGGGTTGTACCTTTTCCTTTCCCCTCTTTGTAAATAAACCCATTATTGACCTTTTGTATGTGCCTGCAGTACAATTAAATTTTTAGCACGCAGGTGAGGACCCACAGACAGGCAGCCCAGTTCACAGTGGGTTACCCTGTAACAATGACATCTAACAGTTATTATGGAGTAACACCATAGACCTCCTCTATTTACTTCTAGTTGAAGGAAAAGAGATTCTTCCTTCTAATTAGTCCCAAACAAAATGTTTCCATGACTCAACCCCTACTTCCCTTTGCTAGATCTGTCAAGGAAGAAAGAGTATTATTCCAGAACACTGGCCAGTGGGACATGTGGCTCTGAAGAGAAACACAGAAAAAGAAATGATTACTGATGTAGCAGAAAGTAAGGATTGGGGAAAGTACATAGATCAGAAAAGGAAAATACTTTCCACTTGATAAGCCAGGAGGAAGACTTTTCAATTATTACCTTGTTTTTGGATCCCTCCAGGTAGGCTGGTGATAGCAGTAACTGTTGCCATGACAACGCACTGACGATGTTAAAGTTCTTCGAATCATGAAGCACTTATACTGTCAATAACAAAATAAAGGAAGCAACTCTTAGTTTTTTCTTTACTTATTTTAAATTTTAACATTCTTCCATCATAGTCCCATGGGTATTGTGCTTCCAGGTGATTTTTATATGTGTCTGTTATATTTCCTGAGGCAAACTGAAATAACTGAATAATTCCCAGATAGAAATAAAGATATTCAGATACAAATAAATTACTTGATTGGACTGTTTCCCAGAAGGGAATCAGTGACAGATGTCATAATGAGACACAAAGCACTACAACTATTAGCAGGCAGAATGAGGGGCTCCCTGGGTCCCCCAAACTTGCCTATTGTAAATGGACTCCACCACATAAAGACAAATATACTCTTACTGAGTACATAAGAATTTCAATAGAAAATCTCTTTAACAGAATTAGTGTGTAATAGAGAGAAGAGAAAGCATATAGTTTTCAAGTGAGACACCCACTTCCCCTCCCCCTTGTGCATACATGCCCATCCAAATAGGGTTGGCCCAAACCAGCACAGCTGAGTTCCGCTACATGTCTAAGGAAACTTCTGGTGGGAATGCATAGGAAAAGGGCAGAAGGGGCCAAGCACATCTAGAAGGAAAAGAGCAAAAACAAAATATAAATCAGATACAGGCCTCCACTGTCAGCCTCCTTACAGGTCTCTCACCCATGTCTCTGTCTCTTCCAAGTGTGCATTTCCACAGCTCCCAATTCCCTGGTACAAGTCTCAGGTCTAGAAGCAAGCATAACTTCCTCACGTGCCTGCTCCATAAGCCTTCTCCAGCTCTCTATTCTTCCTCCAAGTCTTTTTTTTTTTTTTTTTAGTTCCTCATTCTGAGGATTATACTTTCACAAAACCTCCCCATTCTCCAGCTGGGAGACAGTATTCTGTAAACAAGACTAGCATGTCATTCTCCTTCCCATTTGTTTTTGTTTGTTTGTTTTTTAAATGAACTTTGAAGTCAGTAAAACCAAACCCCTAGAATAAGATTTTTTTTTTTTTGGTATAGCAAACATGATTTAATACCTGATATTTCCTTCTATATTATTTTCCAAGTGGCCCAGATGGCCAATGGCCCAGGCTACCTTGAGTGAAACCCACATATAAAATCCTAGTAACATATTCCAGGAAGATAATTCTTGTTAGAATGGGAGGTCAAGGAATGAAATACAGCACCAAAAGCTAGTTTACTGTGTGCATAGATGAGAATTTAAAGATCAGAGAGGTTTTTCTTTTTTAAAGACCCAACTTGTGGGCAGAGCCAGAAACAGAAAACCTGTTCTCTAACTTCTGAGCAGAGATCCTTCTATTTTATTACACTGCATATGATGATTTGCCCCCTTAACTGACAGTCTGATGGATCACCAGGTAGGTGGAAGTGAGTAATTTGCTGATAGTCATCCCCTTCTTGTTATTGTCATATGTAGAACAGCAAGTCTTAACTTTTATTATGCTGAAACTTGCTTAGTATAAATGAACTTTCAAGTCTCTTTGTGGCAAGTAATTTTACTGTGTTAAAATTCAGACTGCTAGGGAAATAAAGAATCAAATATTGGAGTGAATTTAAACACTGTTTCCACTAAGGCAAAGAGAAAATCCATGATTACAGCCAAAATTACTACTTGTAAAGGACACTCTACAGGAACAAAACCATCAGCCCCATTTGGGAAATGCTTGTTAGGCAGCATAAGCCTGGATTTTCCGTAGGTCAAGTCTTTTGTCTGACTTTTGTTTTTACTTAAGGTGCGTGCGGATGTTTTCTTATTGCTAATACCTTGTTTCTTGTTTCACCAACAGGTGAAAGACACATGGTCATTCGTCATCTTAGCTACTATTGTTTGTTCCACAGCTCACTTTCAGTAAACATTTTAAAGAGAGAGATTGAGCTTTTGCCTTCTGCTGTGATCACCTGATGAGCCATAGCACATTGAGAAAGGAAAGATGTCAGGAATGTTTAATCAGCAATGATTTAAACAAGGGACATACTTGAAGGAATTAATAAAATCAGCAGGCTCATTGCTCCAGGGTGATTTTTGTTGCTGGTAAGACTAAATGAAAATCAGGACCCAACGCAGTAGACGTCTTTCAGGTCCAATTCATGCTGCCAAAGTTAAAAGACTGCCAGGATGGAAGGCTGAATTACTCCCTCTGCCAGTTACAGCTGTGTTTTTCATACTTATCATGAATTTCTTATTTCCAATGTTAAAAACAATTCACTCATCTTCCAAAGTTTTAATCTGATCTCCTATCCTCCAACTCTTCCTTTTCCCAAAGCCACTCCATGTCTAGGAATTGACTACAAAGCAGTTAAAGGCATTTAGTATAACATCAGTTCAGAATGTCCTAATTTAGCCTGAGGTAAAGTATTCAGAGAAGCTGGGAATCAATGAGTGGTGATTCTTCCCCTTGATGAAGTTTTCAAAGACAAGAGGGTCAGAAAAAGTTCTTAAAACTAACAAGACAAAATATATTTGGGGAAAACTATAAAATTAAAGTATGGTTTTAAAAAAAATGGTAAAAGGCAGAATGTGAGAGAACTGATGTAACAACTACTTCATGAAAGAAAGGTGGTATTTTTACTGCCGAAGGTGCAGTGTTCCAAACTCCAGCTCCGCTATGAGAAGCAAGTTGTCCAAGACCAACGTGAAAAGATTAAATTCTCCCTTGTCATCATCATGTGATATCTGCATCATTGTATATAGTTCTGAGAGTCATATTTTCACGCATTTAATGGTTCTGAGTTAGTTGCTTTGTCACATTTACTTTTCTTAATGTGTGTTTGTATCCTGAACCCATCTACCAAAAATTAGTTGTATTAAATACTCATGGAAGAAATGTCAAATCACATCAAGAGGAATTTAATGAAAATGAGTTAGTCCATGAAAACTCAGTTGTAAATTAAGATGGATAATTATATTACACTTATCCAATGATACGTTTTCAAGTAATATTAAATAAGATTCTGATGGCAATGAAGTTAATCTTTAGTGTCCTGCCTTTAGTAAACTTTAATCATCTGTAGCAGGCCTTCACATGTGACTTCAGATCTCATGAATGCAAAATAAGCAATGTTCATTTGCTTATTGCAATGGAAACCAAATGGGAATATTAAAGCAATATATCTCACAGATGCAGACTCTCTTTACTAGAAAGCATAGCTCTTTCAGCATGGAATGGGAGGAGGGGATTTGACTATGTATGCACTGTGTTAAATAATTTGTTATGTCTAATTGTTTGTCAAATCTACTACAACTTGTTCTATTAGATGAAGCTAAATTTGATAACTTAATTTAGACCTAAATGGCTTATTTTTGGAGAGAGAAGATACATTATCCCAAAACAGTGCCTAAGAGTTCTTGGCTTCATATGTGACTATTGTTTGCTGCATACAATCCAAGTTTTCCAGAAAGAAAAACAAGGATAAGTTACAGTGACATATCAGTATCCAGAATTTGGGTCACCACCAGTAGCAGTAAGGGAAATTCCCAGTCCCTGTGTTCAATCTATGGATTTTTTTTCCCCTAAGTCTGAGGCAGTTGTGCTAGGGAATTAAGTGCATAGACTAGCAAACTCTACTCAAACACCTAATTTACTTGAGTTAAAGCCTAACTTTGTGAGGGTTCTCAGAACAGGCCTCCTCAAGATACTCAAAACAGACCTTCCCAAGATTTGTGACATTGGCCTAAGGATTATTTTAAGCTATGGTCAATGGAGGTGCTGCAGACTCAAGAGGAATTATTACCACTCATTTAACTGTGTAAAAATTGGGGGCATTACTCATGCTTTTAGGTTTATCTCCAATAGTGACCTTTCCATCAAAGGAATCTATCCAAACAGCAGGGCAAATATTAATAAAGAGCATCTGGCACTTGTCATGGGTGTCACTCCCTTCTCATCACATGAGTCCCTTCCTACTCCCCTTACAGCCCCAGACCACTCTCATCCTGTTGGTCAGAATATAACCCTCGTCTCCTTGAAAACAGAAGCCTCATAATTTATGTAGCTTCCCTATATATGTGTATTTAATTAAAGTTATGTTTCCCTCCTGCTAATCTGTCTGATGCTTTTATGATTACTAGCCCAAGAAGAACATGGAGGGGAAGAGAAAAATGCCTTTTTATCCCTCCATCAGTTGCTAGTGAACTTTTTGAACTGTGTGTTACCTTGTCTATGGCAATGATAATTCTACCCAGCTCCTAGGGTTAATATGAGGACAAAAAAGTTAGTATAGGTAAAGTGCTTGGTGCATAGTATTCAAAAAAAAGAAAAGAAAGAAATAGCGGTCCTGAAATGATGTGGTTCAAATAAAACCCCACCAAGACTTCATACATAACCTAGAGTTACAGCCTCCTCCAAAAGTGGAATTACAAGCTAATCAATGAGGAGTTTCATGGTAAGATAATCTGCATAAGGCCTCATTGTCTTCCCTTGAAGGAAGATGATTTTGTTTGTTTGTTATTAATCTTTTCACTTTGTGTATGTTTGTGTATGGAAGAACTAGTGTTTAGGCCAAAGGTGCAGAGGGTACAGGGCTCACCAGAGACAAAGTGGGGAGAGAATGAGTGGATCTACTGAAATCCACTGCCTAGGGGAGCAGCAGGTGAGACAGGAGAGGTCTGCTGCACCCTGTGGGTCAGCTCCCTGGCCAGGGATCAACTCAGGCCATAGTGCTGATAGTTCTGAGTCTTAACCCTTAGGCCACCAGGGAAGCCCTGAAGGAAGGTGATTTTGCCTAAAATAATGGTGTTTTTTTTGGGGTTTTTTTTTTTTTGATAATAAGTTTGCTAATGCCTTCTTTCTGATGTTAGCAAACAAAGGAGCAGTTGTTAACAGGTTTGCAAGCACTTATCATGGCTACACCTTGTAGGGGAGAAAAAGCAATTTTCTGTTCACTTCTCCAGGTTCTTGAGTGAAACACCCTCCTACAATAAAAGACATATTAAATGGAGAAAATCAAACAAAAGTTTAATAAGATTGTGGAAGAAAATATCAGAACATCGGCAGCCTTGGGCGCAGAGTCTGCAGAGACATGAGTAAAACTCAAAGAAAGCAATTTGGCTTTGAAGACATGTGGTTTGCCCTTCTCCCCAGAGACTCAGTATCATTCTTCCAAGCCCCACACTGTGCTACCACCCTGTCACCCCCCAGCCCAAGATAAACTATAGTTTGTTCCGCCAGGCCCACAAGTCTACAAAAAGACTTCCTTTAGGATAAAGATTTTATGACCTCGTTCTCACGTATCTTACTCACAGATTGCATCTGACCCCTAAATGTATACATTAAGCTTTTCACTAAAGAATATTAAAATATTACCAGATACCCACTTTGAAAACACTTTTACTGACTAATGATTGTGATTTTTCTAAAGTGCTCAACCTGCCTTTCCAATGTATATAAGCTGCACCTCACCTCTAGAGGGCAGGACAGCTGGCCAGAACACTCTTCCTCCACTGCAACCATAGCTAATACTCACCTTTAACTGAAAATAAAGCTCTTTGATTCACCTTTTCTTGTCAGAGCAGCAATTATTTCAGCTAATATGTGTATTTCCTATATACATGGGAGATAACCAAGAAAGTCATTTTAGTGACTTTGACTCACTAAAATGGTCAAAGTCAACCTCTTAAATACCATCTTCACCTGAAGAGAAAAGATGGGGAAGGAGAATGCTGAGATGTGAGAAAGATCAATTATAGGAGATTATCAGGAATAGCACAGCAAAGATACGCTTTACACAGGAGTTAAGTCATCGTCTCCTTCATTGGTAAGCTTTTCTAGAAATTTGTTATCCTCTACTTCCTTGTATAGAAAGGAAGACATCCTTACAATGGTGATTTTGCTCTTATTTATTTAAGAGTTATTTTAATTTTTAATGCACAGATGCAGGGTGTGAGAGGATTCACCAGAGACAGAGTGCCTGCAGATCTACTGAAATCCAGTGCTGAAGGAAGCAGTGGGCAAAACAGGAGAGGTCTGCTATACCTGATTTTCCTTCTAAATACAACCATCTCTTTTTAAAAAGTAACTTTTTCTTGTGTTTTAAAGCTTTTTCTATTGCTGTTTCTTAAGAATAGCCAGCCCAAAATAATTAATATACCAAAGCAGTATTTTGGGGTGGTGTATTTTGTCCCTCAATGTATCTCTCCCAGGTCTCTGTGCAATGGAACAGACAAAATACTGACTTTCCAGTTCTTCCCCTGAAGGGTCCATTTGCATATTTTCAAACACTCTCCTGGAAGGTCAGCTTTCCAGTTTGCCACACAAAATGGCACTTGCCCACTATCTTCCCTGGAGCTGAGGAAACCAGTGAACTCCTCTCCCTATAACTTGTTCAAAGTCACCTGTATCTCTCTGCAAGGAGCTTGTGCACACATTTCATCCCAGATTTTTGGCTGGTGCCCAAAGGATGACTCCCTAGATTGCTTGACTCTAACAGCCAATATGGCTGCCATTTATGAGTCCTGCAGTACTATAGCAAACAAAGAACGTTCTTAACTGGCTGTCTCCTTAGGGCTGAGTGCAGAGGGTGCAGACATAAGTTCTCCCACTCTTTTCCAGAAAGGGGTCCAAATTCATACTTTAAAGCTACCACTGGAGGTTCAGCTTTCCAATTTAGCACACATCTAGGGGCTGGTTTTGATCCTTCCAGTCACTTAGAACTGAAGCACACACCTCTTCTGCCTTCTCCCTACAGCATGTTCAAAGCCATCAGTAACTCCCTGGAAGAAGGCTGTACACACACATTCACCCCCGCTTTTGCAGTTGATGCCCAAGGGATGAGTTCCCAGATCACCTAGCTCTGATAGCCAATGGGGCTTCTATGCACAAGCCCCATGGGACTGTAGCAAGTGGAGAAACAATTCTTAGCAAGGAATAATTTTGGCACCTATCTCCCCAGAGCACAGTGTGGAAGAAAACTGCTAAAAAATAAAAAAAAAAAAAAAAAAGTACTTTCCCAGTCTTTCCTTGAAAGGGATCTATTTGCATACTTCAAAAGCTGCTGCCTGAGGATGAAACTTCTAATTTATTATAGCACACATTTAGGGAGTGGCTACACTCCTCCCTGCAGACCAAGGAAGCTGGTAGAGTTTGCCTTCTTCAGTTCCTTGGAACTGCAGCAAACAAAATGCATGTTCTTAATGCGTGTAGAATCACATCCTCCAAACTTCACCTGCCCACTCTCTCCCAAGACTCTACACCCAAGCACAGACCAAAATGTCCATCTCAGTTTCTCCCTGAAGGGACTTTACATCGTTTCCCAGCTGCCACCTGAGGGTTTGACTTCCCTTCTGCCTAACGGAGGTGCAGAGTGAGATCCCCCCCGCCCCGAGACACTGACAGATGTGGGGATACTCTCAGCTATTAGGAACCACCAAAAAGGGCAAGTTTCACAAACCTGCCCAAGTGAGTTCGTGGAAACTCGAGCTTCAAAGATTGAAGGGAGCTTCTATAGCCATCAGTAAGGACGGAGAGAAGAGCACAGTGATGTAAGGAAGTTAGGAATTTATTGAGGGAAGGAGAGTAGAGTACAGCTCCCATGGGGGAGGACCTCAGGTGAGATACCCATGAGGTAAGTCCTTAGGCTACTTTGCCACTTCATTTATTTGTTACATATTCTTTTTAGGTGGGCTTCAGGCTTCCTGCTGAGTCAGGCACTGCCCACGTGTCTTGCTTCAGTTGCAGCTGTTGTTTGTTTCTCATCACTGGTCAGATGTTTTCCTCTGATTTCGATTTTGGTCTGGGGTCTTCAGCATATGGAAACCTGCTGGGTGCTTAGTTTACTGCCTATCTCATGACTCTGAACAAAAAGATGACTTGGATCATTGCAAAGACCAGAGAGACAACCAGAAGCTTGGACAGGGCTGATTCACAGGCTTTTTCCACAGGCTGCGCCAGTTGGCCGGGGCTGCCTCCTGGATTGGGCGCAAACCATACTCCTTTCTGCCACTTGAAAATGGGGATGAACAGCATAGCCAGGGGCCAGATTTTGCCCCCAATGTCTGGACAGGACACTGGAAAAAGTGCCACAGCCTGACTCCACCCTGAAGTCCTGAGCAAGGGGCTGCTGGGGAGGTCATAGCAGAATGTCCATTTGGGATAAAGCCTTTAAAAAGGGAGCAAAGGAAGTGCCTGGTTCTTTACTATTGGACCACTGAGTGGTGGATCTTCGCCCCAACCCACCCTCACAGGGGGGCCACCCCTTAGGCACTAGTAGACTCCCTTGGATCCTGCTAGCTGCTATAGCTGCAATTCCATCTCCCATCACCTAACTGGACCTTCTCTCCCTCTACCTTGCTGGGTTAGAATAAATACTTTTGGTTTGCTTGTTTTTTGCTGCAGCAAAGCCTTTTGTTTGCATTTGTGGTGTCAGGTAAGTAGGCCCAGAACTGGTAAGCAAGGTTATTTCCTGGTGACTTTTTTTTTTTTTTTAGTTTTTCCTTGATAAAAAGGCCACTCTCAAGACTGGGAGAGCTGGCCATTAGATTAGTGTGCAAAGTCAAGAAAAATGAAGATACAGATAAACATGTTTAAAAAAAGAACATAACCTCCAGAAATGACTTAGAGAGAGGTGACTTACCTGATAAGTTCAAGTTATCTTGGGGCAAGTTACTTGTACCAGCATCATTTTAAAATGATATTCTATATAACTTGTTAAGGGTGGCGAGAGGGAAGATTTTCTACACAGAGGAAATGAGAGCACAGATGCCAGAGAGAGAATCAAGAATAAAAGTCACATTTGGAAAAATGAAATAATTCACAATGGGGGTGATGGGAAAGTAATTGACAACAGTTGAGGCTGAGAAATTGCAATCCTGAGAAAAGAGAAGAAAAATGGAGTAATCTGACTTCCTGTGTTCAAATTATACTACAAAGCAGTTATTATCAAAACAGTGTAATATTGGGACGAAAAATAGATACACAGACCATTAGGATAGAACTGAGAGCTACAGAATAAATATTTGAACAATTAATCTTTGATAAAGAAGCAAAGATCATACAATGGAGAAAGGAAAGCCTCTTGAGCAAATGGTGACCTGTTTAACACATAGTGTCTATTAAAGTACAAAAGAACTGGCCCTCAATTTCTTATAGTTTACATGAGATTGGCAGAGAACTGGCATAACAAATACATAGCAAGACATGATAGAAACATAAGAACATGAAAATGATGCTAAGCATGCTTTCACATCAGAACTTAAACAGACTGAGTCACATTTTGTTTAATTATAGACAAAATTAGAATATAAAGGTTTTTAAAGGAGTGTGATGTTTGGCTTAGTAGATTATTCCCGCCCCAAAGAGAAAAAGAATTTTATTCTGTTTCTGTAAAGTTTTGTGCGATTATTTAAAGTCTCTTCTCATAGTTCATGTGTTCAAGTTTTTATAGAAGCAATATATCATGTTTGTGACACTTTGGATTCATTGACATACAGTATGCAAAAGTTTTCTCCCTATGGTCACTGTTGATTTCATTTAATATATTATGTTTAGGTTTGAGGAATGTTTATTTCACAGCCAAAGAATGGAAAAATAAGATTTACTGAGGTAGAGGTCTCAGTTAAACTATAGATTAAGAGTAGAGTAGATTTTATTATAATTCCCATTATATAGATGAAGAAGTTGAGTCTTAGAGAAGTTAGGTCATTTTCTTAAGGTTACAAGGAAATCTAACTCTAACTTTATTATAGACTACAATGCTATTTCTTTCTTTTTTCATTATTCAGTCTTTAAATTTTGTCACTAAAGTACCGGGAGGAATCCCAACCTTTCCACCTAACAGATTTCTGATATTATTTCATCATTCAAATACTGTCTTAAATGCCTATTAAAAGTCTTTGTGTGTAAATACTGCTCTGAAAGAAAATGAACTTAAGAGTTCTTCACCTGATGACGCTCAGCAATTAGGATAATTATTATTGTTACCTCCACCATCACTGCTGTTACCATCACAATGGCAGTTTATTCAAACACTAATAAAACATTAAAAAAAAAGGTCTTCCCAATTAAAAAAATGGCCACAGTCACCCTTATATAGAAGCAAATGTACAGTTTATGTAATCTCAGTGGTCTAAGAGGCATGTTATTACTCAAGTATCACTCCAACTCACATTTATATTTGCTGATTTTTAAATCTCTATTAATTTAATGTTTAAAATTCTATAATTAAGGCCCTCCCTGGTGGCTCAGCAGGTTAAAGCACAGCACTTAGAAGCTAAAACCACTTTAGCATGAGTTTGATCCCGCCTGCCTTGGAGGTGACCACACGGCACAGAAGACCTCTCCTGACCCTGCCCCCCCCCCACCCGCTGCTCCCCTCAGTAGTGTACTTGGTCGATCTGCCTGTTCTGCTCCCCACTCTGTCTCTGGTGTATCCTTGCACTGTCCCTGCACCTCTGGCCTGTACCCCAGTTCTGTATGCATAAATAAATAAATCTTTAAAATAAATAAATAAAATTCTATAATTAGGAGTAAAGGCTTTTATTTCACAAGAGAAACACAATGAATGAAAGGGACTCCAAGATAAAAATTATTGTTTTAAGTAGACCTGGAAGGAAGAGAACAGAAGTCACTTTATGACCAAGTGTCAGGAGTTAGAGGCTGTCAAAAGAGGAGCGAATGAGAGGCAGAAATGACCAAATGTGCAGCTTCATATCTTTGCTTTAAGGAAAAAATTTTCTTAGGGTGCCAAGATGCTTGTATTCCTTCTTCACACATTTTGTAAAAGCGAAGGTAATGTTCTTTTTAATCATGAACTATAGTTATTGCTTCCTTTGGATACTTCTAACTCTGGATTTATTATGCAGTTCCTTGCTTGTTGACAAGTGCTTCAGCTTGTTTGTCATTATTGGTAGTTTCAAATTATAAATCCCTTGAAGTGTGCATCTAACTACCTGCTTACCATAGCAGAATACTACTGACACATGATTGCTAAACAAATATTTCTTTTTTATTACGAAAGTTTATTTTTACATCATTTTGTACATTTTTTTTTCCATCTCAATTGTAATCCCCGCGGGTTTCCCATCACCAAGTCACCCGTGTGCCATCACCATAATCCCGTGCATTTCCCCCCCCCCCCCCCGTTTTTGATCCCATTCCCCACTCTACCCCCACAAAATGTCTCTGGTATATGGTTGTTCATTATTTTTGTTAACAAATAATATTTCTTAATATGATATGTGAATGCTAGAAATTTGTCCTGTTATTACCTCCCATCGTTACTTCAGTTTGGGGCTATACTTTTAGGTTGCTGCAAATAAGGGAGCTCTCTAAACCCAAGATAAAGAGAAGAAAATCCAAGGGTGTAGAGGATAAGGAAGAACCCAGATAGCCAGAATAAGTGTTACTTTGACTTAAATTTCTTCTAAGTAGGGAATTTAGGATTTTTTAAAAGTACCTCTGTAATGGTAGGAATTTTATCTAAAAATGTTTCTATTTCTAGAATCTTTAATACACACTGTTTCTTTCTGGTAGTGTACACTGTTATTTATACTGTTGACATTCCCTTTCCTAGTGATTAATAAAAAAACTTTCATTTGAAGTGGCACTGAGTGAAAAAAATATTGCAACAAATGATTTTTTATCAGAATGTATCAAAGTGGTATTTTTATATATTTAATGAGAAAGATACCTTGATGGACCATCCATAGATTCCTGACAAAGTACTAGAGCTATCTTCATTTGTCTTGGTCAGAAGACCTCAACTACCAGATTTGATTAACCAGAGAAAGATTTATTTGAAAGCTTGATAAAGCAAAGTGCTATCTTGTTTGGGTGTTTTTTTTTTTTTTATGCTATGATTTTTTTCCAAGCACACAATTTTCTAATGATCCCAAATAGAGCTGCCAAAGGAAATTCATGTAGAACACACAGAATATAATAAGCCCATATAATGACCCTGCTTCCAAGAATATTGGCAATCTTCCTTTTCTATTTACATTTCACTCCATCATTTTGCTTCTCCCACTTTTCCTTTCCTATTGCCTCTCTCAAGTTAGTACCAGGAATCAGTACTGAAAGTATTCAGGAGGAACACCTGATGATAATTCAGTTCAATCCAATGTTATTTATGAAGCCTACAGGAGAGAGACTTTGAAAAATTTTCAATGGCCATTTTATTGCTAGTTAGAACTAGTTAGTCCAATATTGAGTAAAGATGGGGGAAGTTCTCATGGATTCAGATGAACTATCTAAGCCTGGCTTTTTTTTCTTTCTCTTTTTTTTTAAGCAGAAATCACCCTCTTGAATATTTCATGTACCCAGATTATAACTTAACCTATAAAACAATAAGAAACAGATCAGAGTTCAAACACTTTAATAAAACACCAGTTAACTTTACTGAGTTTAAGTTTTCCTGCAATAAGTACAACCTTTGATAAGAAGAGTTCACAGTGAACTGAAACTGTGACTCTTGTATACTAACATGCAACTCATCGGAATTACTGACATGACATAGGAAGTATAGCATATTAAAACTAATAACAAGAATTCTTTAATCAAGAATCAGGTCAAAAATAAAAACTATTAGAAAAAAAGATAAAATGGATCAAGTCATTTGGGCCATTTAAGAAATAAAACACTTTTTGAGGAAAACATTCTATTAAGACACTGCAAAATAAATTCATGAATTGAACAGCTGTGCTTTATTTCTAAAAGACTCCATGGGGAATTTATTAGTATGCATCACATCTAAAAGCCTGAAGTTTAATTATACAAAATTATTAAAAAGAAACTTGTGTTTCTCTTCCTTTCAATGACAGAAAAAATTAAGTGCTTAATTGTATACCTTTCACAAATGAGTTGGGAACATCTTTTCTTTTGTAGTAATAAGCTCTGTTCATATTGATTTCTATATAAGGAGAGAAAACTCTTTGGTGAAAAGATATTATAGAATAGGAAGTTACATATAACTCTATCTGCATTTCACCCACATAATTAACATGATGCCTCCATGTTGTTGAAATCTTAGGTCAGAAACTCAAAGTGGATAATAAAGTTCATTTTCTATTTCCCTCTGCATCAAGGACAGATTCTAAAATATCAAGACCACAATGCTAAAATTCCACATTCCATCAGAATTAAAACCCGTGAAAGAGATGGTTCCATGCTTCCAACTGTTGACAAGAAAATGCCAGTAAATCAAGATTAGTAGAACTGTCCAGGGTCCTGACTCCATTCAGTATCATCTGTTGTCTTTTGTCTTCTTTGTCTCCATGTTTTAAACATTAATCAAGATCTTCCTACAGAACCTGTACTTTAAAAATAGTAGTAAATTGTGACTTTCTCTTCCTTCAACCTATGAACATATAAGGTAAGAAATATGGAACTCTCCTCTTAGTGTAAGGGAAAGCTTGATGACCCTGGTGCAATTAAAGAACATATTTTCTGAAGACAAAAAAATAAGTTACTTTTATTTCAAATTTATTTCCAAAATTGGACTTCTTGGTTATAAAGTATATCCATTATTTGATACTTTTGTTTTCTGGTGACTGCAAAAATTAGTTACTAAATCACGAGGAGAGAGATGAGGAGAGACAGCACATCTTTGGAAACGAGGTCAATGTAAAAAGGCCAAAATGGTATCACACACACATTCCTGCTGTAGAACAAATACTGCTACAACTGACAAGTAGTTGCATATTAACATAACAGAGTCTGGCACCAAGAGATATTACTGTGATATTTTCTATTTAAAACAGGAGAAACCTAAGAAAATATTCTAAAATTCTTTCATAAGTGAGAATATCAAATTGTTTAATATGATTTAATATCCATAATTTACAAATTGATCTATGTCTTTGTCTTAAAGTCATACCTCCTTAATAGTTAACATGATGCCTCCATGTTGTTGAAATCTTAGGTCAGAAACTCAAAGTGGATAAAGTTCATTTTCTATTTCCCTCTGCATCAAGGACAGATTCTAAAATATCAAGACCACAATGCTAAAATTCCACATTCCATCAGAATTAAACCTCCTCACATTTGTGCAATAAATATTATGGCTTATGATCAGACATCATTATTTTACTCTGGAAATGTAGATTATTGAAAATAATATCAAACCACACTGTTAATTTTCCAAAGACTCATTTTAAAATCCAGTAAATTTATTCTTAAATAATGCAACTTCTGACCTGCTTAGTATTCAAAACCAAAAACTGAAATTCTGCCACCCTCTTTGCAGTCTATTGATTTGAGAACTACAGCTGCTGAAATTAAACTTTATTGTTAGCATAGAGCTTTCAGCTGAGGAAGCAATTTCAAATTGGTTTCTTTTCTAGCCCAGCTTAGTATTAAGTAAATATGTGCCTGTAAGTGTCTCTAGAAGATTATTACCTAAAGTGGTGCATGCAACTTTGCAGGTGCAGCTCTGAGAAACTAAAATCCACATTGGTGATGAATCTTACTACCCAATGGATAAACATTAGTTTTGAAACTGAATACACAGTTATCCCCAAAGCTCTAAGAGTGATTTCAAATTAGACTTTTCTTCATTAAACATACTTTTAAATTAAGGATCCTAGGATTCATGTATAGAGCAATGAAATGACTACCATGCCTGTCTTTGAGGGATATCCTATCTAGAGACAAGATAGAAAAAGAAACAAATACTGTAATGTAATGCATCTATAAATAGACATGTGCACAGTATATGCTGGGAAAAGCTTGTATATGTTGGGGGGGGGGGATTTTAGGGAATAAAGAAAGCCCCCTAAAGAAAATCAAGTAGAGATTGATGAGAAATATATATTTCTCTAAAATGATAAGTTTCAATTTTCTGGTTCAAGAAATCATTCTTATTCTCTAAAAATAATAAAATAATGTTCCCCCTGCTGACATAAACATTAACTGCAGCAGCAGAAATAATAACCCATCATTTTACAGACATTCTGAAAGACAAGGGATAAATGATAGAAGAGCAATATGAAAAGCTGTGCATTTTGAATAATAAGATCAGTAAAGATATCACCTATTTTGATCTCAAATCTATAAAGCAGTGGAATTTTAGGAACTAGAAAAAAGAAACACAATGTGGTATTGTGAATGCGTATCTTTTAAAGAATATTGTGTCTTTCATAGTTATGTCGTTAAAGACAATGAACAAAACACACAGGAACTTGTATTAGAAATCAATGAAACTTGATTTAGCTTGATATTGTACCCAACTTAAACTCAGATCTGAATTCTATCAGACTTCTTTTCTTAATAGAGAAAGCCATGGTTATTAGTCTAAGCAAAGATAAATTTCTAACCCAAAAATATCCCATGCCAATTTATGGGCTATAATGCATTAAAAAAGATGGGGCTGAGTGTTTTGAATTAAACTATTTGCTAAAACTATTGATAATTGACTGTAAGGAAAAAGACAGTACAAGTCCAACCCTGTATCTATATAACACAAATTGAGTAAATTTGTCACTTTGCTATATGATTTGAACAAAGTAAAAATACCTATTTGGATAATTCAGTTGGAGCTACAGTTGAGTTTTAGGATACAACACTCAGAAATAAAACTAAGAGGCCCTCCCTGGTGGCTCAGCGGGTTAAAGCACTGCACTAAGAAGCTAAAGCCACTTCCGCATGAGTTCGATTCCCGCCTGCCCCGGAAGAGATCCACATGGCTGGCAGACCTCTCCTGACCTGCCCGCTGCTCTCCTCAGCAGTGTACTTCGTCGATCTGCCCATTCTGCTTCCCGCTCTGTCTCTGGTGAATCCTCTTACCCTCCGCATCTCTGGCCTGTACCCCAGTTCTGTACGAATAAATAAATGAATCTTTAAAAAAAAAGAAATATATTTTATGTTTATTCAGGAATTACATTTAAAAAAAAAAGAAAAGAAATAAAGCTACAAAAGGTAAACCACTATGTTGCCCACAAGCCAAAATGATGAAGCTATAAATGATAACCAAGCCCAGGGACTAATTTATCTCCTTAAAAGAGTTTATGGGGAAAACTGTACACATTCTTATTTATATACAACATCACCATCACTATCACCACCATCACCACTACAGCAACTAACATTCACTTAACTTTCACTATGTGCCAGGCACCATTCTAAATGATATATCTTTATTATCTTCTTATTTGCCTGCAACAATCTAAGTTCTGTTCTTATTTTTCTGTATTTCATAGATTCGAAGACATTATTGACTATGAGACATGCCATTTTTTTATATATTGTTAAGTAAAAGCAAATTATGACTTGCTTTCAGCTTAACCCATGTTATTTATTTATTTATTTTTAAGATTCATTTATTTATGCATACAGAATTGGGGTACAAGCCAGAGGTGCAAGGGCAGCGAGAAGCTTCACCAGAGACAGAATGGGGAGCAGAACAGGCCGACTGACAAAGTACACTGTTGAGGGGACCAGCAAGAGAGGTGTGCTGCGCCATGTGGATCACCTCTGGGGCTAGGAGTGAACTCATGCTGAAGTGGCTTTAGCTTCTTAGTGCTGTAACCTGCTGTGTCACCAGGGAGGGCCCTTAACCCATATTTAGATGTCATAATTGATATGCAAAATAGTGTACATTTGGGAATCAATGAAATTCAATATTTTGGCCCTTCTTTTATACTAGAACTAGCTGAAGCCAGAGAGGTTAAGGTAACTTTCTCAAGGTCATAGTCAGGTAAGGAAAGAAAAAGAAGGAGCCAGGGTATGAATCTCACAGTCAGCTCCCAGACAAGGCCCACTTCCCCCATTCTTGAACAACACCCCTCTTGCCTGCCCCCTCATTTCTTTTGAAGCAAGATTTTTAGGTTTGAACTAGGTTATTTCTAAGGTCCCTTTTAGCTCTTGCATCTTGAATTCTTTATCTTTACAAACAGGCAGTGGTTTAGAATTTAATGAGAAGTATACAGCACACTTTATGAGCATGAAAATGAGCACAAACACTGGGAATGAAATCAGACTTTGGGACAGCAAAGCACAGTGGAAGCAGTAATGGCTTTTGAGCCAGAAGAAGCAGTCTCTAATGCCAGTGGCAATTTTCCTTTAGCTATGTGACTCTAGATGAGATACTTAACATCTTTGAACTGAAGTTTCTTTATCTAAAAATTAAGAATATACCTGATTCAAAGAATCTACCTGATTCCACGTACACTGTGGCAAAGATGAACAGTTATAGTGAAAGGGGTCCCTTTGCATGAACCATTAACTCCACAAAGACTGGTTGCCCATTTTCTCAAAAAAAAAAAAATGCTTAAAATGAAAATATCATCTAGAATGTGCCACCAGATTGTTTCTTGTTTTGTTTTGTTGGCTATACATTTTTTTCTTTCAAGTGTTATATAATAATGATACTGCAAAATTGAACAACATGGGAGAAATTATGCAGTGTATTACTGAAAGGTAGACACTTTAGAAGTCATAGGCATTGCTACCCCACAATGCCATCCGCACTGCTTTCTGGTGATAAAGAGTTGGGACTCACTCTCTTCCATTTTGAGTCCATGTGCTTTGAGTGGAGTTAACTAAATGCTTAATTCCATGGAGGCTAAGAGACTTGGGACTGGAAAATCAAATATCCCATTAGAGGTTATGAGATTTGATCTGGAAAGTTTTACTGTAATTATTGAGAGAAAACCTGTGCTCTTTCCCACTGAACTTGAAACTTGAAGTTGCTGATAGTTATCTTGCCTACATGGGATTGTAAGAAATAATACAATGCGGTACAGAAAAGAGAGATAGAGGGGCCTGGTGTCCTGATGTCTCACTTTAGACCATGAATCCACATGTGCTGAAGTCATGTATAAAGCTGGTCTTAGTTTAGGCTGCTATATCCACCTACCACAATCTGGATGGTATACACAGTGGACATTTATTTCTCCTAGTACTACAGGTTAGAAGTCCAAGATCAGGATGTCAGCAGTGTTTTGTACAGTGTTAAAAGATAGATAGATAGATGGATAGATAGATAGATAGATAGATAGATAGATAGATAGATAGATAGATAGATAGATAGATAGATAGATAGATACGGAGTAAAATAGTTACCTGTACTTGTTTTTACTCACAACTTAGGTGTCAGATCTGGAAGATGCAGAAATATGGATGTTTGGGGAGAAATGACCAAGAGATAAACATTAAATGCGAGGGGATGAAGGAGAGACCAGATCAGAAGTGTTGAAATGAAACATGTTCAATAACAGATATGATGTTCATGTAAAAAAGCTTCATTCCCAAGACTTTCAAACCCACACCTACACAAACCTTAAGTGTGGCAAGACAGACCACAAAGTAGGAAAGAGGTCAGCCCAAGATCCCTATCCTCTTAATGATACTGAAGCATCTGAAGCATCTCCTATGGCTGCAAAGTGATAAATCCTGAGAATAGTGGTTCATTTTGCACAAAAGAATGACTAGGGCCAATATGAGGAAAACCAAGTTGAGATTTCCAGGCATAAGCTCTACATTTAGGCTGCAAGTAGTTGGGCTTAAACCATAGTTAAAAGCCTGGAGGTAGTTTACTGACCATTTTGGAGATTTTCTCAAACATTCAATGGCAGGAGGATTACTCTGACAGAGACTGCTCGCAACCTGGCTAATACACATTCTCTCTCCTCTGCCTTACTAATAGACATTCTGCATTAGTGGGAGCAAAATATCAGCTAAAAGCACCTTTCTCATCCTACCTTGTTGAGGATGGTGAGATCATGGCTCAGAAATCACTGAACCAGGTTTGGTTTTTTGGGTTTTTTTTTTGAAATCTCTTTAAAGAAACCTTGGAACTTGAAATCCTTAAAGAGAGATAGAAGGTGAATTTGCATTTCTGTATTTTGTTTTCTTTCTTCTCCCTTCTACCTGTAACACAGATGTGATGATAGGAGCTATATCAGACCTCTTTCATCCAGGAAGCACTCAGGAGACCAGAATCCATTTCTAAAATCTGCTGAAAGAAACGAAGGTCTTTGATGGCTATCAAGCAGGACTAAGACTATCTTTGTAGTTTTTCAATGTGAGAAAAAAAAATAAAGCCCTTTCTTATTTCAATAGCTATTTTCCTGTCTCTTTAACCAGTAACTAAATATTATTCTTACTTTATAGAATTGTTATGGAAAGTAAATGAGTCTATGTACAGAGTCTATATACCTGCTATTATCCTTTTTTTATATACCATTCACATTTATATGTGAAGTAAATGAGTAATGTTCAGCAATTCTGATGAAAACACTCCATTTTAACTAGTTTTTTTTAATCTTCATGTGAGGTTAACAAGTATTTTAAAATATTTTTACTTAATATATACGTATCATGAATATTTGCAAACTCCTCTAATATCTGTCAATTGGCCCTTCTGTTCTGATCAGGCTGTGGTCTCACTTCCTGTACTGTGCAAATCTTTTCCTGTTACTTTCACCACATGAAAGGTCCTTTCCTGACTCTGTGGAGAGTTAGCTATCCATTCTTCCAAGTCATCTGATTCCTCAGTGTACAGCAACCATTGTCCATCAGTGCTACTCACAGATTCTTCCAGACCTGAGTTCCTCCATCTATATCAAACTATTTCATGTTAAACAATTTCTTTCTTGTTTTGTCTTTAAGTTGTTTAATATGTGGAAGGCCTATCCTCTGTAAAACCATTACTTCTTGAGAGAAAAGACCATGTATTTAAGGAATATCCAAATGAGATGACTATAAGCAAGACACACCAGGACAGCATCTTTGTGGCTTTAAACTCAGCACAACACGGAGCTTCATCTTCCATTCCCTGATCTCTATTAGTGACTAGTCTAGAACTTGATGCAGAAAATGCCTAATAAATGCATGCATCATAGAAGTGAAATTCCTTTGCCTTCTTTAGATCATGATGCCAGAATGAAAAACATTCAAGTGGTATTCAGTCAAAAAATTTCATCTGAAAATTCAAAGTTCCTGCCCAATGAACTTGATGTACTGGAACAACAAGTACAATTGAAAAGAACACACAGCTAGCCAGAGACAAAATGGAAAAATACCAGGCTGGTCATTTCCAAATTCTGTTTCCTTCATTGACCAAAGAATTTATTAAATCCTATGAAAGAAGTACTTGAGTTGGATGCCAGTGAGTTTCTTTTTACCTGAGGAGGAAATGACTGCACTTGCTGTCTTGGAAGGAGACTGCACGTGCATAGTTGAAATTTTCTCTCAGAATGTCTGGCAAAGAACAATTATCATTTCCACCCATCGCTTGTTTAAAGGATGTATTTTCATTCTAAGTCAGAGATTAAGTATAACATTTAATTTAATTTTCAGTTTTCCATTTCCTTTATAGCTTCGAAACAGAAATTACTTTTATTAAAGCGTGAGTTGAAAGTCAAAACAAAATGTGGTGGCAGTGTTTGAAATTCAAGTGTATAAAAAAAAGAGTCAAATGGTAAGAAATTCATTTTCACGTCTTAGAGTTAAAATAAATTGCCAGCAAACTAAAATGTAACTTGTCATAATACAACAAATATCTTGAAGGGGGTCTCTCAAGTGTCTGTCAGTAAAGGTGGAATTATCTTTATTATCCAATAAATATATGTTCACTATGGGAAATTTATAGATGAAGAAAAAGAAAAATTAATTGTAAATATTTCAAGAGCACATAACCCTGGAAAAGATGAGAAACTACTGACATCTGGGAACATAATGATTAAAATGATGTCCATTGTTAGCAAGGTGATAAGCGCGATCCTTCCAGTTCTCCCACAACTGAGGGTGAGGTCAGTTGAGGATGCAAGGTACTCACTATTTCACATTCCCACTTCTGGTTGCTGAGGCCCATCTTTTCCCTGCAGGCTTGTCAGGAGTACCAGCATTACTGGAGATCAAGATAAGCATATACCAGTAGTAATACTTTTTAAAATTTATATGAAATGTATAGCATGTCAAAATTTATGAACCAAGAATTGACCTAGCCCTCCACGGCAGCGCTACTGGTTAAAGTGCAGCACTATGAAGCTACTGGCAGCCACTGCAGCAAGAGTTCGATTTCCCACCAGGGAGGTGACCCACATGGCACAGCAGAGCTCTCCTGACCCACCCACCTCTCTCCTCAGCAGTGTGCTTCAGTCCATCTGCCTATTCTGCTCCCCCGTGTCTCTGGTGAATTCTCTCATCCCCTGTACCTCTGGCCTGTACCACAATTCTTATGTTTACAAATACATCTTTAAAAAAAAAGAAGTGACCTACCTATAAAGAAAAAATTGACAATTTAATAAGTTCATGATCATAGTAGTATTTAAACATTTTCTTTCTAGAATAAGATTTGTTTACGCATACAGAACTGGAGTACAGGCCAGATGTGCAGTAGGGACAGGGGGTGGCAGGGTGAGAGAATTCACCAGAGACAGAGTGGGGAGCAGAACAGGCAAACTGATGAAGTACACTGCTGAGGGGAGCAGTGGGGGGGGGGTCAGGAGAAGTCTGCTGCACCATGTAAGTCACCTCCCTAGACGGGGATCAAACTCATGCTGCAGTGGCTGTAATAGCATCATAGTTCTGTGCTTTAACCCGTTGGACCAACAGGGAGGGCCCTAAACATGCTTTTTTAAAAAGATTTATTTATTTGTGCATACAGAACTGCAATACAGGCCAGAGGTGCAGGGGCAGTGAGAGGATTCACCAGAGACAGAGTGGGGAGCAGAACTGGCAAATTGATGAAGTACAGGAGAGGTCTGCAGTGCCATGTGGGTCACCTCTGGGGTGGTATCAAACTCATGCTGAAGTGGCTTTAACTTCTTAGTGCTGTGCTTTAACCTGCTACACTACCAGGGAGGGCCCACATGCTTTTTTTAAAAAAATAAATAAATAAAAATGCTTTATTTTGATTTTAGGCAATATTTGGATATCCCATCAGGTATCTCCACCATAATGCATTCACCACCAAATCACCCATAGTCCATTGTGCTTCACTGAAAACATCATAGAAACAAAAAATGATGATCACTGAGGAGGAAACTATAATCATGCCATATATACTTGACAAGGGTATGTACAAAAGTGACGTTTTCGTATGAATAATTTATTCAAATTTTTAAATAAGTATATGTATTGTGCACCAGGCACTGATTTAGGCAGTGGAGGCAATGCAGTCAATAAATTGGTAAACTATACATACTATGTAAACCAGCGATCAATGCCTAGGAGAAAAGCAGCATGCATCATGCTTGTTATCATTGAACATACATGCTCATCGATTTTCATTCACAGGTGCGTGTCTGAATCTGGGATAAGCTGGACCATCCCAAAGATTCACATAGGTTTGGGAAAGGTACTCTGACTATGCCCCTTCCCCGACACCCTCAGCTGCACACACATACACGTTTCATTCTCTTCCTGTGGTTATCTGCAACTCTGAAAAAGAAACAACACTTTTACTATTAAAATGCAAAGATGTCTTAGAGAGGTAACACTGTTTTGAATTTGCATTTAATTTCAAATTACTCATCCCAAACTTCTCAGAATATATGGTGAGAGACAAATAAGAACTGATTTCTGATGCTGCCATCTGCAGGGAAGGGTGCTGACGAGGGAAAGCAAATCATCATGTAGCATATCGTACTGTTCCTAGATGCCTGGGACGGAAGTGTCTATACCCTTGCTGGAGTAAGGTTACATGCTGCTGCTAGAGTGAGCTAAATGCTGAAGCAGGGTTCCAGGCTGCCTGAAGGTGTAAGAAAAGGAGCTGTTGGGAAGAAACTGGAGAGTGGAAAGAGTTACAGTAGTAAGTGAGGCATTCTATCCACTAGTGCACCATAATTGATAGAACTTTTATCTTCTGCCTCAAGCTTACGTGTCCTAAGTGGGATGGTTTGGGACCAAGATAATCCAAAACTTAATAATAAATAAAGCAGCCACAATCTGGAGCAGCTTTAGTGAGGTTTGGCAACTGTTAAACCTCTGATATAATTTGTGAATAACTCAATTGCCTTTTATTAAATGTTTTGAATAAAATGTAGCTTTTATCAATGAAACAAAATCTTGTGTGTGTCCTTCCAGTTTCCTAACAAACCAGAACACATAGTTTGATATCAAAAAGGGAGGGGGGGGTGTTGCGGGGAAAGGGAGCGGAGTATGAGCACAAATTCTGAGGAAGCTTAAAGGACAGGTCCGATATCACACAGGCAAGACAACTTTCAATGGAGAAAGTTTGAAGGCCTGAAATAAAACTTTGCTTATTGCTCGTTTTTTCTCAATCCTTGCTATGTTCTCCAATTTTCTAGCCTCTTTTTACTCTTTCTCTTTCACAATATTATTGAAAAAGTTTCAACTTTTAACTTAAAAATAGTAGCAAATATATAGTGTGGAAAGTTGAAATAATTGGGAACTACTCATTTGTTTTGTCCCTTGCTCTTGAATGTTTGTTCTTCCTTCATGAACATGATCAAGGTCTGGCATTATTTGGGCTGAAGGGCCTGGATTTGGATAATGTTTTACAATACATTATGGCTTTAAATAAAGTAAGAAAATGTGTAACATACCAGTCTGAGCTGGTAAACCCCAATTCCTGTTTAGTCCGCAAATTAAAAAGCTTTAAAATGTTGGTATCTCTCTTCTATCAATGTAATACAAGGTCATTGAAAAACTTAGCACACAGCATGTCAACATCTATTCCGTGATACCACTGAGTGGGTTTTGATTTGTTTTCATCAGCCTGTAAGATCATTGCTATCCTGCTGTATAATTGAATCATTCTGTGTTAGTATAAAGCTTTTCAAAGTGAATTCACCAACAGAGTGGATATTTCAGCAGGAACAATTATTTGGTGTATTCCTCTCTAGAAATTTCTTTTATGGGATATTTGACTTAAATTGGTGAGTGTAGTTTCATCTTGATAACTTTTACTAAATCCTCCTTTTCAGTCTCCTCCCATCTCATGACCATAGGTATCAAAAATACAAAAGCAATTTTTGAGCTAGTATATGGCAATCTTTCTCTTTATGACTGTCCCAAATCTTTGATCTCTGCTGGACTTTCATTTGGGATTTTTTATATGAAACTGTCATTGACCTTGCAAGTACCAGCTGTCCTCTTGAAATATGAGGCTGGTAATGATGACACACAACATTGATAATAACAAGTGGTGGTTCATATTTCAGCTGAGTTGGGTTTTTGTGCTCTGCTATTAAACCCAAGCTATTCAGTATGGATAGAAAATATTAAAATACATTTCAACTGGCTGATCTTTTCTTTCTGTTACCAAGGAGGACATCTGGAATTACAACCTACCGAGTCTGCTTACAAATCAAGTCATGTCTGGCATTGGGGTTAGGCGACACTTTGAAGATTTGAAGTTCTTATTTGAGGAGATTAGATTTTTATCTAGGATGAAGATCATTTTACGAGGACTCTCAGCTCTGCTAAAGATTGTAGGAAAAACTCACAAAAACTGTGACTCTTCACCATTCAGAATAAAATTAAGTCAAGACCTTGGGAATAGCAAACCAGCAACTAAACAATATAAAAGAAATTTGGCTTCCTCCCGTGTCCCCCCCAATAGTGAAGTGTTGCTGACCTCCAGCTGCAGATCCCGGTGTCTGTCCTGCAGCAAGGAGCTTGTAAGTGGTCAAGAATAATGTCTACTTTAAGAGATACCAAGTAAAATTTAGTAAAAGGCAGGAAGGCAAAACTGATTATGCTTGAAAACACTTGGTAATCAGGATAAAAATGAGTACAATACACTCAAAAACAGGGCTAGCCCATATAACCAACAGAAGTATCCTTTGTCATGTATAGAAGGAGAGATTAGAGATTGTGCAGTTCATGCTCACAAACCCCAAAGTAAGGTGAAGGTTAGCCTGGCTAAAGGTGCTGTAGCATGTTGCCCTGACTGCTGCTGGCTGGCTGGCTTCTCAATAGGTGTGGCGTGGGCAAGGTCTATGCAGGCCCAAGTGGAGGTGACTGCAGATGAGTACAATGTGCAAAGCTCTGATAGTCAACCAGATGCCTTCACATGTTCTTTGGATGTCAGACAAATAATGCCCTTGGGGCCCTGATGGAGGCTTGTGTATCCCTCACAGTACCAAATGATTTCTTGGTTATGATTCAGAAAGCAAGAAATTCAATGCAGAAGTATATTGGGAGCACATTATGAGCCAGATGACAAGAGTGATTTAAGTATATTGGGAGCACATTCTTGCAGATGACAAGAGTGATTTAATGGAAGAAAATGAAGATGCTAATAACAATTCTCTCAACATAACACCAGACATGGCAGAGATATCTAAGAAAGTTCATTCTGCTATGGGAGAGAGAGAGTCCTGTTTGTGAGCAGAAACCTAAGAAATAAGTAAAAGGACATCCCTAGCGGTGCAAAGGGTTAAGTTGTAGAACTAGGAAGCTGTCAAAGGCCACTGCAGCATGAGTTCGATTCCCAGCAAGGAAGTTGACCCACATGCTCAGCAGACCTCTCCTGTCTTGACCACTGTTGCCTTCAATAGTGGATTTCAGTAGACCCGCCTGCTTTGCTCTGCACTCTGTCGCAGGTGAATGCTTTCACCCCCACACTTCTGGCCTGTTTTGTATGCATAAATAAATAAATATTTTTCTTATTCAAAAGAAGAGGTGGGACCATCCCAATGTTTTTTCCAGAAGAAGAATCAGTTACCTCAAAAGAAAGCCAGCTTTCTCTGAACTCAGGATGAGCTGCTGAGAACTAATAAACCAAAGCATTTTTATGGAGATTTTTTCAGTAAAGACAATAGTAAGCTTACTGACTACACAGCGGGAAAAAAAAGAAACTTTGGACTTAAAGTCAATAATTTTGACTATAAAGGTGAATGTTTCTCTTTACTAGCGTGAAATACTGGTTTGGGGCCAATGCTTCCCTCTTCATGCACATCCAAATATGGGCTTTTTTCCTGGTCATTAAGAGATATCCATATTGCCTTGGAAACCTTTTTGTTATGGCATGAATATAAAGGGAAAGAAATTACAAATTACAAAATGTTTAGGTTTTTTTTTTTTCATTTTCAAAAAAGAGACATTTGTGAATCTAAAGAGAAATCCCTCAGGAGGACAGGCATAGCATGTAGAACATGAAAATTGTGCTGGACATGGAATAAACCCCTAGCTCTCCCTCTAAGGACAGACTTGTTGCCCCAGCAGCTAGGAACATGGTTAACAGAGTAACTCCAGATGTCAGCTCCTTCAGGAATTGTCCAGCTTCAGAAAGCTGCTTCACCTGAGGTGATAAGCTTTGTGAGGTGACCTGCACCCAATGACTGATAAGGTGGCAATAGAAAAACCTGGCTCTTTTGGCCAACACAGACTTCTTTGGCCAGTTAAGTTTGGTTCTAAATCCCATAGCACCAACCAAGGCTGTTTCAAGCCACATCAGTTTGATTTCTTTCTGCCCAAACCCCTCCCTACTCTTTTCTACAACAGTGGATCTGAAAAGAACACACCTATCCGTTTTCTGCACACTCACTTTTAGAAGTCAACCTGCAAGTACAAAAACAAAGGAAGAAAGTAGAGAGTCATCAAGGTTAGATGACATTGTATCTGAAAATTTTTGATGAGAATTTATTGGACAGGGAAAGAGATATGGTGTGTGGGGGGGGTTGTGAGTGACACACACAAATGAAGTGTGAATGATTGCATGATGACGTGAGAGAAAGTAGGATTACAAAGACACAAAACAAATCATCCAGAGATGTCTGAATACATCATGGTTGTCACCACAATGTCACCAGGGAGAGGGACAAATCCTGAAACCCTGTGCTTTTGTCTTCCAGTAATCTTCCCTTCGCTAGAGTGTATAGGAGCCTGTGAGCTGTATGTCTGGCTGCAGTTAGGGGCTTCATCTATGATCACATCTATGTAAGTCTATTCCAATAGCCCCAGGCTAACAGGTTCTCCCACCAGAGAACATTCTGGACTGCAGGAGCACGAGAGAGACTTGAGAGTGGGGAATCCTCCTCTGGGATGCTTAGCCATCTTAGTACATACTTGTTCCCTAGGCTACTCTAGAGTTTTCCCTAGAGTTACTCTTATTCAAGGGGACAAAGCTTTAGTCTGAAATAGAAAATCAAATTTTCATGCTGGTTTCTGATTCTTGCCACTTGGGATAGGGAAACAGAAAAAAAAAATGTACTTTTCCTTCTTGGGTGGTTAGTGACCTTGAGTCAGCATACTGAGATATTAAAAAAAAGTCATTTTTGAAGTGGCTCAAGGAAAAGGAAGATTTTAACAGAATGACACAGAGAAATGGAAAAAAAATGAACTTTTCTATTAGAAAGTCCAATTGAGTCCTGGAGTTTGCACTGGAGATGTGTTAGATGACATTACCCCATGTTCCTATAAGAAGAAAATTGCTTTTGAAAGAAAGAAGAGGTGGCAAAGGGAAATTTAGAGGAATATCCTTCATATTTCAGCAAATAAGTGAAACAGATGAAGAAAGAATTTGTGAAGACAATTTTTCATTGCAAAAATTTTAGTTAGACTTTTTGCTATTGTGAATCCCAAATCCCAGCTCAATTATTCTTGCTATCAACTGGAAACAACCAACTCATCTCCAAATGCTCTCAGGCTGTGGAGATGATGATGATGATGATGGCATCAAGCACTTATTATGATAATTAACATTTTAGAATATGTCAGACATTATTCTATAAAAGCAAGAATGCCATAATCCCCCTTATAGTTGTTCACGCAACAGAAGCAGTGTACAATTTCTCTCTCAGCACTTAACTTAGGACAATAGGTAAATAAACCATCTGGTTTTCTATTTCAGTAAGTCAACCTTAAGTTTCACTGACTCCTCTGTGTTCCTATTGAGGAAATGATTTGGTGGAAGTTTATACTATCCTTCACAGCACTTACTACAGCATAAATGCTTAATTGTTTAGAGAAGTATAGTGGCTTTTTAAAATATATCTATAATCTTCTTCTAGCAGCCTGCTGGTCTTTCAGTTGAATTCAACAAGCAATTATTTGTCCCTATAACATAAAGATGTTGTAAATGACATGGGACGAGAAACTTGTAGTGGACTTTAGAGAGCAAAACACACGAAGTGTGTGTGAATGATACAAGACGGGGTATCATTAAGTGGCAGGAGCCCAGCAATGACGACAGCCAGCACGTAAGACTAAGGTCAGAACCAGGGATGGGTAAAAGGAAGAGAAGTAGCTGGACACTCCAGCTGGAGAAACAATTTACAATAAAACCTGAGAGGTTAGAGCACAGAACCTTTCTGTGCGGATGAAAAACACCTTTGCCAGGAATCTAAATGTTCATAACACATGACATCAGGTCATTAAAAGCAATAATTAACAATTTAATTATTGAAAAGTAAAAACAATAAGAGCAACTTTAGTATGTATTATCTCCCAAGTGCCAAGGAAAATTTTAAACCCAGATTAATTTTTGTGTTGGAATAGCTCAGTATTATTTTAATTAGTGAAGATGTTGCAATAAATTTTGGAGTTCCCCAAAATATTTTTAGATTTTTTCAATTGATGTAACTTTGGTTTACAACACTGTATATGATTTAGGGGCTTAAGATCACACTCTTCAGGTTGTATGTTACTACCCTACACCCACCACCAAAGCATCCCTAGTCCTCCATCATAATCTATTGGGTCCCACCTCAATTTGGAAGTAATTTTTTTTTTTAAGATTTATCTTATAGAACTGGAGTACAAGCCAGAGGTTCAGGGTGGTTAAAGGGTTCATCAGAGACAAAATGGGGAGCAGAGCAGGCAGACTGACGAAATACACTGCTGAGGGGTGCAGCAGGCGAGACAGAAGTCTGCTGCACCATATGAGTCACCTTGATGGCCAGGGACTGAACTAGTGCTGAAGTGGCTACAGATAGCTTCGCAGTGCTGCACTTTAGCCTGTTATGCCACCAAGGAGGGCTCTGGAAATAAAATTTTTGAAAACTGTGCGTTTTTTCTGCTTTATTTAGTAAAGGTTTCAAAAGTTTTAAAATCATACTAATTGTTCCCTCTTTTGTATTTCTGTAGCATTTGTATTTATAAATTTTTCATACTGTTAGGTTGTATAGAAGTTTTTTTTTTTAATTTTCATAGGAGGTCATCAAAGTAAACGATGCTCTCCTTGTCTTCTACAAAATTTGCTGACTGATGCTCATGATTTTTACTGCTTAAAGATTCTACTATTTAAAATGCCCTCATTGTACTCACACCAGTTGTATGGTTTGCTTGTGAACAACGGGGCTGGTTCCACAGACTATTTAACACTACTATAGCTGTCAAATCAATTATGTATTTTTTGTTTCATATACAGTAATATAGCATAGATACAAAGGACACCAGAGGCCATGTCTATGAAATGACTGAATGATTTAGAAACTATTTATAAACCAAGTCACTAAATATCGAACATCGAACACATATTAAAAGCTAAGTTAAAGAGGCCCTCCCTGGATAGGGAGGTGACCTACATGGTGTGGCAGACCTCTCCTGAGCCCGCTCACTGCTCCCCTCAGCAGTGTACTTCAATCAGTCGGCCTGTTCTGCTCCCCACTCTGTCTCTGGTGAATCCTCTCACCGCCCTGCACTTCTGGCCTGTTATCCCAGTTTTGTATGCATAAATAAATAAATTAAAAAAAAACAACTATGTTAAAGAATCAGATGTGGGCCCTACCTGGTGGCACACTTTGTTAAAGCACAGCACTATGAAGCAATCCACAGCCACTGCAGCGCAGGTTCAATCCCAGGCCAGGGAGGTGACCCGCACAGCCAGCTGCTCCCCTCCACAATGTATTTCAGTTAACCTCCCTGTTCTGCTCCCCACTCTGTCTCTGGGGGATCCTCTCACCTCCCACACCTCTGGCCTGTACCCCAGTTCTTGTATGCATAAATAAATAAATCTGATAGCAAGTGTCTTTCGATTCCTGCTTTATGGTAAAGAATTTGAAATTAGGTACTACTTATAGTATCAATGGTGGGCCTATATTAAAAGCCTGCATTAAAATATTTGTGAGTATAGGTCCTCCCTGGTGGCGCAGCGGGTTAAAGCACAGCACTGAGAATCTAAAGCCGCTTCCGCATGAGTTCGATTCCCGCCTGCCCCGGAGGTGACCACATGGTGTGGCAGACCTCTCCTGACCTGCCCGCTGTTCCCCTCAGCAGTGTACTTCCTCGATCTGCCTGTTCTGCTCCCCACTCTGTCTCTGGTGAAGCCTCTCGCCGCCCCTGAGCCTCTGGCCTGTACCCCAGTTCTGTATGCACAAATAAATAAATCTTTAAAAAAAAAAAAATATTTGTGAGTATAGTCATTTGTATTAAATGAGAAAAATAATCATACTGTTTCAATCTATTTTGTTGTTTTTATTAACTAAACAAGTATTTGCCCCAATTACAAATAATCTGCTGTCTTAATTATTGGTTTACAAGGGCTTGTGTGACTTAAGTAAGCATCTGAGAAAATTCTGAATTGAATGAATGGTCCAAGTGCTAGTCATTAGAGACAGAAACCCAATGATTCTAGTGGACTTCAGGGGACCGAGATAATGAGGGGCTCACAGCTTCGTAATATCAGGAACTAGCATAACTTCACAGTAAAAAAAAATTTTTTTTCCAGTAATAGCATTAAGACTAGCATGTGCTCTCACCAACATATTTAGGACAACTTTAATTCTCAAATAGAGTAGGACATTCCTTTAAGTATAGTAATATTTAGTATGATTCAAAACTCATTTATTTTGTGAGTTATTTGTCATATTTTTCCCATTTTGTTTCAACAACATCAAACCTTGACTCATAATCTGTAGTAATTCAAAGACTGGAGATTTCAGGCTCCTAGAAATGCTGGATGGTTTAATGCAGTGCCTCTGTAACTTGAATAATATGTGTTCTCATTTTTAAGAAAAGGCTTTCTCACAGACACTCCCCTCCTGGTGTTAACTTACATTATTTTATTGTAATATAAAATAAATATGCACATATTTTACTTGAATGTAAAAGAAATATGTGTTCACAGCTCCTATTCAACTAAAAAAACAAAACCAAGTTTGCAAATTAAATATGTACAAACCACAAAACCATTAAAATTTAAATTATCACTACTAATTTAATATAATACATGATGTTGTTTTCCTGAAACTACACGGCTGATGTAGGCTTTACTGTATAAGGATGCAACCTCAGGTCGGGTTCTGTAATAATCAATTTTTATACTTTGACAATACATGCAGGGGGAAAATGCATATCTCCTAGGTATGATTTTGCTTTCTAGCTTAGGATGGTCTTCCTGTACAATCAAAAATCTTCTAGTGATTTATGGTCATAGAATAATTTTCATGAACTGTCAACTCTGTAAATTATTTACTTTAAAATAAGTTTAACATGGTAGCACTTAAAAGATCAGTTTATAGGCACTCAATCCAAATAGTAAATAATAAATACTTCAAAATCTTACTGTTAATGAATATTTCCTACTTAGTATCTAAATAACACAACTGCCTGTAAAATAAACATCAACAACCAGATGCTACGGTATAGATTCTTTTGTTGTTTCTTAATTCTGTATGACTACAGCGTCATATTTCATGTGATGATTCATTCTCCTACCACTTTTCTCTATTTTTTTTTAACTTTGAAATCTGGCTACTCAGCACTCTGTGATGCCATTTGATGCAAACACCATCAAAAAAAAAAAAAAAAAAAAAAAAACAAGAGCTCAGGGCCTACTGTTGTAAGGCATTAATCAGTTTGAAAATTGTCATTTTGTTAAGGCAGGATATGCCTACAATCATTTTTAATATATTGGTGAAATAAAAACTTAATTTTTTTTTTACCAAAAATGAAAAATGAAGATTCTCCAGGTCATATCTATGCCCTGACAGAATGCCAAAGTCTAGTCTTTAAAACTCTAGTCCAGAGGAGAACTAGAGTGGAATTCTAATTCTGTAGTGAAGTTTCTAGAATAAGACATCAGTCAGTATTCAGTTTTACATTAAAAGAAAGAAAAAATTGGAGTGATATAAGCATGGAAAATAAACATAAGGGAAAGAAAGTTTACTAGGACAAAAGCTATAAATGAAGAGGAAGACAAGAGCAGAAGAGAAAGGAGTCATTTTGACGAAAGACCCAACGAAGTCGAGAATTTAACAAGTAGGCCCAGCAGGGTCCAGATGCTTAGTTTAGCCTGAATATTGTCGGACAATAGGGTCAGTGTGACCCTCAGCAATCCGAGGCTATTCCTAGCTCAGTGTTTCCACTACCAGATGCTAAATATAGACACAGATGCCATGTTAACACTCTTCTTTAGACTGTCAGCTCCTTGAAGCTGAACCATTGTCTCATACATCTCTGTTCCTTCTACTGTCTCACAATTTGAGATATAAACTCAAACTCAAGTAATTCATTTGCAATAAAGGAATGTCTGCATTCCAAAGACCTTTAAAGGCCCTATAGACCAAGTTTTCCCAATTTCCAAGCTACAGATTTGGAGGGTTTTTTTTTACTTATCTTGCAAGAGCATCTACTATATCTACTATATCATATATAGAAGGATATATTAATAACACTCTTGAGTATTCATTCTTCAAATCAGGTCTTCCATTCTAGATACTAAATTATTAAACATTTTGATATAATAATAATTCAAAGAGGTTTTAAAATTGTTAATCAAGTGGCTACCTTTCAAAAGCCTGGTGCTGCAACAGGTTAAAGCACAACACTATGAAACTATCTGCAGCCACTGCAGTATGAGTTCAATCCCTGGCCATAGAGCTGATCTACATAACACAGCAGACCTCTCCTGTCTTGCCTGCTGCGCTCCGCAGCAGTGGATTTCAGTCAATCTGCCTTTCTGCTTCCCCACTCTTTCTGGTGAATCCTCTCAACCTCTGTACCTCTGGCCTGTATCCCAGTTCTCATATGCATAAATAAATTTTGGAAAAAAATAATAAAAACCTATTTTTTAGAAAACAGAGGAAGGGCATTATGCAGGAATGAACAACTCTCCACCAAAATTCTTATTCCCTTGACTATGCATTTCCCATTCTTTTGTTATCCAAGTGAGAACTCCAGTCGCATTATTTGGTCCTCATGCTATCAATGCACATTCTCTTTTTTAGTTTATAGGTTGCGAGTCCAAAAGGAGACTTTTAGATTTGGTGAATAAAGCTGTGTAGTACCAAGGTGCTGCAGAAAATGTACTTAGGGCTGAGTGTCCATGAGGAGTGTGTCCTATGAGTAGATAGAAGAGTGAGCACAAACATTTAGTGCTAGAGGAGCAGATTAGAGAACTACATGACCACATCTTTGGGTTTCCCCTTTCAGAGCCTGGAGTGAGAAATTAACTTCTATTGTATTTAAGCCATTTAAAATTTTTAAGTCCATTTCTTAATGATAGTTGGTATTACCTTAATACAGAGGTTACATAGTGATTCTAAAATGCTGTGTTATTGGGGAGATTAAATGATGTAAAGCATAAAATGTGGTCCATTGTGATGGTTAAATTTATATATCAACTTCACTGGGCCAGAGGGTGCTTGATATGGTGCTTGATATTTGGTCAAATGTGATCCTGAGGGTGTCTGTGTGTTTTTTGTTTTTTTTTTTAAGATTTATCTATTTGTGATACAGAACTGGGATACAGACCAGAGGTGCAGGGGCAGTGAGAGGATTCACCAGAAACAGAGTGGGCAGCAGAACAGGCCGACTGATGAAGTACACTGCTGAGGGGAGCAGTGGGCTGGTCAGGAGAGGTCTGCCACGCCATGTGGGTCACCTCCAGGGCCAGGGATGGAAACTTATGCTGAAGTGGCTTTAGCTTCTTAGTGCTGTGCTTTAACCCGCTGCGACACCAGGGAGGGGCCTGTGTGAGTGTTTTGGATGGGATTAGCACTTGGCTTAGTAGGCTGAGTAAAGCAGATTGCCCTCCCTGTTGTGGGTGGCTCTCCCACAGCTAACTCTACTGAGAGTAAAAGGAAATCTTGCTTACTGTTTCAGCTGCAACATTAGCCTTTTCCTACCTTCCAACCCCAACTGAAATATCAACTCTTCTTGGCTCTTGGGCCTATCACCTTTCAGATGATATTTACACCATCAGTTTTCCTGGATCTCCAGCTTGCTGACTATAAAGCTTGGGATTTCCCAGTTCCTGGTCATGTGAGCCAATTCTTCATATATACATATGTGTGTGTGTGTGTATATATATATATATATATATATATATATATAAATCTCTCTCACATACACACACATCTTTGTGATGTTGTTTCTTTGGAAACCTTAGTCCATATATATTAATTATTCAATAAATATACCTTCATTTTACTTCTCAATGCAATATTTACATCTTCATTTCTTTCTACTCCCTCACTTTTGCCTGTTTTTATTCCTAGTGGTTGTGACAGAGAATATTTGGTCTCTCTGGCCTCCTTAAAAGGATCCTCTCTGTCCAAGTAAGAATACACTAAAATTTCATAAAGGCATGAGATATTTGCTTTTGACTCTGGAATTCATCCAGAACATATTCTAATGTATTCATTCCCATGCATACATCTTTATTATCATATTCCTTTACTTTGTAACTTTCCCTGGGCTCTCTACAGCTCTGCTCCTGATTTTTACTTGGAGTTCTGATTTTTCGTGCTGGAAATGCCTTCTGGCTCCGTTCACCTCCACTTCTGGCTATGTCCAACACTCCCACTCCTCTCCTGACAGCCAAATTGTAATAGAGTAAGAACGAACATCAACTAACAACTATAAATCAGTGACATTCTACAGGGGAGGAGAGAGGAACAGAATCAAAACTGGGGTGGGAAGAGCACATGGGACTATGGTGATGGCACATGGGTGAAGTGGTGGTGAAGTGCATGGGAATTACACTGAGATGAAAAAATGTCCAAAATGAAAAAAAAAGATGTAAAATACATATATATGTATAATATATGTGTGTGTGTGTGTATGTGTGTGTATCACATAAAAACAAGTTGAGCTCTGGAGGAGAGTTTTGTGTGGTATGGATTTAATAGTAGTTTCTTCCTACATTTAGGTAAAGAGTGATTCGAAGACATTAGGGACCACGCCCTTACCTAAACCAGTGCTAGTATCCAAACACGGAACTCCTTTTCCCTATTGATTTGCATTTTGGAAAGCCTGTTAAATGGGGACTTATTTTTTTTTTTAAAGAGATTTATTTATTTGTGCATACAGAACTAGGGTAAAGGCCAGAGGCTGGGGGCGGCGAGAGGGTTCACCAGAGACAGAGTGGGGAGCAGAACAGGCAGATTGACAAAGTACTCTGCTGAGGGGAGCAGCGGCGGGTCAGGAGAGGTCTGCCGCACCATGTGGGCACCTCCAGGGCAGGCAGGAATCGAACTCATGCGGAAGTGGCTTTAGCTTCTCAGTGCTGTGCTTTAACCCGCTGCGCCACCAGGGAGGGCCTAACTGGGAACCTTTATCCATGACCAAAACCCCACCATATCTCCAACTTCTCCTACTTTGAGATGTCAGACACTTGAGAGCAGGCACTTTGGTTTGTTTGCTACTATATTCTCGGTTCCTAGAAAAGAGTGTAGTATGTAAATATATATTAAAGAAGTGACCAAGGACCCATGCTCCCCATGCCCTTTTAACAACATGGCAGTTCTGCCACCAGCACCACTTTCACTCATGGTCTCCAGTCACTAAGTTATCTAAGTTCACAACAAAATGAGAAGTAGCTGATCTACTCCTGGCTAGCTCAAAGATGCAACTGAATATTAGATCTAATAGCTGAGATAAAGGAAAACAGACATAGTCACTATCATTCCTTCTTCCTCAAAGCCAAAACTTTCTGCAAGTTCAAAGGCCCTAATTGTAGCGGCCATTCTTCAGGGTAACACCCACAGGCATTCAGGACATCTGTTAGGGTTACTAATACCATTGAAAAAAGTAACTACTCTCACTAATCCTTATTATAAGCACACTCTGTGTTGGGCCTCGCTGGTGGCTCGGGGGTTAAGTCTCAGTGCTATCAAGCTACTGGCAGCCATTACAAATTGAGTTTGTTCTCCTGCCAGGGAGCTAACCCAGAAGGCACAGCAGACCTCTCCTGTCTTGCTTGCTGCTCCCCTCAGCAGTGGACTTCAGTAGATACACCTGTTCTGCTCCACAATCTATCTCTGGTGAATCCTCTCATCTCCCACCCCCACACCTCTGGCCTACACCCCAGTTCTTGTATGCATGGATAAAATTTTTTTAGAAAACAAACAAGCTCTTTGAAATCTTGGGCTTGTTAAAGTAAGATTTGCATTGTGGGCGGGGATGGTGGTCCTAATCTTTGGGCAAAACAGAAAGGTTAATAAATGATGACAGCTTTGCAGAGATAGCTCAGTGAGATCAAGTGTTTAGTGATACCGTTCAGCCATCCACCATCCTTGTCTTCCAATGACTCATAAAAGGAACACTCCACGAGTTCTTAGATGGGATCGTTTCTTTATTCAAGTGACGTCAGTATCTGTTCCAAGTGGATTTTATCTTCATTAGCCCCCATGCATTTGTTATTCTTTTTGGCTACTCAACACCCTGAACCTCTCTCTTATATCCTGAAACTCTTCAGTGATGAGTCGCTTCCTCCCACTATAGACATAACACACTCCGTAGACCTTGCCAATCTTATTCACCCAAACCAGATGGTGAATAGAAAGCCTGTGACTTAAGAGGAAGCTAGTGCTTCTTGGAATCCACTCTTGCTGGCAGCAGCAACACCAGTCCCCGGGGTACCACACCACTACCCAGGGTATTGGTGATCACAAGCAGTGGTGGGGATTTAAGACTTCTGAATGAGTGTCTTGGAGTTCAGTGTCCTGGAGTGCAGTTACTTGGAGGGTTGGTCCCTGGGCCTTCCATCGACTCTGAGTTTTCCAATTGAAAGTTGAGTACAGTTCTAAATGAATTCAACTCTGTCTGGAAATAAGTCAACTAAGTTTTCACCATTGTTTCTAAGAAACCAGATGTGCAAACTGAGTCTCTACTTCCTCCTCGGTAACATGTAGGAAATAACTGCAGCTATCTTATAGTTGTGAGGATGCAATGAGTAAATACATAAAAAGCATTTAAAATTGTACCTGGCACAATGAACAATCAATCAATAATACCATAATTTAATACACTCCTTTCCTGCTTAAACTGTGGTTGGTTTCTGCAGTTTGCAGCCACAGAAACCATTCTATTTAAATGTTTTTTGCTTTTTCTAATTCTGAAGGGTGAGAAATGACACCTTATGGATGTTACTGCCTTTTCCTCAATACCAGTGAATCTACGCATTTTTCCATGTTTATTAGTCATTTCGATTCTGTTTTCTGTGAATTGCTCATTAGTAGACGTCATGCATTTTCTATTGGGTTCTTTCTTTGTCTTATTGAATTGTAAACAGCCTTTATATATTCTGGATACTAAACCTTTGCTTTATGTGCTGCAAATATCTCCTCTTAGTCTCCCACTTGCTTTTAACTTTGTTTATAGTGTCTTTTATCATGCTGAAGTTTTTAACTTTTGATGTGTTCCAATTTATTAGGCTTTTCTTTTATCAGTTAGGCATTTTGTGCCTCATTGAAATGCTTTTCTATGCTGAGGTCATAAATATATGATTGAAGCATTCTAGGTTGTTGTTGCTATATTTCAGTGTTAATAGTATATGGACCATGATTTTCCAAAAATTAATTATGAAAAATGTTACAGTGGTAGGCTCTTCCCATTATTCCTCAGCTGCTAATTTACTAATGATTACTGCAGAAATGTCTGTTTAGAAATTGCAGAGCCAGGAAGCAAAGAATATCAGGGCCTGATTAAAGTATCTAGTATATGCATTATCTTTCCTTTTGAAAGCCTTTCCATCTGCATGTGAACACTCCTCACACATGTTTTAGATATATCTAGCTGATAAATAGAGGTCAGCATTTCAGGAGCTAGTGCTGTGTCATGCTAAAATTAGTTTTAATTTCCCCTAAGGGAATTCTTGGCCAAAAGGATTAAGAACAGAACGAAGGAAGAGCATAGAAAAATCTCTGAAATCTTAAAGCTGCCAGCAGCTTTGCTTTAGTCCTGTTTGTGGTCACTGTAAAGTCCACTAGCTTTGCATCAGTGCTCTCGTCTGAGGCTTGAGCTGGTGTCATTTTAATTAATCTTTTCCCAACTTCTTTCCATATCTTTTTTTGGCCTAGAATAGAAGTCTGGTGTTGCAGAATTTTTTTTCTAGCTCTCAAATAAAAATGACTATCTTGACCTGCTTCATTTGCTTCCATGTCCCTCAGCGAGGAGTTCATGTAAAATTGGATTTTGCACACATACTAAGTATTTCTTTACTTCAAACTTGGTTACTTTTGCTTAAAGTCAGTCTTTGAGGGGGCTGTAGCTGGAAAAGCACAGGTGAAACACTTGGAGAACTCCATGTTCATCAGAACACTGTCTTGGGCTTCAAGTCCTAATAGTAGAAATTTGAGATATATATTTATATTTATAAATTTGAGATTTATATTTGAGTATCGCATAATTGTTTTGAATTCCAGGTCGATGAGAAACAGCTATAGAGCTTATGGCACTATTTAGATCCAGAATGAGGCAAGGCATCTGACTGTTTACAAGCAGCCTTCTTAAGCTGGTGCATGAGTCTTTGAGAAAATGTAGGTTCACCTCTAAAATCTTGAATTAACTTCTAAATACCCCAAAGCAGGGTAAGACATTTACATTGGGGCCTTCCCTGGTGGCACAACGGGTTAGGATCCAGCACTGCAAGCTAGCCCCAACCCCTTCAGTGTGAGTTCGATCCCCGCCCCAGGAGGTGACCCATAGGGTGCAGCAGACCTCTCCTGTCTCACCTGCTGCTCCCCTCAGCAGTGTAGTTCGATGATCTGCCTGTTCTGCTCCCCACTCTGTCTCTGGTGAAGCCTCTACTGCCCCTGCATCTCTGGCTTGTACCATAGCTCTGTATACATAAATAAATAAATCTTTAAAAAAAAAAAAAGGCATCTATGGGCCCTCCCTAGTGGGGCAGTGGGTTAAAGCACAGCATTAAGAAGCTAAAGCCACCTCATCATGAGTTTGATCCCCGCCCTTGAGGAGATCCACATGGCGTGGCAAACCTCTCCTGACCCGCCTGCTGCTCCCCTCAGCAGTATACTTCGTCAGTCTGCCTGTTCTGCTCCCCACTCTGTCTCTGGTGAAGCCACTCACCACCCCTGCACCTCTGGCTTGTACCCCAGTTCTGTATGAATAAATAAATCTTTTTTTTAAAAGACATTTACATTAACCATCAGTTGATTATCCATTTATCTATTTAAGATCTTTGGGAGACAGGGAGCTAGAAAAAAGTATCCTTTGTTGAAGTGAAAGGCAGAAGTAGGGATTGATTTAGAATATATATTAAGACTTGCTTGGAATGGGGATGTTTGCTGGATCAGAAAGGTAAAGGCACTTGGGATAGATGGCCTCTGCCAGGTGGCCTGGCCCCTGGGCACAGCTCTCTTGTTGATCCAGCCTTTTCAGGAAGCCAATGAACATGCTTTTGTCCTGTATTTTCCTCTCTCTGCTCTCTCTCTACCTAGTATTACTTTAAGTGGATGAAATTTACCGTGTGAGAATTCTGTTGATTCACACTCAAGCTTCACTCCTACTGCAGGTTCAACCTCTCCCAACGGTTTCCTAGATCCAGCTTCCTAAACAGCCCCAGTGAAGTCATCTGCATGATAAGACTCCCTACCTTCCCCTGAGGGAAGGTGACTTTGCCAGTAATTAGCTTCTCATTTGCTAGTAACATTGTCCCACCCTCTTTTTATATATACATACCTCCCATTTTGCTAACTCCTTGTGATATCTAGACTCTAGACAGGAAGAGGCCCAATTTATGAGTTAGTTAATACATCCAACTTGATCTCAAATTTTGTGGATTTGTTTGCTTTATAACATAGCTCAAGAAAGTTTTTATTTAAAAAAAAAATAGTGTACACAGTAGAAAACAAAATCAGAGGAAAAACCTGTCAGAGAGAATATATCCAAAACAAAGCACAAAGAAACACTTTTAAACAATAATAATAAGAGAGAGAAAAAGATGTATGTGACTAGGCCAGAGGCCTAACATACATGAGATTGGAGTCTGACAAAGAGGACGAGAAGGGTACTTCAGAACTCCGAAACCTGCCTGTCCTAACCAGGTTCTGCCCTCCACCACATCAAGACAAAGCATATAAGACCTCTTATGGAAAGGAACTTTAATACAGTCAGTGTGTAAAAAGAAAAGGGGATGAATTAAAGTTTCCAAATCAAGCACCCAAAGTTACCATCCCCTTGTGGGCTAATGTCCAGCCAATAGGGTTGGCCCAAAGCAGGGTCACTGAGGCCTGTAAGCCTACCAAAGACTAAGGCACCTTCTGGTGAGGACAGACAAGGGGCGGGAGAGGCCCAGCAAATATGGAAGGAAAAGAGCAAAATCAAAATCAAGATGAAAGCTGCCACTGTTAACCTCCCCACAGGTTTCTCACTCACATCTGCTCCACCAGCCAGGGCCAAGAAACAAGCGCTACTTCTCCTCCACCTGTCTCTGCTTCATGTGCCTCCTCCAGGTGTCCTTCTGGCTCTCCATCCTGCTTCCTTCCTTCCTTAGTCTCCTCTCCAGCTTCTTCTCTCTGAATTAGCTCCACCCTTTCTGCGGTGAGGCAGGAAACCTGGAACTACCCCTTGACCAGGGAGGGTCCTGTTACAGAACAGTATTTGAAGAAACAAGTTGGGAAAGGAGCATGGTAGACTCTGGTGGTGACTGTGGTGTCTAGGTGGTGGGTGAGGGTTGCTAGCAATACCTGGAAGGGAACCCCACACTATGATTATGGGGACAACAAGGTAGAAAGTTACCTCAATAGAAAGAAACAGAAAATGAGAGGATCCAAATCTCCAGGCCACATCACAACATCATGATGGCAGACTTCTTACTGCCTTATACCAGGCTTAATAAAAGTCGCCATTATTTTCTTAAGAGTTATTTATTTATGCATACAGAACTGGGTACAAGCCAGAGGTGTAGGGGTAGTGAAAGGATTCACCAGAGACATATGGGGAGTAGAACAGGCCCACTGACAAAGTACAATGCTGAGGGGAACAGCGGGTGGGTCAGGAGAGGTCTGCTGGGCCATGTGGTCACCTCCAGTGCATGGATTGAACTCATGCTGAAGTGGCTTTAGCTTTAGTGCTGTGCTTTAACCCACTGCACCACCAGGGAGGGCCCAAAGTCACCATTATTTTAAAAGATAAATTTGTATTTGATTTTTTGATCATATTTAATTCTTTGAGGATATGACCTTTCTTCCAATTTGATCTTTTTTTTTTTACCCTACTACTATCGTCTTGCTTAAGAGTATTATTTCAAAGAGTACTGTAACCTTTGCCATATTTCACAGAACTGAATAAATACATTTTGAAGAAAGGTCCAATGATCTTTTTTTCCAAAAACAAAAGTGAGACAAAGAAAGTAAAATGCTAAAAATATGTAACATAGGATGGATTGGCTATTTCATTAGTGAAGTAAAACTGGATCATCCCTTCGACCTCCCTCATAATCATTCTGGTTTGTTTTGTGGATAAACAGTTGCCTGTTACTTTTGCTAACAGAATCACATTTAAGGAATAAAAATGTCTGTATTCAGCACAAATTTAAATTCACTGTTCATGGTAGTTAAACTTCATTCATTATAAATAATTTTCAGGTGTTTCTTTTAGAGTTCTGAATATTGTGTACATTTTCCTTTTCTTTGCAAGGGGATTCAAATCTGAATGAATTTCTCTTCAGTTTTCTTATAAGGATCACTCAGAGACTGCTCCAGGTGGAATTACCCTTGCAACATTTTTGTGTTAGGTACAGCCACAGTGCTCTGAAAATATCATATATTGGGAGATTTATTTCTAATGATGTCAATTTTCTGTTACACATTTCTGTTAATAAGGGTCCAAAAGATTAAAAGATCATTGGAAATAATAAAAAAAAAAATCCCCTGAGAGGAGTTTTTGTGCTTTTGGAATTTTGGAAAATATTGAGTCCTTACATTCACCTAAGCAATTATTTTCTCAAGCTTGTTGGCATGATATTGTATAAAAACCTCACTGCACTGATCATTACTGCACTTGGCGATATTCAACCCATGACAGTGTTTCCCACAGTGAAGAAACATTTTTAAATGCTGTTCTCACCTAGCAGGATGATTTTATAAATGCTTAATTTTGAAGAGGTAATGATCACTATTTGTGTGTGTGTGTATGTGTGTGTGTGTGTGTGTGTGTGTGGTCAGCATCCAATTCTATTATATGATTTAGCAAGTATATTAACCATAATGATGTTTGATAGTTACTCAGTACTTTCCTCCTGGGGAAGGTTCCAGCCACTCCATAAAGTCAAGAAAAATGATAAACAAATCTCAGAGATCACGGCATTCACTCCTGAAATGCTGTCTTCCCTAGGGTGAAGTTGTCACTGCTTAATAGTGCAGAGTGATGTTTCATGCTGTGTGGAGGAAGTAAGCAAGAAAGAAGAGGCCGAGTCACATTTCCCGGTAACAAAATAGGAATTCTATGTATTTCAGCAACATAGCCACAATTTCTGGAGGACCTCCGGCTAGACTCAGGTTTCTGTCCTTTGTGACCAATTGAAATGGCATGGGTACTTGAGCTGGCAGGCTGTCAAGCCTATATATAAGCTAGGCTTTATCTAGGGCATGAAAGCTGAAGTCAGTACTTTGAGCCTGTATCCACACTTGGCAAAGCAAGATGTAGAATTTAATCATGAGATGGAGAGAAAAAATATAATTTTTTTTAAAGATTTATTTATTTATGCATACAGAACTGGGGTAAAGGCCAGAGGCGCAGGGGCGGCGAGAGGCTTTACCGGAGACAGAGTAGGGAGCAGAACAGGCAGATCTACGAAGTACATTGCTGAGGGGAACAGCGGGCTGGTCAGGAGAGGTCTGCCACACCATGTGGATCACCTCCGGGGCAGGCAGGGATCGAATTCATGCGGAAGTGGCTTTGGCTTCTCAGTGCTGTGCTTTAACCCACTGCGCCACCAGGGAGGGCCACGGTTTTTTTTTTTAAAGATTTATTTATTTATACATATGTGACTGGAGTATAGGCCAGAGGTGTTTGTGGGGGGTGGGAGGAGGGGTGAGAGGATTCACCAGAGGCAGAAGTAGGGAGCAGAACAAGCAGATTGACTGAAATACACTGCTGAGGGGAGCAACGGGCGGGTCAGGAGAGGTCTGCCACGCCATGTGGGTCACCTCCCTGGCCAGGAATCGAACTTGTGCTATAATGGTAGCTTCATGTTTTGTGTTTTAACCTGTTGTGCCACCAAGGAGGGCCCTATTTTCTTTTTTGAATAGCTCTACCAAAAGCCGTTTAAAGTAATAGTAAAAGTGATGGAGAAACTTTAAGATGATCCCTCATCTCCTGGTATTTACACCTTTTTATAGCCCCTCCCCTCAACTACAAGCAGAACATGTGAGATGCTTCTAACCAATAGGATAAGGCAAAGAGAGGATCTGACAAAGATGGTGCCAGGTCATGCCTGTTACTGCATCGTATTACAGAAGACTCAGGATTAGCGTACTGGAGTTAATGTTGTGAGCCTGATGAAACAAACCATCAAACTGAAGAAACCTATATAGTAAAGCACTGAAGCAGGTGTAGTAACTCAGACCTGGAAGCAACCTTTGGCCAAAAGCCATCAAAAAACTGGGACTCTCAGTCTTACAAAGGGAAGGAAATTAATTCTGTCAATAACATGAATGACTTTGGAAGCAGATTCTGGCTCAGTCAAGCTTCCAACTGAGAGCACAGCCCAGCAAACATCTCCATTACAACCTTGTAAGTCTTTGAGAAGATGACACAGTTAAATCATGTACCTAATATATAGAAACTGTGTTATAGGAATTTGTTTTAAGGTGTTAAATTTGTCATATTGTGTTGTACATCTGAGAAAACTAATGTTGGAGGAAGTGGCAAAAATGAAATAGAGAAAACCAAGTATTGGCAAAGCTATAGAGCAATTAGAATTCTCATGTACTACTTAAAAGAGTGAAAATTGGTTCAGAAACTGCTTGGGAGCATTTGTTTTACATATGACTTATGACTCAGCTGTTCACTCCTAGATATGTGACTAAAACAAATGCATACACGTTTACCAAGACATGTTTAAGAATCTTCCTAGTCAAAATATTTACCTGAGGAAAATGAAATAATAAATTGTAGTTTCTTCATAAGTGGATTGCTATGCAGCCAGGAAAAGAAATGACCTATAACACACACAACATGGAACTTACAAACATAGTATGCAGAGAAAGAAACTGTGGGTATATATAAACTTCAAACAAAGGCAATATTGAACTTGACATTTAAGTAAGCATGGTGGTTTTCTTGATGGGTGTAGTGACGAAAGGGAATCTGAGAGGGGATTGTGGAAGCTGGTAATTCTCAATAAGGGTGCGATGATATTGAGGATTTCAATCTGTGATAATTAAAGTTATGTCTTTATTGGGTGTGTATTTTTCTGTATGAATGTTTTCCACACAGTAAAGCTCATTTACCTGAACTGAATGGTTCATGTAAAGATAATATTTCCTCTATTCAACTCAGGTTCAATCTCTAGACACTTACGCCTCTAATTCACCTGTTCTTTTGTACTCTGTGTGCAAAAGAAAAAAAGAAAAAACTGAAACAGTTAACAAATAGGAAAATCCAGAAGAAAACCCATGTTTATCATTGTCTAATAAAAGACTTCAGGGACATTAGATACAGCTATATGTACACACACATACACATATAAATACACACACATATGCATTCATGTAGGCTGTGTATTCCAACACAATTATCCTCCAACATTCTATTATAGTTTCTTCCTAAGAAAATGTATTCTCATATAAACCATAATACAGTTATTAAATTTTGGAAATTTAACTTGAATACAATAATGTTATTTAATCTCTTTAATCATGCTCTGATTTCATCAATTTTCCCAATCATGAGCTTTATGGTATTTTCCTTTATTTCTTCCCCATTTATCTATTATCAATTTTAACTGAAAAAATGCAATGATTAATAATCCATTATATTCCTCAATTATTTTGATGCTCAATATTCCCAGATTTTGCCAGTAGAAGTCCTTTCAATCTCGCTCAGTCCTTCTGCCATATAGCATACAGCATGCCCCAATAGCATGCTGAAAGCTGATCAAGAGCCAAGTGACCAGCTGCCAGACACAAGGCAGAGAGAGAGAGACCCTCAGCCCAGCATGTCTGGTTTTATATGCAAAAAAAAAAAAAAAAAAAAAAATTCTGTGGACTCTACCCCCTATTCCAGTTTTCTGAACTCCACTCCCTACTCCAGTGATTGAAACTACAACTCCCAGCAATAACAGAGAGAACTGCAAGGACCCAAGAGTGGAGCTAAGCAGGCATTCTGGGATTTGGGGGGAGATATAAGGGAGCGATGTAAGGCATGCACTCTCTCTTCGGACCAAGTGGCTCTCTCTGGACCACGTGGCTCTCTGGACCATGGACGCTCGCTGGATTGAGTAGCTGGTGGCTGGTCATTTGGCTCTTGATGAACTATCAGTGTATTGGAGTTCCAAGTCAGCAGAGCTGGTAGGATGTTCTAGTTAACTTGTATCTCTCTTTCTTTCTCTCTTTCCCTGGTTGTACCTTTTTCTTTCCCGTTTGTAAACAAACCCATTATTGACTTCTTTTTGTGTGTGCCTGCATTTCAATTGAATTTTAAGCATGTGGGAGAGGACCACAGACAGACAACCCAGTTCACATTGGGTTGCCCTGTAACAATAACACTACCCTTCAGTAAAAGCAGGGATAATGTGAGCCACAATCTGTATAAAGATGCTCCTGGGAAGGAGCTGTCATGGGGCCCACCTCTGTGACAGCTACTGCAAAAACACTCCTGACCGCTATTATTCAGTGCTCATCTTTTGTCCTTAAGTGTGAATACTCTTTGGATTTCTTTTAGTTGGCAAAAACAGGTTCTGATATAATAAAAACAAGGTGGTGTAATGTAGACTTTTGAAAAGTGGGAGATACCTGTATGTTTTCTTTTTGCCTTTTGATTTTTTTATTACTGAAAAATAACTTCATTTTGCATTTAGCTTTCTGACTCTGTGCTTGTGCCTTCAGCAATTTCACAATGATTTTCTGTTCCTCAAGAAGAAAAGCCTTCTTGATCTCATCCCAGACACATTTAACACAGAACCACCTAGCTCTGGCTGACATGTTTATTTTGTTCAGACACCCTCACAAGAACATCAAGTCTTGTTACAGAGCAGCCCGATATGAAATGGGTTGCCTGACTGTGGGTACTTACCCGTGTGTTAAGATTCAACTGCAGACAAACACAAAAGGTCAATAATGGGTTTATTTACAAAGGAAAAGAAAACTCAGGGAAAGAGAAAGTGAGAGATATATGTTAACTGATGCATCGTATCAATTCTGCTGATCTAGAACCCCAACAGCATGCTGAAAGCTGATCAAGAGCCAAGCGACCAGCCTCCAGCCACAAGGCAGAGAGAAAAAGACCCTCAGCCCAACATGTCTGGTTTTATAGCCAAAAATAAAAAATAGAAAAATGGTTGCTTGACTCTGTCCTTGGGTCCTAGCAGCCCTCCCTTTGGTGTTGCTGGGATTTGTAGTTTCGTTGTCTGGAGTAGGGGGTGGAATCTACAAAACCCGTATCTGAAGAGTTCGTTCAGGACATCTTTTCCCCCTAACAGTCTCACAGCACGAACTCCTCTAGGTCAGTCTGGGTACACATCACATGTGAGTGTGATGCTTTCTTAGCCTTCTTGGTATAAAACTTAACAATTCTATTTCCAAGAGTTTGGACAACTTGGGCTTGTCACAAGCTACCTGCAACGGTTTATTCAAAGGAGGGCTGTCCTGAACACCTCTGGACACTGTTCCCAGAAGAAGCCATCTTTTCTAATATCTCTTAACACAAATCATGTTGAATGAAGGCAGCCTTGTGTCTATGTATATCTTTAGTTTTATAACTCTGACATGTACGCAAAGGAGAATTTTATGTGACAGTGGTGAACAATCATGCCTTCTTATATTTGCATTACATTTATCTTAAAAAGAGATCTATGAGCACAAAAAATTGATTCACCTGAATAATTGGGCAATAATGTGGAGTAGTTTTGCTTACAGGAGGCATAGGGCTTTGCTATGATGGTGAGGAGGGATGTCTTATACACTTAATACTTGCTCTGTTAGGTTTCCTTGTTTATGAAACTATGGGCTGTTACTTATCCTTCCCCAGATATAGACAACTGGTAGTTGTCTACCTTCTGATACTTTGGCAACCTTCTTGATGGTCCATCATCATTTGGAGAAAGACAAAGGATGGAAAAAGCCATAAGAAATGCTTATTCTTTTTTTATGGTTTTCTCTTGCTGTCCATCATCCTTCTCAAATATCCCCTCTCTCCTATTATAGGTTCATATGTGGTTCTCACCATCTGTAGAAGCAGGATAGTTCCATAGTGACAGCATAGTATTTTGAGTCAGGAAACCAGGATTAGGTATCCACATTACCCAGAAATAGCTGTGTCACTTTGATTTAGTGTCTTTACTTCCCTGGATTTCAACATCATCATCAACATTATCTTTAAAGTTCTCTAAGTTCTGAATTCTAGTCCTTTTCAAGTACAAAGGCATGTACTAGTTTAACAGAAAATAGCTTAATAAGAAGATCCCCTCTACTCTGCCTGATTCTGTTTTGTGCCTATAAACACATAAATACGGGCACAAATAAAGCTGAATATTGTGATTTCCACTTAGGAAGCAGAACAGGGAGTTGAAGTAGGAACTTCCTTCCCTCATTCATCAAATTTTATTGAGACATTTCCATGAATCAGCTATTCTTCTAGATACTGCCGATCCAGCAGTGAACATGAAGGACCCTGTATTAGTGAAGCTTCCATTTTAGAATGTTGAAAGGACCAACGATAAATATATAACTATATTAGAGGAAAAATAAAATGTCAAATGGTGATAAATACTAGAAGGTTAAAAAAAAAAAAAGAACAACAACAAAAACAAAAAACAATGGGTTGGTGCACAGATATTTTACAATAAGCCATAAAGGAAGACTCCTTAGGGAAGTAACAGCTAAACTGAGCCTTCTGAATAGTCAAGATCTGATTACTGAGCTCTCAGGCTAAACACACAGTCAGAGGTTAGGTGAGCCCAACAGATGAGTCTATCAGGCTAGGAAGACACCTTTTCCCTATGAGACAGGAAGGAAGTTTGTAGGTCAGAGTTTTTTTATCCTTGAGAAAAGCCAAGGTCATCACAGTATAGAATCAAGCGACATCAACTGTCAGATGCATTGGGCCAATCACTAATTTGGGTTTCTTTTTTTTTTTTTAACTTTTGTGTGTGTGTATATGTATATATATGTATACATATATATATTCTTCTTTCATTTTGTACATTTTTTCAACTCAGTTATAATCCCTGTGGACTTCCCACCACCACTTCACCTCAACTAACAATGAATCAGGTCTTTTTTTTTTTTTACAAGAAAACTTAAGTTCATTTGGAAATTCAAGTTTTAGCCCAAGACAGTCCCATAATTTTCCTCTGAGAAGACCTAGTATGTTCAACAACAGAAGTTTCAGTCTTTTCCTGGAAGAGAAGATTGTGAAGAAAGGCAGTCATCAAGAGAAAGGGAATACTCACCCGTAGAAGATGCACAATTAAGTCATGCCACTCACTTGTTGGGAGACTGGAAAAGGTACGTTACCTCTCTTGACATCGTTTTGACAACTACAAAATGAAAACTTAGACAAGATAATTTTGGAAGTCCCTTTATAATTCTAATGTGGAATTGTTTATTGTTACCTTTCAGAGAGAGTTAAAAAATTTTTTTCTACTTAAGCAATTTCTGACATATTAGTCAGAAATGAAATTGAAGAAACAATTTTTTTTAAAGATTTATTTATTTATTCATATGGAACTGGGGTACAGGCCAGAGATGTGGATGGTGAGAGGATTCACCAGAGACAAAGAGGGAAACAGAACAGGCAGAGTGACGAAGTACACTGCTGAGGGGAGCAGCGGGCGGGTCAGGAGAGGTCTGCTGCGCCATGTGGATCTCCTCCAGGGCAGGCGGGATCGAACTCATGCGGAAGTGGCTTTAGCTTCTCAGTGCTGTGCTTTAGCCCGCTGCGCCACCAGGGAGGGCCCCTGAAGAAACAATTTTTAAAGCATATTGTAGCTTACATTTTTATCCTCTATTCTTTATAAGATTTATATTATTTAGATGATTTATGTTCATTAACACAGGTGTTCCCTTTAAGTTTTATTGTGTCAACTTGCAATGCGTATTTTGCACAGCATACATGGAAGACAGTTTTGTAGCATTCCACCAGAGACACACATTCAGGGTCCTCCATTTAACCAGATGGGAATCCACTTACCTCCTGTGTCACTAATATATGGTACAAATTCTACTTCAAGTTAAAACTCAAGGCAACATACATCAGTGTCCAGGTAACCAGGAACTCTGTTTTGCAAGACTGCTTAAAGATCAGCAATGTAATCCATAGTATTAGTACTTTGACAGTTAACTCAGTGAGCTACAGAGAGCTAAACTCATTTGGAAGAATTTTCTCTCTAATAACTCTGAATCTAAGTTGAATGTCAATTCTTCCTGCCAATGTCTCATGCACATATCTGGCCTCACCATAACTCTTCATTATAGGAAATAAAAAGTATTATCAATTCATTCATATTATCTTAAAACTAGATCCAATATGAATGCCCTTTATTATAAGTTTTTTTATAACTTCATTTCTTTCTGGACATTTATCTTTCTGATAAACATCATAATTTGGTATGCTATTCTTCAATGTGTCTTAAGTTTTGTGTTTTTCCTTTATATACTTAGGGTTTTGTTCACATTAACTATTTTAATATTTTTCATGTTTGCTAATTCTAACATCTGCTTCAGTTCTGGGTCGGCTTCAAGTGACTCATTTTTCACCTTATCATGAGTCATATTTTCCTTCTTTTTCATATCTGAGCATTGTTTGTGGGATGAGACTTTGTAAACATTACCTTGCTGGGAACAGAATCTTTTTGTATCCTTATAAATATTGTTGAATCTTATTCTGGGATGCAGTTAAGTAACTTGGGAAGAGTTGGATCCTTTAGGTGCTGTCTTATGATTATTTTTGGCAACAACCAGAGCAGCATTTAGTCTAGAGCTAGTTATTTTCACAATAGAAACAAAGTCTTTTGAGTACTCTATCAGTGATGAGGGCTCCAGTGTGACCAGAGAAACAGGCATTATTCCCAGCCTTATGTTGGTACTGGGTACTATTACCTGTAAGCATTTTGAGTGACTCATTTCTTAGCTTAGAACCAGCATTCTGCTGAATACCAGATGAAAACCCTCCTCAGATTTCCAGAATTCAATCTCTGTGCATATTTCTCCTCTCTTGGACTCTGACTTATGAATTCTAAACACCAGAAGCAGCTCAATCCCACATTTGTCTGTTTCCCCAACTCAGACTTCACTTGTGTTCCCTTTCTCTGAGCTGCAGTGGGAAATGATCTCAAGACATTAAATGAGTTGTAGGGTTTGACTCATATTTGTTCATTTCTCAGGGATCATTGTCCTTGGGTGCCTGAAGTTCAATTTCTCAAAAATGACCTTTTCATACATTGTGTCCCCTTATTCTGTTGCTTCAGGTGAGAGAATAATTTTGGCCCTTGCTACTCCATTCCTTCTTTTTTCTTTCAGTATTTTTTCAAATTAGTGTTCATTAGAAAAATTTCTCTTTAGTCACACTGGTCTTTTTAGATGCCTCTCATTTATTGTCCTTATTTCTATAGTAAAATATTTCTATAAATACTCATCCTAACACTTATTCTAAACTCGTTATAATCTTAGTATAAAACCCTGAGACTGTCTTCTATTACCTAGATTCCAGGCTATCTTTGCAGACTTACTGTTCTCTGAATCCATTTGCTTGGTCACATACCTTTGTAGTTAGGCAGGGCCATATGACTGGTTCTAGTGAACTAATGAATGGAAGTACATTATCTATTTTTGGTCAAAGAGTGATATTCCATTTATTCTTTTTATTCTTACTGGGAAGACTGAAATAACAAGTTCAGGACTCAGCATCAAGAAATGGTAGACATTCCATCAGCTCACATCCTTGAAGTGAAGGTCATCACCAAACTGCCACTCAACATGTGCAATCGCCAAGAATAAATATTAGTTGTCTATAATATCTGATATCTAGGAATCAGTTTGCTAGTGCAGTAACTACTCTGACTAATTCGCTACAATAATGTACATCTTTTCTATAATTTTTTTCTTATTATCTCAACTGTAATACAATTTTGCTACTTGAAAATAGCAATAACAATTTTTTTAAAACTCTCCAAAATAATTTTGGAGAAAAGAAAAAGTTATAAAACACTAGGAAATAAAGACTATAAGGACCATATAAAAATATGTGACATGCTGAAAACCCATAAACAAAGTAGTAACAATAATTGATTTATTTAATAGTAGAAAAATGCACTATAGCCACATAAACATGTTTTTATGTTAGGAAAACTACTAATATAAAACATCCATGCCAAAAGGTTAAAGAAGAAATGTAATCTTCATAAGTATGAAATAGGAAAATTAGACCTAACTTTAAAAAACAAACCTTAGCAAACACAGACTAGGAAAAGGGTTCAAGACTGTCATAAAAATTCATCTCAAGCCCTCCCTGGTGGCACAGTGGGGTAACAGCAAAGTAGGCCTGACCGCTTCAGTACGAGTTGGACCTCCAGCCCTGGAGGTGATCCACATGGC
>NW_004567105.1:33571663-33628160 GCF_000260355.1 Condylura cristata
ATCGAGCCCATGCGGAAGTGGCTTTAGATTCTCAGTGCTGTGCTTTAACCCGCTGCGCCACCAGGGAGGGCCCAGTTTTGTTATTTTTGAAGTAATGAAAAAACAGATTTATCAGTACTCTTCTTCTTCTTATTATTTTTTTTTTGCATTTTTCTGGCCAAAATAGGATAATAAAGCAAGAAAACAAAACTGCCATTATTTGCAGAATTTTTCATCTAGAAAACTCAAGAGAATTAACTGAAAAGATTTTAGAAGTAATAAAAGAGTTCAGCAATGTGACTGTAAATAAGTAAAAGTTAGATTTTTGTATACTTGCAAAATCCAGCTTTGAGCAAATGACAGCAAATTGCCAGAGAGCGGAGGAAAAGGCCCCAGTGACATTTATTAATGTAACTCATAGAAAATGATGCAGTGGCATGGTATTAGAATGAGATTAGAATTGTCCTCATACCCTGAAAGAAGTTTATAGTGATCTTGCAAGGCCAGGTTTCAAGCAATAGGAGAAGGATCTTTGTCCAAAGGAGATGGGACTTGCACATTGTTTAACTGGGGGGAATACCTGTCCCTCAGCAAGCACGGTCAGGATTAGAACAGAAACTTAGCCCCGTCATTGCACTGCCACCTCAGCACTCATGACTTGGGAAACACCATTTCTCCCTTTGATATTATTTGAGGACTGTGGCAAATTCTATTACCCAAAAATGGCCACATGTTTCTGATCCCATATTCTCTTCTAGGATATTGCCACACTCCATCAAGAGCAGGGTTTATCTAAACTCTCCTTGAACTTGAATGTGTTTGTGATTTCTCTAAATAGAAACTTGAAAGTTCAGTAACTTTCAAGACCAGGTCAACAACAGGATACAGCCTTCAATGGGTCCTTTTCTTCTAGGAGTCCTGCACTGGGAAAACAGTGGCTATACTTTGGCAAAGTCCAAACTGTTCTACTCAGACAAGCCACATGGAGAAGTCAGTGTGAAGAACTGGAGCCTCCAACCAATGGCAAAGGTGGACTGCCAGACATGCGAATTCATAATACTTCAGATATCTCAGTTTCCAATCTTTTCATTGTCTAGTGGAACCTCAGACATGAAGGATCAGAGACAAACTTCTCACTGTATCTATCCAAATTCTGGATTCATGAATCTAATAGATGGTTCTTTCTGCTACCAAGTGCTAGGATAATTTATTATACCAACTATAGTAGCTGGAACAGGGACAAGAGTTTAAGTCTCACATCTGAAGACAAGAGTCTAAATCTTGCATTTGTGTGGCCTGTGACATTTCCCCCCACCTCATTGTTATGCTAGAACTGATGGCTTTAACATGTGACTTTATCCAAATTCAGTGGAGTTTTGCAGAAAGTCAGTTGTTTGGACATCAAATTTCAAGGGATCCATTCATTATGTTCTCTACTATTTCTAAAATACATAGAAAACTTAATGGAAAAAGATCACATTCCTAGTGACAGTCAACACAATATCTAGAAACTAAATGGAATTTATAGAGTCCAAATAAAGAAAATATTGTTTTTCCTGAAGAACATATGTGAAAACTTATTTACCTAGAAGAAATCATTCGATATTGAAAACATGTTAATTTTCACAAATTAGCATACAGGATTATAAAACTAATGGGCAGTCCTCAAGAATTCACTTGAATTTTCATGTTAATTCTAGAATGCATCTGGAAAAGTAAAAAGGGGATTTTATGAAATTTTTGAAAAACAGTATCACTTATGGTCCATTCAGAACAGAGAAACAAAATAATAATTCAAACAGGAAAGTTTTAATAATAAGAACCACTTACCATAAAAAGGAAATAGAGCAATGAGAGGCTAACTAGTATAAAGTAATGAGATTTTAAAAATTACAACAACAACACATATAATGAGCAGCCAGGAATTCTCAGGATGCTGGAAGAAAAACATCCTCCAAGAACTGAGATTTTTGCCTGTGGAAGGCACAGTTATGCTCATTGAATGGCAGAGAAGTCACTCTGGTACTAAAGCAGGGAAATTTGTTTGAAATTTGCATTCTAGATTGCTGGAGAAATCTTCATTGGATGATGTTACACTAAAAGCATTTTACTGTCCAACAGGGAGTATTGGGGCAATCTGTTGACTGTGGGGTACATTAGACTACAAGCTAGGCACGAGAGGACCCCCACCTGCTGCAGACACTGCCATGAGAGCACTCCAGAACTTGGGATGCTTCTTCTTGCAAAGTTTATTTATTTATTTATTTATTTTTGTTTTTACTTTTTTTTAAAGATTTATTTATTTGTGCATACAGAACTGGGGTACAGGCCAGAGGTGCAGGGGTAGTGAGAGGATTCACCATAGACAGAGTGGGGAGCAGAACAGGCAGATCAACAAGGTATACTGCTGAGGGGAGCAGCTGGCGGGTCAGGAGAGGTCTGCCACGCTATGTGGGTCACCTCTGGGCAGCGGGGATCGAACTCATGCGGAAGCGTCTTTAGCTTCTTAGTGCTGTGCTTTAACCCACTGCGCCAACAGGGAGAGCCCTTGCAAAGTTTTGTAGCACCCTCTACTGACAAAGATTAACATCATGCCAGTGAATAAAGAAAAATAGTTAAATGACCAGCCCCATTTTCCTAGAGCATCCAATGAAGGGTGAATTTGAAGCTAAGAAACTATCAGTTTATTCCTGGATAGAAGGTGATTTGAATAACCACTTTCGGACATTAAAATATATTTTAAAACTATGATAATGACAACAATGAGTGAGGCACAAGAAATAGCTAGTCGAAGAGAATAAGAATAAAAAGCTCAGAAACAGGTGAATCCTCTCACCCTCCGCATCTCTGGCCTGTACCCCCAGTTCTGTATGAATAAATAAATAAATCTTAAAAAAAAAAAAGAGATTTTAAAAAAATTAAAAAAAAAAAAAAGCTCAGAAACAAATATATAGGAGTATGTCTTACTGAAACTTTTCTCCAGTACAGATCTTGCTTTGCAGATTAAATTTCTTCAAGTCAATGGGCAGAGGACTCTTTTCTCTATCAGAGTCCTTCTTACACATATGTGTACATAGGTATGTACATATATGGATACATATATGAATTTCAAGTGTGAAAGGAGCAGCATTCCAAATCATTGGAGAATTAAATTAATTAAATTGTTGTTAACATATTAGTTAAAAGCTGGCTTTCCATTTCACACCATATCGGAGTAAACTACAGATGTATTTTTAAAAACTGAATTTCAGAAACTCGATCCTTTTCTTATTATTGTGTAAATTCTCTCTGACCCTGGCAATGGAACACATCTCCCAGCACCTTCTCACTTGTTAGCATCTTTGACAACAAGTATGACTCTGACAGAGAAAAGAGTTCTCTTTCAGTGTACTTGAAGGGACTTAATCTGAACATCAAGAGCTCTACTGGAGGAGAGTTTCAAAAAGAAACATCCAGACATCGCTTCTGGGCCTTGTGGCTAAGATTAAGTGTAGAAACATCCAGGCAGATGGGAAAACAATAAAAATAGGAGATTCAGTAAAAAGATAGCATGACTAGCTATAATATCAAAATACCACCATAGAGAAGTAAATTCCTTGGGATTTATAGTAATGTTAAATGTATCATATATGAAAATGTAAAAGGGTAGATAAAAGAATGAAAAGACTATGCCTATAGCAACATCATAGTGCTTGTGAGGAAAGGAATCACTTACTTCCTCTCAAGGAAGTCCTAATAAATGAGGCAAAAGATTTTGCAAAAGAGAATGATCCATTTCTCATTGAGGCAGCCACTCTAAACTACACCAAGTTAGAGCTACTTTACAGACAATCCTCCCAGAGTTATACCATATGGGTTTTCAGAAACAAATGCAATATGTAAAAATGACCTGTCTCTTCATATAACTTACCAACCCCAATTAATGTCACAGATACAATGTGTTTACATGGAAATCAATTGTCACTTACATTGTTGTGCATCATTTAATTCGCAGGTGATATATTAAAAAATGTGTGAGGTTCACATAGCAAAAAAATTTATTTCATATTTTAAAAAAATGAATTTTAAATTTACTTGAAAACTGGGCTAATTATTTGTCTGAACTCAGAAAGTGTGTTTCTGAAAGTAACAGTAAATAACCAAATAATTAAGGAAAATATTGATATATAACCTAAAATTAAAAATCTTGTTCCTGATAAGAGCTCATAAACAGAATTTTAAGGTCAACTTTTAGAAGAAAATTTTGAAACATTCATGATAAATTTTGCCTATCATTAACAGGTAAAGATTTCTAGCAAATCAAAAAGAAACATTTTAAAGCCAGTAGAAATAATGCTAAAAACAGTTAAATAGTCAACAAATATATTGCTTCATTTGTAATCCAAGAAATATAATTTTAAAGAAAAATGATTTTTTACTGTCAACTAGAAACACCAAGTTGTATACTAAAATACAATAGTATATTTTAACTATATCAAATATCTGAGAATCACACACACTCTTTGATCCAGCAATTTCAGTTCTATGGTGTTCCCTTAAGGTAATAATAATGGATATTCACAACAGTGTGTAACCTAGGTTGTTAATGACAGCATCATTTGTGATAGCCTAAAGATGGAAATTCTTTGAGAATCCAACAATAGGCAATTGGGTTAGATCCATTTTGATAGATTCCTAAAAAAGAAATACCACACTAACTCTAGTTTTACATTAGCAGGATTTAAATTTGAGCGTTATAATTCTCATCGTTAGAGCTTTGAGCAACTTTATTTTGCCTAAATTTCAGTATAAATGGGGATGTAAAAGTGCTTAACCTGATGATTGACATGAGCAGTAAATAAGATGATCCAACAATGCTCTCTATGTCTGGCACTATGTCTGGCACATAGTGCTGATGAAAACTGACTATCAGTGTTTTCTTTTAATAGAGTATCATGTAGACATTAAAATATCTCAGTAGACTATGTAATGAAATGAGGAAATGTTCACCATATATTGTTCATGGGAGCAAGCAGGTTATAAAATTTAATATAAAGTGTAACACTAATTGTACAACAAAAAAAAAATGTACAGATATTAAAAGTCAGGAACTTTAATCAAAAGTTAAGGTATGAGCCCTCCCTGGTGATGCAACAGGGCAAAGCACAGCACTAGAAGCTAGCCGCAGCCACTTCAGCACAAGTTCGATACTTGGCCAGGGAGGAGACCCACATGGCACAGCAGACCTCTCCTGTCTCACCCGCTGCTCCCCTCAGCAGTGCACTTCGTCAGTTGGCCTGGTGCAATCTTTATTTATTTTTTTTTTAAAGATTTATTTATGTGTGCATACAGAACCAGGGTAAAGGCCGGAGGCTCAGGGGCGGTGAGAGGATTCACCAGAGACAGAGTGGGGAGCAGAACAGGCAGATTGACTAAGTACACTGGGCGGGTCAGGAGAGGTCTGCCAGCCATGTGGTCACCTCCGGGGCAGGCGGGAATCGAACTCATGCAGAAGTGGCTTCAGCTTCTTAGTGCTGTGCTTTAACCTGCTGCGCCACCAGGGAGGGCTGCAATCTTTATTTTAAATTAATTTATTTTTTAATCACATCTCCCCCAATTATGCTTATTCAGGGAAAGGTCTACATCACTGTATTTGTTTATGGGCTATTCTTTCTACCCCCTAAATATACATACTTTCATACCAGGCCTACCACCAAAAACCCTATAATTCTATATCATGCTCCACTGGTTTCCCTCCTCCCCCAACCCCATTCTTCTACCCAGACTCTGTTTTGCTGTTAGATGTCAAGTGTTTGCTACTGGTTTGGTTTTGTCCCATCTTTTGTTTTGTTCCTCTTTATTCCATATAGAAGTGAAATCATCCAATAGACTTCTTTCTTTCTTTTTTAAAGATTTATTTATTTATGAATACAAGAACTGGAGTACAGGCCAAAGGTGTGAGGTGAGAGGATTCACCAAAGACAGAGTGGGGAGCAGAACAGGCAGATGCACTAAAATACTGAGGGGAGCAATGGGCAGGCCAGGAAAGGTCTGCTGTGCTATGTGGGTCACCTCCCTAGCCAGGGACCGAACTTGAGCTGCAGTTTCAGATAGTTTCATAGAGCTGCGCCCCAACCATTGCACTACCCAGGAAGTTTTTCATCCAGTAAATTGCTATACTATTTTCTTCCTTACAATTTTCTACATTTTCTGTATTCCTGGACAATAAACATCACTTTTTAATAATAGTAAAAAAAGGAATTTCCATAAACAAAAATGTAATCTGATACAGGCTGAATATGTATAGCTTTCCTCTCTTCAACTATTACAAAATATTATACGTCATTTTATTCTTTCAAAGTTCTAGCGCCATACCAACAAATTTTTCATGTAGGCTATGATTAGATCCAAAGTAGCATTTTTCCTTCACTGCTTTCCTTGCTTTTTGGCAGATGCAATTATCAGGAAGTCATGTCAAGAATGCATTTTTCCTGGTAATGGCTGATTTAATGCCAGTGTCACATTTAAAGTGATGTTGTGATTTTTTTTGTCTTTGGACTCTGATAGGATTAAGGGTACAAGCATAAAATAACCCTTTGCTGGTTGCCAATATCTGGAAGAAACGTTTTCTTTTGTTAGAAATAAAGGGCAACACAGCATTCATTTTTACCTTTTAGTGTTAATAAATTTAAGTTGCCTAAACAACAGATTAAAAATGTTAACATCAAACAATGAAAATAATAAAGTGCATCATTAGGTCTCATTCAGACTCAAGAGGAAGCAATGGCTCAAGGGCTTACCTGGAAAGGGGCAAAGATGATTGGGGACATATTAGAAGCTGCCTACCCCCAAATCTTTCCCTTTTAAGATTTATTTATTTATGTATACAAGAACTGGGGTATAGACCAGGGGTGCAGAAGTTTAGAGGATTCACCAGAGACAGAGTGGGGAGCAGAACAGGTATTTCAACCGAAATACCCTGCTAAGTGGCGCAGCAGGTGAGACAGGAGAGGTCTGCTGCGCCATGTGGGTCAGCTCCCTGGCCGGGGACTGAACTCATGCTGCAGTGGCTTCAGACAGCTTCATAATTTTGTGCTTAATCCCTTGCAACACCAGGGAGGCGCCTGCCCACGCCAAAATCTTAATACATAAAACACGTCCACATGTCTGGGATCTGGGAAATGTTTTCAATTGCTTGATATTAGGTTCAGCTAAAACTCAGAATTCTGAGCCCTCCCTGGGGGTCACAATGGGTTAAAGCACAGCACTATGAAGTTCTCCACAGCCACTGCAAATGAGTTCTATCCCCTGCCAGGGAAGTGACCCACGTGGTGTGGCAAACCTTTCCTGTCTGGCCCGCCCCTCCCCTCAGCAGTGCATTTTGGTTGATCTTCCTGTTCTGCTCCCCACTCTGTCTCTAGTGAATCCTCTCACCTCCCCCACCCCCACACCTCTGGTCTGTATCTCAGTTCTGTATACATAAATAAATAAATCTTAAAAAAAACAACAACTCAGAATTCTGTTGCTAAAAAAAGAAGTGAGAAGTAATTATTTGTTAAAATTGTTAGTGTCTGCCACCCTCAATAATCCTTTGCTTTTCATCCTATGATGTCTCTTTTTCCCTCCAGTCCTTCTTTCCCTTCACTAAAGCCTTTGTCCTAACCCTCTGTTTAACAGAATCCTTCATATTTATTGTTGCTATGTAGGAACACTGGGCACAGTACACCATCTTCTTGACTCACATTTATCAGGACGCTCAGGAATAAGTAGTTTCTCACTCATTTCACTCCCTAAACTTCCCTATTAGATAAACCTGAATATCAAAAACAATAACTCGTTCTTAGTAAAATACCTGCAAGTCTGTTATGTTTCACTTTTTGCTTTGCCACTCTAACTGCCTTTGCAGGGATCCTCAACAGGATATAACTGGAGATAGTCCCTTCCTTTCTTAACATCTGTCCTAAAATGCATCCTAGACAATCCTATTACACGAGTCTTCCTAAAGAGCTGTAGGAAGGCATAAAAAGAATTCATGGGTCCTACCTGGTGGTGCAATGGGTTAGAGCACAGCGCTGCAAGTGAGCAGCAGCCGCTTCAGTGCGAGTTCGATCCCCGCCACAGAGGTGACCCACAGGCACAGCTGACCTCTCCTGACCTGCCCACTGCTCCCCTCAGCAGTGTACTTCATCCATCTGCCTGTTCTGCTCCCCACTCTGTCTTGGGTGAATCCTCTCACCGCCCCTTCTCCTCTGGCTTGTGCCCAGGTTCTGTATGAATAAATAAATAAATCTTTTTTTTAAAAAAAAAGAATTCATGGATAGAAATTTGGGCATGTGGGATTTAATATTCACTCTTTTCCTGACAAACACTTATAAAGGCAATATCTTCTCCTCAGTTAGAAAGATAGATACCTTAGTGACCCTCTAGCCTTTGTGTTGTTCAGTCATAGACTTTCCTAAGTGTATTTCAGACGCTGGGAAGTTTTCATTCTAATCTAGCAAAAAAATTTTGTGGTCCTAGCAGCCCAAATGCCCAAAAGTAGATGACTGGATAAAAAAGATGTGGTACATATATACAATGGAATATTACTCAGCAACCAAAAAAAGAGAAACACATGCAGCAACTTGGATGGAGCTGGAAAGATCATGCTTAGTGAGATAAGCCAGAAAGAGAAAGAAAACTACTGGATGGTTTCACTCATAGCAGGAGTATAATGCACCAGGTGAGAAAATAACAAAAACAATGAACAACCATATACCAGAGACATTTTGTGGGGGTGGAGTTGGGAATGGGATCAAAAACGGATGGGGGGGGTGAGGAGGGAAGTGCACAGGATTATGGTGATGGCACACGGGTGACTTGGTGATGGGAAACCCGCGGGGATTACAATTGAGATGGGGAAAAAAATGTACAAAGTGATGTAAAAATAAACTGTTATAAAAAATAAATAAAAAAATTTTGTGGTCCTATTTTTCTGGACTATTGTAAAACAAGTTTGCCTCCTTTTAAAAACCCATTTCAAATTTTGCTCTTAAGCGCCACTGCATAGCATGTGTAGTCTACTAAATAAACTTTTGGGCTTGTTTTCCTAGGGCAAAATCCAAGGAAGTCCATCAATAGCTCCCTCAAGGATTCTGAGGATGTCTGAAATTCATTGAGATAGAGAAGTATGCTGGGGACTTTGGTACATTCTAATAATAGCATCTAGGTGCCTTGTGATGTCAGGCATGGGTGCATAAAATAGATTGAACCCATCTGTGCTGATTATGTACTTCACACCATTAACGATGGGCAAGAAATCAAGCATTTTCAGTACTACCTCAACAAGCCATTCCACCAGGAAGTAATTTCCTTCAGTCAATCAAGCACTGTGAAGTCATTCCAAGGATTTCCATCACTTCTGTTTCAGCCAAATGTTTGCTGTTCTTCCGACAGTACAAGTCTTTCAGAAGAGGGTTTTAGACACAAAATCAAGAGACAGAGACAAGACCGCCACTGGACTCTGGTCATCCCTTGTTTCTACCAGCCACTGCTGCATCACTAGCATAAGACACCCACCACCCACGCCTGCTTTTCAATTATGGGCTAGAAATTGATGACTCGAGGGAGGTAGGTGCCTAACAGAAGTTAGTGGAATGCTTTGAAGTGATTGTTATGTAGTTTATTACTGATATTAATCAGTCAATTTTCTGGATGCACTGTTCATGCCAATTAATATAATTAGTAGTACTCGACAACTTCCACAATGAGTACAGCCCCTATTTCACCTTTATTTTTTTTCATATTTGCATTTAGCCTTTTACAGAGCAGTCATCAACCATGCATACTTCACTCACAGCTAAAGCAACCAATCATGAAATAAACTTATTTGTTTTTGAAAAAATGATAACCCCTTCCCAAAAAGTTCTTAATCTCTGCCCTGCTTTAGTACAGTGACTGCTGATAACTTCATGTACTATTTCGGTCTATTAAAAGCTGACAATCTGAAAGTCAATAATACTGGATTATCTGTTTTTCATGCCTTATACAGCAATTCATTCTCCTTGACAAATTCAGTCCTGACCTCAGTGATGGACTGAAAATTCTCTTCAGTGCAAGACTGAGAGGCACAGACATAGCCTGAGGCAGTTTCAAGTTTTGACTTGGAATTTACATCAAAAGTTTGCACCACCACTTAGTTGGGGGCTAGGGAAATATGGAACCAACCTAAGGCAAATATCATCTAGAAGGTAAAACCTGCCTTCTAGTCCTGTTCCCTCACACTGCCAGTGGTTCCCAGCTCCTTCCCAACTTGATGCCTTACTTATTCATTTCTCTTCCCTGGTGAAGGTTCTTCTATTTCAATATCACCTAGGATCCTCAGTATTCAGAGCTGGAAAAGAAAGCAGTTTGTCTGGTGCATTGATTGTGTGTATCGATTCTTCCTGCAACATTTGTCAGAATATTTTCCAGCCTCTGTTTGAGATCTCCTGAAATGAGAAATTTATTACCTCTGGAGGTAGCCCACTGCATTGTGAAAAATCTAATTGATTAATGTTTTCCATTGGATTAAAATCCACTAATAGTTTCTACTTGTGGCATTTTATTCATTTGTTCATTGAGGCGGGGACAATTGGACAGAATATTTATGGACAATTCTGAGGGTTTTCAGAAGGGTGAAGAGATTTTCTTCAGGAAGACAGAGAAAGTAAAAAGAGCACTATGAGTAAAAGCACAGACAAACCAGCTGCAAATAGTTTGGGGCAGAAAGCTTTAGCTTTCTTTATGTTCCTTTTTGGTCTGGAGTCCTTCATCCTCTACCAATCATGTCCCTCTCCAAGACATTGCACTGTCAAGTTTCACTTCATTTATCTTCTTTCTTTCTGTGTTTCCTACATCTTTTTTATTTTTAATATTTATGTATTTATGCCTGAAAACGCTAGGGTGCAGGTGCAAGAAGTGAGAGGATTCACCAGAGACAGAGCAGGGAGCAGAACAGGTGGATCTACTGAAATCCGTTGCTGAGGGGAGCAGTGGGCAGGACAGGAGAGGTCTGCTGGGCCATGTGGGTCAGCTCCCTGGCTGGGGATCCATCTCATGCTGCAGTGGCTAAAATCACTTCACAGTACTAAGAACTAACCCCCGGGGCCACCAGGGAGGTCCCTGTTGCATCTTTTCAAAAATGTCTGAGTCTTTCCCCATATAAATGTCTCCCATCAACACTACCCAGTCTTGTGTTGTCACCACTTTGTCCTCCCCTTCAGAAATCCATCATGCTCCTGAAGCTGTGATTCACGAAGGACTCACACCTGCATCACCCACGTCCTTATTTAAAATGTAGCCTCCTCAACTTCACAGCAAATAAATAAAATGCTGTGTGGCAAGCTGTCTTTTTCTCTTCTTTTAAAATGAAGCACTCTAAGATTCAAAAAGCACTAAGGCGCCTACTCCCAGTCTCTTCACCCTACAGTAAGCAAGCTGCTCCCACCACTTTACAAGTGCTGTCCTTCTAAAGAGCATCAGTAAACACCACAATGATAAATAAATGCCACAATGGCTCTTCTCGGCAGCAACAATCCCTTCTTAAGTGCTAAACTCTTTCTTTCTTTCTTTCTTTTTTTTCTGAAATCACCACCCTTTGGTGATTTTCCTCCTTTGGCTTGTCTCCTTTTTCTCTGACTCTATCCTTGCTCATGCTGTAAATGAAACTGCTTCCCCAGCATTCATCCATGACCATTTTCTTAATCTACATCTGCTCCCTGAGGAGATCGTCTAAATCATGGTTCCAACTACCATCTACAGACTTCTCTGATATTTTAAAGTAGAAACTTCCTGTGAAACCTTTCCTGAGCTGAAATGATGTAAAGTGAACAAGCAATTACCATTGAATGGATATAACTGTGTAAAAAAATGAGTGTTCCCATATCCCGCAAATAATCTGCTAAATCATACTAAATAAAATAACACAAATGTGTAGTAAATGCAAGCATGATAAGCTAAATACAGCCTGTATAACAGCTAGTGTAAATGCCCATGCAATTTCACTTACTAGGGATTGCACACCAGCAAGTACAGCAGGAGGCTGAGAGGTGGTGACTTCCATGTGTGAGGCTGAGGAGTTGGGGATGGTGGAAGGTAAACAGGAAACTAAGGAGCAAGAGCAAGGAGAAGAGGTCATCTATCAATAACTTTTCATAGCCCCAGTCCCCCAGGTAGGCAGGTTAACTAGTACTTAGACTGCTATGTCTAACCACGTCGATGCTGAAGGTTGAGGTTCACTGGCTTGTGGATGACACGGCAGGCTTGAACGGGGCAGCAGTTGGTTTGATTGCTGGAACTCATGAACTCTTCTCTCATGCAGGTCTTTGTAGGCACTCAATCAAAACACGCTGCAAGTCTGTCTTAATCCTACACGCCCTCTCAAAATTAAGGCCACACTTCTCTGCGGTCTTGGCACTACTGTCTGTCAGGGTAAAAAGGGACTCACGTTCCATATTCATTTCCTGAACCACTTCATCCTCTTTGCCCCATGCGATGGCCCCCCTCTCAGCTGGTTTCCGTCCATCCACCTACAGCTACATCTTTTTGTCTGTCATTCCCATTGGCCATGGGATGCCAACTGCCCTCAACATCACAGTCAGCTACCACTCGATGCTGAGATATTCCATGTGTTTCCAGAGAGAGGATGATAGTGTTGCCATTGCCACTGCTGGCCCTTACTATTGCGTTCCACAAAACAAACGCTGGTTGCTAATTGCACTTTCGTTGTGAAAGGAAAACACTTTTCCGCTGTCTTTTGATTAAGGAAAACAAGTCTTCCATAAAATTGAAATGGCCTAATGTAAATTTTTTAAAAGCAGGGCATAATTTCTATGTGATCCTCGGCACCCATCTTTTTGCTACATTACTATTTCAAGCTTCCTCTGAGGAAGGACTAAGGAGTAATTTTTAAAAATGGCCCTCCCTGGTGGCGCAGCGGGTTAAAGCACTGCACTGAGAAGCTAAAGCCACTTCCGCATAAGTTCAATTCCCGCCTGCCCCGGAGGTGACCACATGGCACGGCAGACCTCTCCTGACCCGCCCGCTGCTCCCCTCAGCAGTGTACTTCGTCGATCTGCCTGTTCTGCTCCCCGCTCTGTCTCTGGTGAAGCCTCTTGCCGCCCCTGAGCCTCTGACCTGTACCCCAGTTCTATATGAACAAATAAATAAATCTTTAAAAAAAAATGTGTACACAATGGAATGCCACTCAACGGTGACTTGCCATTTGCGACAACATGGATGAAGCTCGAAAGAATAATCAGGATGAGAAAGACAAATATGGGTGGTTTCACTCATACGTGGAATACAGAGAAACAAAACAAAGGATCAGACAAAACAAATCAATAATAAACCCTAGAAATGTGACTATGGAATTGAAGGGAAAGGAGAAAGTGGGGAACAAAGGGCGAGGACAGTGGACTATGGGGAGAGCTCAAGACGCCGGTGGAGGGTGTGGCGTGGTGGGATGGGTGCCAGAAGGTGTCCTTCTATGCCTTTGAGTCACATACAGCGTTGTCAGCCAGTGTCACCTCAATAAAAAATAAAGATTTCCCACATGTTCCAGACAAGATTTCTCCTTATATTGCAAAGGAAGCCAGCAAGTGTTTTCAGCTTGATAGATTGTCCGGCGCTTTGTTACTAAGGAAGATGGTCATTTGGGAGGCAACCAGTAAATCCGCTATGGAGGAAAAGGTCCACAGCCTGCGCTGTCTTCGGCTCTCACTGCTCATCCCCCGCAAGTCATGCAAGCCAGAAAGTAAACATCTTCTTTCATTACTTCCTGTCATTTGTCAGAGCGCCCCCCCCTCCCCCGTAATTTTTGTCTACAAAAGATTTAACAAGTCTTTTCTTTTACCTCAATTCCTCTGCCCCTGGCCATCACTATATCTGGACTCGTACAATAACTTCTATTCAGACTTCTTAATTCACTCTATTTTCCACACTATCTTAAAGTCCTTTATTTTTTAATTTTTTAAAGAGTTATTTATTTATGCATACAGAACTGGGGCGGTGAGAAACTTCACCAGAGACAGAGTGGGGAGCAGAACAGGCTGACTGACGAAGTACACTGCTGAGGGGAGCAGCGGGCGGGTCAGGAGAGGTCTGCCGCGCTATGTGGGTAACCTCCCCGGGCCAGGGGTCGAACTGATGCTGAGGTGGCTTTAGCTTCTTAGTGCTGTGCTTTAACCCACTGCGCCACCAGGAAGGGCCCTCTTAAAGTCCTTTCTTAAACACAAATCTCATGCATTATTACAACTGCAATAGCTTCTTATTACTTACTGAGTAAAGTTACTGAAAACATTTAGTGTCATATGCCAATCAAAACCTCTCCTCTACTGCACTGTGGTCACACCGGGCACTGTGGTCACTCGGGATCAAATACTTTTAGAGCCACACAGTAGCATTGATTCGCTGAATGATCTTTGTATTGAAAATATATTACAATATATTGCTTGTATATATTTTTCTCTTCTTCCAAAGACTGCTAAATGCTTTCAACCAATGAGCTCTCAATGTGTTTTCCTAAGTTATATCTATTCTGCAGTGTGTACATGTGCGCTTCATTCCATTACCATCTTGCCTTTCAGTTACTTTTGCCATTTGACAAGCAGTTTGGACCTATGCTGGCTAACCATAGGCATATATGCTCTAGTCTTGCACTGATCACAAAATAGCTAAGGGAAAAATAGTTACCTGAGTTTATTTAAGATACAGGTTTTATTTATTATTGTCATTTTTTTAAAAAAAGATTTATTTATTTATTCGTACAGAACTGGGGTACAGGCCAGAGATGCGGAGGGTGAGAGGATTCACCAGAGGCAGAGTGGGGAGCAGAACAGGCAGATCGACAAAGTACAATGCTGAGGGGAGCAGCGGGCGGGTCAGGAGATGTCTGCCGTGCCATGTGGATCTCCTCCAGGGCAGGCGGGGATAGAACTCATGCGGAAGAGGCTTTAGCTTCTTTGTGCTGTGCTTTAATCCGCTGAGCCACCAGGGAGGGCCTATTATTGTCATTTTTAAAGGTTTTTTTGTAGCTTCACCGAGGTATAAATGACAAATAAAAGTTGTATATATTGCATACATTATTATCTGCCACTGTGCAGATAGTATTTACATGTATGCATATATAATAAACTGACACTTCATATGTGCAATATACATGTATCAAGTATATCAATCATGCTTTAATATATGCATACATTGAAAAATGATTGCCACGAATAAGTTAATTGACATATATATCACCTCACATAATTACCATTTTTTATGTGTGCTAAGAATACTTAAGATGTATTTTCTTAGCAAATTTCAAGTATGCAACACCATGGTTTTTTTCAAGATGTATGATGTGATGTTTTAATACAAATGTATATTGTGAAAAGATTATCACAATAAGGTTAACTAACACACCTTTTACTTCATATCATTACTATTTTTTGTTGTGATAGTGAGAACACTTAAGGTTTATTTTCAGTAACTTTCAAGTAGACAGTACACCATCATTAACTAGAGTCAACATGCTATGCATTACATCCCCAGAACTATTCCTCTTATAATGGGAACTTTGTGCTTTTTGACCAAAATCCCATTTCCACTAACTCACAGACTCTGATGGCCACCAACCTACTCTATCTTTCTGAATTTAATTTTTAAGATTCTACTTACAAGTGAAATATAGAGTATAAAATACCCATTCCAAGGAGGTTCAAGACTGTCAGGAATTAATGGGGGGAAAGTGGCAATCATCAGGTAATTAGGATTTGGGGGTAGTCCTCTGATATTTGAGAGGCACCACAAGTATTACTGCAGGCAGGAGGATTAACCATCCATTGTTTAAGTTGAAAGATGCTTAGGCTGGAGATCTTTTATGACTCCAGGGATCTGAAGACAACTAAAGAGAAATAGCCAGGGGATGGCACTAATAAAACATTTTCCCAAATTCATATTACAACAATTCCTATTTATTGACTTAGTTTGTGCTGTTATTTCTAGGATGCATGCTTTGTTCATGTGCTTACAGGAAGAAATAGTTTTATCAAGGTGCTGAGAGAGCTTAAGCATAAGGAACCCAGTTCATGCCTTTCTGGAGCCGTAGCTACATGTTCATACAGTTGTATAGATATTTTTTAGTCATTTCAAGTGACAAAAATTTGCAAAAGTAGAAGCCTTGTTGAGTTTTGCTCAGTATTGTCAATGTCCTTTGTAGCAAAGTGATTCAACATCGAATCATGTGCTGCTTTTATATTAGGTCTCTCAAGACTCCTTCAATCTGGAACTGTTTTTCAGTCCTTCCTTGTCTTTTATGACCTAAATTGCTTTTGAAAATTATAGGCCAGTTATTTTGTAAAAGATACCTCAGTTTGGGTTCATCTGATATTTGCTTGTGGTTAGATTCAGTTTATGCAGTTTTAGCAGGAACAACACAGAAGTAATGTGTTCTCATTGCATCTTCTCGGCAAGGACATGGTTTCCATTTGTTACTGATGTTAACTTTGATCATGATTAAGGGAGTGCTTGCTGTATTTTCCCCTATTTAGTAACTACTCCTTTTCTGTTGTAGCTAATATATTTTTCTGGGGAGGCATTTTGAGACTATGTGAATTTCCTATTCTTTCATGCACTAGTTTTAGCATCCATTAATGATGAATTATTGCTGTAATGGCGGCCAAAAGGTGATTTTTCTAATTCCTTCATTCCATCTACATTATTAGTTGGTATTCTACTGTAAGCAAGAGCTTTTTTCCCTCCTCATTCATATCAGTGTGAATTTATGATTCTTATTTTAGTCAATGAACAGTAGTCTGTTATTATTATACTTTTATCTCAAATTGTTTCAGATCTGGTGAGTAGGAGCCCCTTTAAACTGGTTGCTGTGAGCATTGACATGTCATTCTTTAAGTACCTCTTGCTTTCTAAAATAACCCTAATTTCCCGGTTTATTATGTAATCTCCCTGCTCCCAACCTGCAATGGTATTGAATAACCAGATCTGGGGACAAAGTGTGCTCATTCTTTTGTAGATGTTGCCATCACCCAGTCCTCTCAGTGGGGTAGTTAAGGAATAGTCACATAAGTACATATGTACATCTGCATTCATTTCTATATCTGTCTATATTTGAGATCACTCCGATAAAACTACAACCCAACACCACAAGGCTCATTTTAGTGGTCTCCTAGACATAGTTATCACTCTGATCTCTAATTATGAGAAGAAACCTGATTACCAAAACCTTAACCTGTATTTTTCTTGGGTCAATTCAACCTGAATGTAACCAATCTCCCCCACTGTGTCCCCTTCAGCTCATGCCAGAGGCCACCTGACCATGCCCTGGCTTTCTCTTCCACCTCTTCAGGCTCTGACCCCCTACTCTGGGTTGTCCCACCACATCCCACTCCTAGCTTGGATTTCATCTGTATTATTCTCAGACTCCAGTCACCTACACTGGGGCTCATGGGCCAGCACCTTATTCTTCTTTGGCTCTGACCACCTACATCTATCAATCCTCCCCAACTTCCACCCCCAACCCAAACATACACACACAAAGATACCATCTTCTCTCGTCCCATTTGGGCTTTGACCCTTCAAGCAGATACCATCAAGAACAGATGCCTACCCTGTTTGGTTTCAATTAATGTTTTGGATTAAATAAGTCAGAAAATAAGGGTAGGGTGAAGGAAGGACCTTTGTGTTTAGATAGAATAAGTATATCCATGTTTCATAAGCTTGGAAAGATAAGTTTTTTTTTATTATAATAGTCTATTTTTACATCATTTTGTGCCTTTTTCCATCTCAGCTGCAATCGCCGGGGACTTCCCATCACCAATTCAACCGTGTGCAATCACCATAGTCCCGTGCACTACCATTTTTGATCCCATTCCCCACTCCACTCCCATAAAATGTCTCTGGTATATATTTGTTCATTATTATTCCCCCCTACCACCTCGGTCCTTTATGCTCCTGCTATGATTGAAACCATCCATTATTTTTCATTTTCTTTCTGGCTTGTTTCACTAAGCATGAACCCTTCCAGCTCCATCCATGTTGCTGCAAAAGACATGAGTTTATCGTTTTTGATTGCTGAGTAACATTCCATTGTGTATATGGACCACATCTTTTTAATCCAGTCATCTACTTTTGGGCATTTAGGTTGATTCCATGGCTTTCCTATGATAAGTTATTTTTAACCACAATCAATTAAGATCATGATTGCTTACTTTCTACAATAGCTGCCCTGGTCATGTGGCCATTAGTGTACATGGCACTGGAGAGGTCATGAACATTATGGGATTCAGTTAAGGGGAACTGATTAGCAGTCAAATGTTTGAGAGACAGTAGAATATATTTATGTGGGATAAATAGTATATGTTTATATTTAACTTTATTTTGTCTTCTGAAGAGCATTTATGTATGACTTGGCTTAATGAAGTGAAACAAGTCTGTTCAGCTGTAACCTGTCACTAAGCAACGTTTGCCATCAAATATTGAGACAAACTGCTTTAAAAGGTAAGAACAAAGATCTTCTTATTGCTCAATAATAAGCTTGCAGAATATGTGCCATGTGTAACCCATACTTTAATCATACTGAAGGGGAAGGAATTGGCTCCATAATTCCTAAAGTTTTTATTATTTCCATATCTTGTAAAAGTTATTTTCTGGTTCATTTCCTAGGTGGCATTTTTAAACACACATGCCAATTTGGATTTCTTTGTGGTTGGCTAGAAATAACAGTATGATCTGTCCATTTAAAAGCTGTTCAAGATCAGCAACATGGATGCATATAAGATGCAAAAACTTTATTTCAAAATTAGTAGAACTCAAAATACTATTTAATTGTAATTTGGCAGTCATTTTATGAACATTTCTACAGAACAAGTGTGAAATTACAAATTCCTGATTTAGATGTATGTGAAGAATACTTCCTTTTTTATATTTAAGTGGAAATGTAAAAACCAGATAAAATATAAGACATGGTAAGGATGAATGATAAAATCTATAGAAATTATCCTATTGTTAAAGTCTTCATAGGAAGAAATAAATTTTGAATAAAACGAATAAAAAGGTTCACAAACATTGTTTGATGATCCAATTAACAAAATGGGGTGAAGCTTATAAATATGAAGGAAAATATATTAAATTTCTTGCTGACTTCACACAAAATTACTGACATCAAGAGAGAAAAAATGAAACTCATGATATGCCACCACAATGAAAATATTAATGACAACAGGATGACAATGCCATTAATTCAAAGAGATTTGAAGATGAGTCACTGTCTAAAAGGCTACAACACACTGAAATCTTCCAGTTTGTGTTTTAAAGAGACTTGAATGTTTCCCCAAATTTAGTAATACTCCTGAAAATTTAACATGGCATTAACAACAAAGAGCTGTGAAACTGAAGCTTGTTTTTTTCTAAACAGATAAAATACAATTCAATGTTATCAGCCATCCTCAAAAGGTTAATGAATTATCTTTGTTTTTCCACACATATCATACTATAAAATCATTGCTCTATGAATGAATATAAGTCTCCCAACAATGGTGGAAAAAATTATTACAGTTATGTTAAAAAGTTAATTAATGCAAATTGTTTTATTTATCTGGACGTTGTGAAGTTTGTGGTGTTTGTCAGCTTTTACATTTATAAGTTGTCATTTATGTTCTCATTCTAAATAAATCTTCACTTGAATATTTCATTTATATATTCATCACTTTTACTATGTTTATTAAAGAAGATCTTCCCCATTATCTAATCTGCAGGTCCCACAGCTTCTGGATCTGCTCCTTACACAATTTTAGATTTCAAGCAGGCTTCCAAGCCATCACTCATGCTGCTTCTGTGCTTTACACCCCACCCCAAATATGTTTGCTATTATTTAACACATATTTCACAGGTAACCTTCTCTTTAAACTATTTCTGTGCCAGGGCCCCTCCTCGTGGCAAATGGGGTAAAGCAGAGTCCTATGAAGCTCTCCGCAGCCATTGCAGCAGGTGTTCAATCCCTGGCCAGGGAGGCGACCCACATGGCACAGCAGACCGCTCCTACCCTGCCCACTCCACTGCTCCTCTCAGCAGTTTATTTTAATAGACCTTTCTGTTCTGCTCTCCACTGTCTCTGGTGAATGCTCTCACCGAGCATCTCTGACCTGGGCCCCAGTTCTTGTACACATAAATAAAAAAATAAACCTTTAAAAAAAAGTATTTCTGCCCCACTCCCACATAACCCTCTCTCCCTCCCCCAGACTGGCAGTATTTATGTAACTATATCAGTGAATGGACCTGATATCTTCAAAGGCAGGATGGAGTCACCCCAAACTTCTACCTGTTAGTAAGATTCATTAACTACTAGGAGACTGATGAACTTATGAATGAGTTGTAAGCTTGTGACTTAGATTTCTGGATCTTTTCCTGAGCTTCTTTGTGCCTGTAATCCAACTCTTTTTTTTTTTTTAACATTATATTTATTTTTGCATGGAAGAATTGGGGTGAGATTTGGGGTGTAGGCCAGAGGTGCTGGGGACGAGGAGATTCTCCAGAGACAGAGTGGGGAGCAGAACAAGCATGTCTACAGAAATACACTATTGAGGGGAGCAGCAGGTAGACAAAACAGGTCTGCTGTGCCATTGGGTCAGCTCCCTGGCCATGAATCAAACGCAGACCATCAAGTTGATAGCTCACTGAGACTTAACCCATAAAATACCAGGGGGCCCCATGTAAGCTAACTCATAAAGCATGGTTTTTTTATTTTTATTTTTTGTAGAGAAATACTTTTTTTTTTAGTATTTTTTTCATTTAAGTAATATTGGATTATAATATATAGATTTTGGGTATACAGTATTATAATTATAGATATAGCATTATAAATATGGTACATATCTATGTAAATATTATAATATGTTTGCCACCAAAGTCTAATCCCATCCTCTACATAAAAATTGACTCCTGTTACCTAACTTAGCTATCTACCTACCCCCCTTTTCTTTTGGTAACCATTATAGTGTTCTTATAGTCACAGAGAGAAATACTTCTATTTTCTAAAGTTGTTAAGGTATCTTTTACGAACATGTAATTTATTAGGGGAGAAAAGAAGAACATGCTGGGTCCACAAGACTCAGGGGAACTTTTCATTTCTTTATATTGTACACAGTGGAACTGAAGTCTCTGAAAATAATTTCTTTTGATTTCTTGATCTACACAGCAATCTATTCACTTTGCTTCACTTCCCTAATACACAATACGCGTCTTTTCTGCCTTTTCCCCCTTCCTCCATAATATGGTTCATTTCCTCTTTAATATTTAGCACATTAGTTCTATTTCTATGTTTCGATTCTTTGTACTGCTTAATACCAATGTGCTCAGTTTCAGAAGTCATTTGGCAGACTTGCCTGCTATTGTGATTAGGCCTACTTGTTCCTGCCAAGCAGACTTGCATGAAGCCATACCTGTCTTTGCTCAGGCCTCTAATGTACACTGTGTCCTAGAGTGGAGGTGTCACCATAACCATAACTCACCTGGAGCGCTGCAAAATTAACTGGAACTTCCACTTTTCAGAAACAACATGTTTCCCATGTTATGTATCTGAGCATGGTTTACTGAAATGAGGGCAGTCCTGTTACCCCTGAGTGATCAGTTTATCATCTTGTGCTTGCATGTAATATTCATTTACACAGCAAACTATAATTGGGCATTTTATATGAATTAGGGGTTAGTAAGATATTAGGTGTACAACTCATAGGACCAGATCTTTTTCCTCCTAGAGTTTCTTTTGAATTACAGCTACAGAAAGCAAAAGAAGATAAAACAAGACCATCTGAGTTCGTATCCTGCTCCTGTTTGCAACTAACTGTGAGAAGGCTTACCTGGCAGGTCTTCGGCTTTGTCATACACAGAATGGGGGAAATAATATTCATGTTCTTGTGTGTATGATTTTCAGAGCATCACTAAATGGAAGAGAGGGATACAAACATCCCAAGGCTTTTAGTATTTTAATTGCAAACACATCTTTTTCCCCTTCAAGGACATAAAAGGGCTGGGACTGCTGAACAAAGACAAGAGAGGTGGTCCCGATGACAGACCCCAGCCCAACAGGCACTTCCCTGTTTCTTCAGAAACCCTCCCTAGCTCCAGAGCTAGCATCAGCAGAGACTAGTGCTTAACAGTGACCCTGACTGGAAGAAACATCAAAGAGAAGATGTGGTGACAGCTGCCTGCAGCCTCAATGTGGAAAGCATCAAAGCATCCAGAGTGAAGATTCTAAAGATAGACAGCATTCCTCAGATTCCTAACTTCCAGGCACTTAGTGCAGTGCACATGACCTTGACATCAGCTCTTGATTGTTGCAGGTGGAGCTAAAAACCTATTCCTTGATTCAGACAGAAACAAAAGGACCTAGGAAGAGGACAGAGGATAGCTGGAGACCGGAGTGACTCTTTTGGGCACAGTCAAGAAATAATGTTTTATTGAACTCTTGTATTTTCTGTAACCATGCACCGTAGTCTTTCCCCAATTTTATAGCTACTACTGCTACCTGTGGGAACAACAGTCTCTGTGAACCAAGAGTCTTTCACTTGCCAGATGTCTTGCTAGGGCTTCTATGTTCCAGCCGCACAGCTCTTTAAGATGTGGTTCCCATTTTATAGATGAGGGATGTAAGTACAGAGAGAAGATAAGTAAATGATCTATGGACATACATGGGAGCCCTTGGATTTCTACCTGGGCCTCTGGCTCCCAAAGGTAGGTTGCTTCTAGCTCCCACTTTGTAGGTGTTGGGCTTTTATGGTGTGAATTGTGAATGAATCTTGGTCCTTCTGTACAGTGCCTAGAGATTCAAATATGGGCTATTACTTACTTTGTCATCTCCTGAGGTCAATGGAGCTATGGATTGTACTTTGGGGAATTGTTAGGTTTGCTACTCAAAGGCTTGGCCCCACTTTGGATAACTCTGTGTGTGTGTGTGTGTGTGTGTGTGTGTGTGTGTGTAAAACTACTGCTTGAACTAGCTTTACCCAGAGGGGACAGGGATTTCACAGTCACAAGCAGAAAAAATATTCCTCTCCAGTGTTTTTATCACCTCACTTCTTCCAAGAAATCTTTCCTGAATAAATTCACCAGCAGCCTGTTTATTCTAACACAATGGCAAAAAAAAAAAAAAAAGCTTTATCTTAATTTGCTTCATTTTTAGAAAATATATGATGTTTCCATAACTAGGTTAAAAAGTTCTAAAGTAGAACCCATTTTTCAATGTTGGTAACAACACTGGATGTTGTAGGGTCTAATGAAGTGTTGTCTCTTAAAGCTCTGTGCCCAGCAGGAAGGCAGGAAGGCAGGAAGGCGGGAGGGGATGAAAGGGGAAGCTGTGAGAGGTTCTGAGCTTTTTGGATAAAAGGCATTTAGGTATATGATTTGTATTTTCCCAGGTCACACCAATTTTGGGGAGGCTAACAGGGAACACAATCAAGGGATTATTAACCAAGGAGTTCTAGGCTGGTCTGGTCCTTCCAGATGAGCCATGGGAATCTCCTCTTCCCTGTTAGACCTCCCCAGCAGCTAAGGAAGTCCTTCCAAGTATGCTGCTAGTGGACCCAGAGAGTGGCTGCAACCCTGGCAGCTAGTATTGCTGGGTGTCTGGTCGCTGTGGTGATACCCAACACCCAGGAAGCCAAGATCCTCGCTCCCTCTCACTCACAGAACATGCCAGGAGGATCCCAGGTAGCTGACTTGAATGGCATTTCCTCCGAGTAACTGCTGCAACAGCATGCCAACCGCCTTCAGCCTGAACTAAGGAATTTACCCAGCCCTTCATTTGGTGATACTGTTGCAAGCTGACCCAGTGAGCAACTTCTTAGGGCACCCTTCCTCCCAGGCCCCGGCACAGGTCTCCCCTGCAGAGAGCCAGGGAACAGTGAGCAACATAACCCTGTTAACCTCAATCTGACCCTCTCCAGCTGACAATGACCCATTGTACTGGAACCTAGCCTGCACACCTCACCTTCTTTGGGTGAATTCCTTCCCAGAAGGCTCCAGAAAGTTCCTCTTGCAAATAACGCCCTGGGGTATACTTGTATACAAGTCTCACTTTAGAACTCTGCTGGAAGATTGGGTCCCTTGGTCATTTTCAACAGTGAATTCTAAAGAATGTCTGTGTGCCCCAGAATGAGCTCTCTCTCAAAGATCCTGCTCCTACTCTTTACCCACAGCAGTTATAAGTGGGTTTGGAATTTTTTCAAGTTGTTTCATAAGCCTCCTGTTTAGAAAGCTATTTTGTTCCTATTCATTTTGAAAAGTAGTCCTTAAACTATTTAAGCAACTAATCCTTGCTAATAAATCCAGTGGACTGGCTTAACTGTTCCATCCTAAATACATGTGAAATCAGTTATTAGTAAGAGTTATTCTACTTATGAAAAAGTTGCTGAAAATTAGAAACTTGTCAGTCTGCCAGGGTAGACCAGTACAGCTCCAACCTTTCTTTCATTTCTTTTGTTTTTAATTTTGGAATATGACCTCTATCACCCACTTCTCAATTCCCTAGATTTCTCGTAGTCTGCCTAAGTGGTTTCTCATTGGGGTTCAGGTCAAAATTAGGAGAATATAATTACCTTTGAGAATTTCGAAAAAGTCTCCACTTTAAGGAAACTGACTAGAAGAAAAACTAAATTTCAGTAGTTTCCCCTACAAATTTTATATCCCTCCCCACCAAAAAAACTAAAACAAATGAGAAAAACATACTTAGAATGGTGTTTAGTTTCTTACTAAACACAATCACAGCACACAAAACCACGTACACAAAAACACCCTTTTCTTTTAGTTTAGGTATTTTGAAGATTTGGCTTCAATTTTTGAATATTTAAATTAAGTAACAGGGGTCTTGAATATATGATCTTAGTTGTTTAATGCTGGCTAATCTTGGTTAAGCTTGTAATGTGTTACCTAGAAAAAGACAACTTAATCTTCTTATTTTTTCATCCCCAGGGAGAAATTTATGCATTTGTAATCAGACTAATCCTGACTAATAATTAAACTAAGGGTCTTCAAGCCCCATGATACTATGAACTTGGCCTAAATTCCCCCACCATCTCTAGCAGTTCACTTAATTTGGATGTTTTCTTTATGGAGTGATTTGGATATTGTCTGAGTGTGTACAAATGAATTGTAATATTTTGCAAAAGTTTTTCCTGTAACTCTTTTGACTTCTTTTTATTGAACTAAATAAAACAGACTAAGAGAAAAATATGTTGGTGATCTATTTGTTTTAATAGTTTAGTGATAATAACCCTTTTGAATCGAAGAAGGGCAAATGTCACATGGCCTGAACTTTGGAGGCTTCGTAAAGCAGTGAAAAAATACACAAATGAAGGTCATTCTCTCAGAGAAGCACCCTACAGCAGCTGATAAACATAAGTGAGGCTGATAGGTAGAGAGTGTCTCCTCATCAAATAATTATTTTAAATAATTTATGCAAATTTAACTGTGCTCTCTTGGGAGAGAAAGAGAGCGATATTAAAATAGCACTTACCTGCCATCTCCTCAATGATCATTCTCCCCAGAGTGAAACTAGAGACTTGAATCTGCTCTGATCTATGTCTGTCTCCATTCCCTTGTGAACCTTTCACCATATTTAAACATTTAATGTGGCTCTACAATGCCAATCAGTTATTTTATCTGCAGCTCAAAGAAACACAAATCTATATAAGGCCAAAAGAAATCCTGGCAGTGCCCAGTTCACAGAAGACCGTCCGCTGGGTTCCAACAGGCCCTTCCCACAGGAATTTCCAGGGTCATTCTCAAGATCCCACTTTGTCTTGAGCTGATTTTAGAATGCCACCCCTGAGAAATTTGCTACTCCAATGTACAATCACGTCATGAGTATTTGCCTCCATTCCTGTCTCTATCACCTTTAAAGGAAAACCTGTAATTCTCTGTTCCATACTCACTTGTTTTATACGATGAAGGCTAAGTTGGAGGGAGGAAGGAAAAGGGCGGAGTGTCATTGTCTCCAGAACTGCCCTCAGCCAGACCATCCAAACCTGGGCCATTGCTTACAGAGCAGCTGCAATCTCTACCCTGTGGTCCTGCTTGATGATGCTTTTCCATTCTGAGACCCTCACAGCTGGGGTGCCCTGACCAAATCAGAGCAGTGTCGTTTGTTAACATTCATGATGCTTGTTGGGCTGTCCTCCTTTTCTTTTTCTCATAACAAATCAGACTTGGGGCACAAAGGACCCCAGGGGCTCTTGGTTCTTGGTGAGGAAAGAATTCAACATGGAGACCAGAACTGGGCAGAAAAGCAGTGAGTTTGCTGACAGATAAGAAGGGCAAGAAAACACTCTGAGCAGAACAGGTAACAGCTGGGTAGCTGCTGAAGGGACAAGTAGGTGGGTATGGTGGATGAGGAATGGGGGTTCATCCTTTGGGTGTCTGGGTGCTGTGTCTTTTGCTAATTGGTTGGGACGTCTGGGGTCTTCTAGGTTACTGAATCCCCGGGGTCTCCTGTGATGTCTACCTGCGTTCCCAAACCAGCTTTGGCCCTTTGTGTTAGCATCGTGTAACTGGCTTAAGTTCTGAACTTTGCAGTTTTACTGTTTTGGGAGCACCCTGATTCTTGTTAGAACTGTTAAATGTGCTTGGAACACCTGGGTTAGCTACCTGTACCCATTTCCTAGCTTCCTCATTCAATAGTATCACCACATTCTCACTTTTTCACACTAGACAATTTGTTCTGACTTTTAACCTGACACCTCTGATTTTCTTATTATTTTATTGTTGTCTCTCTTCCCCAGTTTGGCAGTTTAGCTGGGATTGACCTAGAGGGATCTTTACTGTGTTTGGCTCACAGTAGGTGTTTAATACAAATTTGCTGAATGAATATGCGAAGCTTCTGTATCTGACTTCCCAGAAGAGAAACAGTCTGAGGGATAGTAACTGGCTTAAGGCAGCTCCTACATCCATGCTAAATTTGTTCCCTTTACCATCATAAAAAGAGGTCACTGGTAATTAGCAAAATTTTCAAAAGTTGTTCATCAGTTACTACCTGTATATGAAGAGAGATACAATGTGCAAAACAATTGACCATTTCTACAGTAGATCAAGATTCATTACTGCAAATAGATTTGGAACAGACATTGGTATGACAGAAATATCTAAATCTAGCAAGTGGCCCATTTATTTTAAATTAGGTTTTTATCCACAAAATCCTATTACAGCAATGTGATTTAAAGAGATTCTTCATCTTCCTTTTAAGGTAACTTAGTCTGGGTATTAAGAAGACTTCAAGTAAGTACTTTGATGAGGAATCTGCATTTCTCTAAACCGTAATAGTAATTTAAAACAAAATAACACTTTCTTAAACTCTGCAATTCTCAAACTCTCAATAATGCTTGTCTCTTTCTGAAATGTTTTTAGAAGTAACATAGGCAAGACTGTTTGAGCCATTAATTTTTATCTGCCACTGCACCCAAAGGTGAAAATTTGAAAAGTTTATAGAAACTCTTGCACATTTTTTCTTCACAACATTGGCAATATGCCATAACCTGCTCATTTTGGGTATAACCAGATTGTACCTGATATTAGTAAACCATCATTTGTAAGCCATGATGTAGCTGATATTAGTGCTTGAAGGGCTATTCCAGCACTGTGGGTAACATTTTTCTCTTATTATTAAAAGTCCACTTTTCCCATTTTTTTTACATTAAGCCATTGTAATTTGTGCATTGATTTGTGCCACAAATGTATGGTGATCATATTTTTTGATGCAAAAAATCAGTAACAGTTTGGGAAACTAAACATACATATATCTATTAATATTTTGGATCTACTCCTTTCAGATGAGTATGTTTTCTGACTAATCCTGAGACTCATTTTCTTCATCCATGAAATGATCCGATTGATACCTATTTTGCATTATTACTGCAGTTAAGCTGTCAATACTATAATTGCTCCTTAAATTGTCAGTATGTGGCTTTCCCTGGTGGTACAATAGGTTAAAGCACAGCACTATGAAGCTATCACAGCCACTGCAGCACAAATCCAATCCCTGGCCAGGGGGGTGATTCACACGGCACAACAAACCTCTCCTAACCCACCCACTGCTCTCCTCAGCAGTGTAATTCAGTACACCTACCTGTTCTGGTCCCCAATCTGTCTCTGGTGAATCCTCTCACTCCCCGCACCTCTGGCCTATATCCCAGGTCTTTTATGTATAAACAAATAAGTGTTAAGAAAATAAATAAATAAGTGAATGAAAAAGAATGTCAGTAGCTGTTTGGAATTACAATGTTAAGTGACACGACATGATGATTGAATAATGAAGCCAGGTCCTTAGATAACATCATGTTGTTCAACACAGTCTGGGATTAATTTTTCCTTTCTCATCAACATATAATGAAACACCATTGAACGAAAGAACATTATTCAAAGACCTGCAGGACAGTGGCTGGCACGTGGAAGCTGTGTGCCCCCAACTGGGACTGTGATCGTGAGCATCCACTTTTCTTATCTGATCATAACTTATTTGAGAAATTTCAAAGGCACAAAATAGATAACTCTTTTAGTTATGTTTGATTCATTTATTTTATTGATAAACTTCACACAGAGCCCACATTACACAGAAAAAATATGTCATAGAACCCCTGTCTTTCTAAATCCTAATCTTACAATCCTGGAAATGACCCTGGAAATCATCTCAACTTTGCAGGAGGTCCCAAGATCACCAGTGGTTTTTGTTTAAATGAGGGACACATGTACCAGTTTCTCTCTGTTATGAGCTAAATTGTGACCTCTCCCCCTCCTCAGCAAAAAAAGATCCTGAAGTTTTAACCTCCAGTATTTGTGAATATTATCTCATTTGTAAGTGGAGACTCTACAGATGGTAAGTTAGAAGAGGCCATTTGAATGAGCTTAATCTTACATAACTGTGACCCTACAAAAAGATGAAATGTATGTAAAAGTGGCATATAGTAAGCAAAATAATTCCTATGTCATCATCATAAATGTATTTCATGACATCATAATCACATATATATTCAACAAGTGAATATGCTAGACAATTTTTTTAAATTTGTGCATACAGGAACTGGGGTAGAGGCCAGAAGTGCAGAGGCAGTGAGAGGCTTCACCAGAGACAGAGTGGGGAGCAGAATAGGCAGATCATCGAAGTACACTGCTGAGGGGAGCAGCGGGCAGGTCAGGAGAGGTCTGCCACACCATGTGGATCTCCTCCGGGGCACGCAAGGAGCGAACTCATGCGGAAGTGGCTTAAGCTTCTCAGTGCTGTGCTTTACCCTGCTGCGCCACCAGGGAGGGCCCGCTAGACAAAACTTTAAAATGCCCCCAAGATTCCCACAGCCTGAAGAAATGCGTAGAATCCCAGTCATTAAATACAGCTAGAACTTGTAAATTTCATGATCTATCACTACAATTATGTTAGCTCATATAGCAAAAAGGAGGCAATCAGTGTGGGCCTGACCTAATCAGAACAGCCCTTAAAAACCTGAGAAAGTGCCATGAGGCTGCATTCTTGATGGCCCAAATGAAGACTCACGACCAAGCTGTGAAACACCTGTGGGGGCCTTGTGGCAAGAAATTGCAGGGACCTCAAGAAGGAGAATGGTCACGGGCCCAGAGCCAACAAGAAAATAATGACTTCAGTCCACAGCAGCAAAGAAATGCCCTCTGTTAACACTACATGTGTTTGGAATAGGACACAGAACCTTAGAAGAGGTGCGGCTCAAGCCAGCACTTGGATTTCTGGCTGGAGAGATTTGATTTCAGGCTTGAACAGAGAACACTCCTCAGAACTGTCAGAAATTAACTTTCTCTTGTTTGATAGCACTGAATATATGGTAATTTGCGGTAGCTATATAAAGTGAATCTAATCTATTTAAGTATTAGTCTGTATAATGTTACATATTTTCTATTGTGTGTCTATATTTGTGTTACATTAATTATATTTTATGAAAGGATATATTACTTCAGGGTAAAGCCTAATATGCTTTTCCAAAGAGATCCCAAAAGACTGAGGATTAGAACAGGTAGTTTATTGCCTGTACACACTGTACTCCTAAGGTGAGCTGTGCAGGTCCAGGGTAGCTTTGCTGGACAAGGAGATCCAGGAGCTCTTGCTTCTCCCACTCTGTTGCCCTAGCAACCCTCTCTCCATCTACATAGTGGAAGATGGGACCTGGGCAATGTAAGAGAAATGTAAGAGAAGCCAGGTCCAGAGCAACCATTTCATTTTAAACAAAGCATGCAGAAATGATACCATGTCCACTGTCAGTCTTTTTTTAAAAAAGGAAAATATTTATTTTCATTTATTTATGTGTACAAGAACTGGGGTGTAGGTCAGAGGTGTGTGAAGGGGAGAGGATTCACAAGAGACAGCGTGGGGAGCAGAACCATCAGATTAACTAAAATACACTGCTGAGGGGAGCAGTGGGCTAGAGAGGAGAGGTCTGCTATGCCATGTCGGTCGCTTCCTGGCTGGGGATGGAACTCAAGCTGCAGTTGCTGGCAATAGCTTGATAGTGCTGACTTTAACCCCTGTGCCACCATGGAGGCCCACAGTCCTTTTTGAGAAATTGTTTATGTGGTCACATCTAGTCACAAAGGGGATATGAAACTGTACGTCTGAAGAGGGGTGAACCTATGTCCCAAATCATATATTGTGTTGTAAACCATTGCTGGATCAATAAAAACTAATACAATCTTTCAAAAAGAAAGACAGGAAAACACTATCTTGGAATAGGATGAGGATATGCCTTGAAGAAGAGAAGAGATTTGGCTCCATAATTAGTACTTATCACTACAAATACTATGAAATAATAATAACCTGTACAATTTACCACCAAACTCCTCCCAGCCTTGCTTTCTTGCCGAGCACTCTCCTTTGATTACTTCAGAGAGGGCCAAATTTGATTGTAGAGGAGACCTCACAATTTTGCAATGCTGAGTCACTAATTTATAAGGCGGCATTGACCTCTGCTTGGAATAGCAATAACATTAACAACGTCTCTACTCCTCTTTGCTAATTACTGCAATTCATAATCAAGTGTACTTCTCTTTGCAAACACGTACAAATATATTCCCATCTGTAGTTTTGTCCACCTCCCTCTCCTCACCTATGACATGGTGCTGGTTGGGGAACCGCTGATGAAAAAACTCAAAGTGGCCCTCCCCCTACACACAGACCAGCGTTTCCTTACCCTTCATATTTTCCCTCTTCAGAGGAGCATAAGATAAAGGGGAGCTGATCAGGCTGTGATTCAGTCAATGGGCTTAATGAATGTTACTGCTGGACGGTGTTTTACTTGTAGCTAGAAAGACTATGAAGGCAGTTTGAGACTTTCTTTGGGAATGACACTGATCAAAATGCCCTTTTGCTGAGATTCCCCCAAGGGCTGTAAGAGGATGGATGTTTTTCAGGGATGCAGAAAGGATTTTATTTTGTGGATTGAATAGTCACTGAACAAATGTAAACGACGTCCAAGACAGCTTTTCACACAGTCATCCATTTTAAGGGAAAAGGGAACTTTTCTTACAGATTTTCAGAACTCCTGTCACAGACTCTTGGGGTCAGTTTTCAAAATACTACACATTTTATTACCTGCATATTACTTCATGTGTCTTTTCATTCACAAAATCTGTTTCTAATACTTTTTCCTCTGGGTTCTGAGTTGATGACACCACCAGGCCTTGGAGGAAAGTCAGTCTTCTGACAGGTCCACTATCTTGTACAGAATTGGCATCCTGCTAACATCTTTTATGAAAAAACCTGGAGCATGTCCCAACATTATAAACCCCTTCTCTTATTCTGTTTTACACTTCCACAGCAAACAGGACACTTAGCTATTAGCGACGTTTGAGTAGCAGCAGTAGTTTTGGTTTTTTTCCCCCAAGAATATTTCTCAAGTAGTAGAATTCATTTCATGACAAATAAACTCACTCCAGTAGTTGTTCCATTCCTCATGCACTGAAATCAATTTCTTTTTTTTTTTTAATATTTATTTATGGGCCTCTCTGGTGGCGCAGCAGGTTAAAGCACAGCACTAAGAAGCTAAACCCACTTCAGTGTCAGGTGATCCCCGCCCTGGAGGTGATCCACATGGTCAGCAGGGAGGGTCTCCTGACCCTCCTGCTACTCCCCTCAGCAGTGTACTTAGTCGGCCTGTTCTGCTCCCCACTCTGTCTCCGGTGAAGCCTCTCACTGCCCCTGCACCTCTGGCCTGTACCCCAGTTCTGTATGCATAAATAAATAAATCTTTAAAAAAATATTTATTTATTTATACAAGAGCTGGGGTGCAGCCCAGAGGTGTGAAGGGTTAGAAGATTCACCATAGACATATTGGGGAGCAGAACAATTGAATTGACTGAAATACACTGATGAAATGGTGGGCACATCAGGAGAGATCTGCTGTGCCATGTGGATCACCTCCCTGGCAGGGGATCAAACTCATGCTGCAGCAGCTGTGGATAGCTTCATAGTGCTGTGCTTTAATCCCCCAGGGAGGCCTTTAATTCAATTTGTATGAGACAAAAACCTGGTCTTTGTAACTCCAACTATGGCAGTCTTGCACAAGAAGGAGATTATAAATCTATGGAATGACTCAAAGTATGGTTAACCCACATGCCAGAAAACCCAAGAAGGGTGGAGTGTATATAACTCAGGATAAGGAAAAAGTAAGGAGGATGACTCGCACAGTGTCTTTCTTGGCATTTCTCAATTCCAAGGGCAAGGGAGAGATCTCTGTCAAAGAAAAGAATAGGCAATCATCCAGGCAAAACGCATGGTTGTCAGTGAGGTAGGCCTCTCCCTGACCAGATGCATACAAAGAACAGACAGCTTTCTCTTCTAAGTTCCTGAAAACACAAGCTGGTGCCTGTCAGAACACAGGAGAACTCATTCCAATATGGTTTGAGATTTCGACTCGACCTCTGATGAGCTTCCAAGTTAGATTTAATTGAGAACTAAATAAACTAACAATATCTGTAATTTGTATGGTCATTTGTAGTCTTCATAGCGTTTCACATATTTTACCTCCCTTCAGTTCTTGGGAGTCATAATAGCAGCAACTTTATAACTGATTCTTTACTAATTGCCAGAATTACATACATTCACTCATGGATTCTTTACAACAGTCCTGAGAGTTTGGTCTTATTGTTGGCTCTGTTTTACAAAGGAGGCTCAGAGATGTTGAGATTCCTAAGTTCACACAGTGGTAAACGACAGAATCAGCACCCTGACCCGATATAACCTGTCTCCAAGGCTCAGATGCTTAGCCAATATAGTCTACTGGCTCGATAGATTTTAGAGAATATAAGTGATCAATAAAGAGTAGCGCAGTAACTGAAATCTATTTGACCTGCTTCTGTCTCGGTATCATCATTCTTCAGGTTTGGGAACCTCTGAAGCTTTGTGTTCTAGAGATGCTTCTTTGCTTAAATCCACTGAGGTTACTGAGGAATCAACCTTTTCTCTAAAGTCAAGCTCAAGATTTGAAACCTTTAATTTTTTCAACTTGACATTTTACCTTTTCATAATCCCAAGCCTCCTGCAGCTTTTAAAGAAGTGATTTCAGATATCCACTCCCCGCGGCTCAGAGAACAATTCATTTCAATCTTGGGATACTGCCCAGAATTCAAGAAAGCTAGCACTTTTGTTCCAGTCTGACTTTTTACTCCATCTTGTCTAAAGCTCTGTCTGTAAGTATAAACTACTAGGTAAGTGTTGGAGGAAATTTAATGTTCTAGGTGTCTTGTATTTTATATAAGAAACCAAAAGGCCCAGATAATTGATTAATTTCTTTAACCATATGTATACTTTGGGTTCATTTGAAAGGAAAAATATATTTCATAAAGTTTTATCACCAGATGAAAAGTAGTAATAAAACCCAATCTAATCATAATAAAGAGTTCTTCAGTATTTTTAGAAATAAGTCCAATGTGTACAAGAAAAACATATTATTTGTGCCAGAGAATGACCGTAGAAGATTAATTTTACAGAAGGGTCTATAATGGTTTTTTACTAAATCAAAAATATTTATATAAACAACAAATTCAGAAGAAATGTCTCCAGTGATTTAGCTTGACATGAACAGAATTACAACATCCTCCAGGAGACTCATTCTTGATAGGACGGCTGTTAGTCAAAGATAATCTTGAGACTATTAAAGGAACTACTGAGCTATTCAGTTATTTTTCCTTGTACCTTAAATTCTGCATCTTTATGATTGGTGACTTTTTAAAAAATCAGCCAAAATTTAGAATTGTCAACAAGTTTTAATTCAATAACAAAGTCCTATTCTATTAAACATTAGTCAGGCAATTTATTTTTAAAGACATTCCCTAGGCACATAGAACAGAGTCTTCCCTCAACCTGGACTTCTTACTTAAGGATTAAAATGTAAGAGGGAAATAAAGTCTTCACACTTTGTTCTTCTCAAAACCTTTGTATTTTGAGATTTCTTTGCAAAAACATCTTTGACTTCACTTGATGCAATACTCCAGTTGCTATTTTAGAATGACATCCATACTCCTGCACAAAGGAGTCAGTGCTTTTGATATGTATCACTTAGGCTACGTGCTTCTTAGAAGTCTGATATCTGATGTATTGGTAGCATTGAGAAGCATAGAGTAGAAAAACAAAGTCCTTTGAAGAAGATAGTATCAATAGGAAACTCCCTGCCAGCTCCTTTCTATGCTGATGGGATGGTGCTATTACTGGGAAGAAACTGGGCAAGGTATTATAATATTTTGACTCATAGAATTTTCACAAAAACAGCTCTTTCCTAATCAAGTTTGGGCAGGTTGAGTACCTGACTTTCTTGATGTAGAGATGCTACAAGTACATAAAATGGATTCTGGTATCTCCTAGTCTATCTTTTTTTCCATCTCTTCCAGGATGACCCTAAATGGCAAGTTAAGTAAGTAATTAAAATAAAAACAATAAATAAAAAAGAGGTTTTCTGACTACTTTAATATTATATTCATAGTACCTTTTAAATTTCATTTTCACAGTACTTCAAAGGAGATCAGACTCTGTTCAAACCTAAAAGGACAAGAAACTTGCCAGAAGCTAGTGTAAGCTAAAGAGAAATGAAGCCAGGATTCAATCCGGTGAGTCTGGCTTAGAGTCTTAGACTTCTCCCTGACGCTTCCTCTTCACTTCTTTTGTGTCCTGTTGTCTCTTTCCTGCTGTGGCCTGAAAGAGACAGGCATTAAACAAGGGGTTGGGAGGGATGCCAGACAAGGGCAACACCAAGTGGACAGAATAAAGCTGTTTGTTCAAGGTCTCTCCCAAGCTGGCAGTCAGGTCAATGAGCTGACCAGGAGGTGGAGTGTGCAGTGGGAAAACAATAGGTCTTGACCCAGACCAGGTACAAGCTCCATCTCTGTTGTTACTGAATGGTTTCTACTGCCCACAATTAATGTCGTTATAGTGACATTAGATTCTTAGGAAGCCACATACTCAACAGGCCACAACCATGCCACTAAATGTACTGAATCTCCACCTGTCTCCAATGTGTGTCTTCCTAACTCCTAAACTCCTCTCCAATTTAATCCTGAGTCTGAGCCTCACTGGCATACTGGATTGGCTACCAGTGGGCTCTGCCCCAACTTTCTTAGTCCTGTCATGTCTGAGAAATCTTTGTGGCAGTATCTTACCACCAACCTACTTAGTTTTCACCCTTTAATTTTTAGTCAGGATTAGAATTGAACTTGGCATGGCTTGAATTTCCTGATTTGGACTCCTTCCAAACAGTCATAGGGTTCTTTCCTAAGGAATCTTCTAACTCCTCTGTGCTGAGTTTCCTCTAATCCTTCTTCCTTAGCAGCAGCTACGACAGTTCTTCTTTCAGCCCCACTTTACTTGACTGTGGTTCCCCAGAATGTTCAAAGGTTAGCTCTGGAATGTACATGGCGTTAAAGGCAACTTGCACTTCCCTGGGATCTGCATAAATCAGCTCCAGCCTGGATCATTGCATTCCTCTTTGACATCCTGAGAACAAAATATATTCCTCAAAATCAACAGGTACCTTGCTGCTTTCTACTAATCATCTTTCTTCCCACCCTCCAATCAATATCTGTAATTTTCACAGACAAGAGCATATTTTCTGAAGCTTCTTGACATAAAAGGAGAAAGGAGTGTGGGTTGAGGGTCTTGCTACACTTTTATGGAATAGACTCCATAGGTTATAATTTCTAGAATAATCTCTTGATATTGAATTCAATTGCATTTACAGAGATAAAATTTTTAAACTGTTTATTTATGCATACAGAACTGGGGTACAGGTCAGAGGTGCAGGGGCGGCCAGGGCTTCACCAGAGACAGAGCAGGGAGCAGAACAGGCATATCAACTGAAATACACTGCTGAGGGGAGCAGCAGAGTGACAGGAGAGGCCTGCTACACCATGTGGATCACCTCCCAGGCTGGGGATCAAACTCGCTCTCAAGCGGCTGTGGTTGGCTTGCAGTGCTACATCCTAACCCATTGCACCACCAGGGAGAGAGAAATGTTTTAGTTACTGAGTCCTACACAATTTTCTATTATGATAAATTTTAAGCATTAAGAAAATTGTCCAAAATGTTGTAATGAGCAACCACATGACCATCACCAACTTCAGTAATCATCAATTTGTGGCCAATCTCCTTTCATCTCCCAGCCTTTAGACTATTTTCATACAAACCCAAAAGCTTACATCACTTTATCAATGAACATTCTATATGTCTTTTAAATAAAATGATTTTTTTTGTAAAAAAAAAATTGTCATAGTACTATTATTACACTCAAATGTTAAGACTTAGTCATGTTATGCAAGGTCTGGATTTCTCTAATAGGTTGACTAGCATTATTCTATTCAAATCAGCAGTCAAAATGCACATACTACATATTAATATGTCCCTTGAATTCTTTGAAATGTATATGTATATTTTCCTTTTGCTTTTTTCTTGCCTGTTTTGAAAAAGCAAATAATTTGCCCTGTAAAATTCCCATCTACTGGATTTTGCTGACTGCTTTGCTGTATTTCCTATTAAATTGGTAGTTGGATCTAAAGCCTTTGCTGAGTCCAATTCAACTTTTTACAAGAATTATTTCATAGTAATGTAGTATATTTTCTATAGTATGTATGATTGCTTCCCTTTTGTAATGTTAAGTGATCAGTGATTTTTGAAAGCTGGATCCATTTTTTATAAATTTCCTCTTGTTTTTTTCACTTTATGGTTTAGAAGCCATTGATGGCCATTGTCGATTGTTTATTTCATTAAAGATTTCAACATGGTGATATTTAAATCCTATTATCACTTCTGCATTGATTAGTTATAATTCATTAAAACAAACACAAACAAAAACTCTTCAACCATTTGGTTGCTCTTAGATATGATTTTTACAGCAAAAGCATGGAGTATTCTTGATTCTGTTTCTCCCCCTCTTGCTTTGCTACCAGTTTCTTAAGATTACCAGTGAGTATTTTTAAGCATAATTACAAATTCATGTTCTTTTAAATGTATTTAATAAATTCATCCTGCTCAGTGTTAATATTTCCAGAGAAAACATTCTGAAAAGTAAACAACATTTGTTAGGATAGTTATGGATATAAAATTACGGATGGTGAAAAGACAAGGGAAACATTCTTTGCTAAGCTGGAAAGGGACAGTAAATTGGCAGAAATTTGATCAAGCTATGAAAAGTGATCATCAACAACAAACTTTCCTAAAAAGATTGAAGCCAAATAGAAAGGATTGTCCAGAACTGCCTAAGGCTGCAAGCCTAGAAGCAAAGAGGTGGGTTCAGGGCACAGGGGAAGTGTGATGAGTGTTGGGCAGGCTAAGAAAAGGCAGAACTACTGAGTCAGCATTGGGACAAGCGCAGCAAGACTGAGACTTTTAATCTGGAAATAAAGAGACAGAGCTGGAAGCAGGAGAGGACTGTTTGAGTAAACCCACAATTGAGGCAGGCATGTGAGCCAGCAAACCCAGCAGGGCACCTTGAGAGAGACAGCTTTTGAATGAGACTGAGGCGTAAAGTTCCAACAACCCAATTAAGGGAAATCAACGTTGCAACTGCGCACAGACTAACTGCACATACAACATGAACTGAGATGTGGTGACATCCGTGTGATGCTGTCCTGCTGGTGTGTATGACACCTCAAAGGTGTTAAAGGGAGAGAGGCAATACAAGAGGGGAGAAGAAAAGCTCCTGGGTGCAAGAATATGATCTTTGGAAGAGAAATCTGTCAATGTTTCCTTTCTCTAAGAAAGCAACCCAAAACCAGTAGAAGAATTCTTTGGAGATTGCATAGGTCTGTGATATCCCAACAGAAAATCACATCTGGCTTAACTATTTCCATATTCTACTTTGGGCTAATACAATAGTGAGTGTCAATTATGATAAAGTTTTTTATTACTAATTTTTATAGAAAGGCATAAAAAAGCCAGGGATCCTGGGGTAGAAAAGGACCTTAAAGGTTATATTGTTATAATCTTAAATGAGAATGTTAAGACAGAATTCTCATTTCATTTTTTAAAAAAGTTAGCATTTTGATGAAGTAATTCAACAAAGGGTCAAGCTCTTTTGCCTCCTGGGCATAGATGAAATAACAGCTTCGTGAAAGAGTTTTTAAAATCACAACAAGAAAAACAAACATAATCAAAACCCTTGTAAATTTTTCTTGCGGGTGTTTATGAAGAAACTCATAAAATTTCTTGCAGGAGTTTATGAAGAAGAAACTATTTCTTCATAGTTTATGAAATTATAGATTGCTTATTCCATTTCCCTTTTAAGATTAGTAATTCAAGCCAACCTTTAAAAGATTAGTATCAAAACCAGGATTTAGAATAAATATCGAAGTATTTTTTTTTAAAGATTTATTTGTGCAGAGAACTGGGGTATAGGCCAGAGGCTCAGGGGCGGTGAGAGGCTTCACCAGAGACAGAGTGGGAAACAGAACAGGCAGATCAATGAAGTACACTGCTGAGGGGAGCAGCGGGCAGGTCAGGAGAGGTCTGCCACGCCATGTGGTCACCTCCGGGGCAGGTGGGAATCGAACTCATGCGGAAGCGGCTTTAGATTCTCAGTGCTGTGCTTCAACCCGCGGCGCCACCAGGGAGGGCCAAATATGGAAGTATTTTAAATAAAAAATGATCTATATGGATTTGGGTACGATTGTATTTCCTTGATAATTTTCCTTTTATTAAATATAATTTCATTTATCTGTCCTTAACTGGAAAGCAAAAGTTTTATTTTAATAAAATTGGAGGAAAAGTAAATATAAAGATTCTTTTTGGGGGTATTCTTTAATCCTTCTCTTTATTTGAAATATAGTAGAACTCTGAAAGACTGAAAGCTTACCAGACAGTCTATCTTTCACTTAAAATGTGACCATTTGTAACTTGGCTTATGATCAGGATGATCATAGCCTTAACTTCAGCGTGTTCTACATTTTTAGTTGCTGAAGGAAGCACCATTTCCAAGCAAGCCATATAAAACAGGTGAAAACATAACTTTACTTTTGAAAATACTTTCACTTCTTAACAAGATAAATCCTCATTACTAATAAAGAATATTTTAGGGCAAGTTCACACATGAACTTGGAGTTGACTCTTTACTAACATTCCTCTATAGAAATGCAATCCATTTTTTCTGTAAGGAAAAGCTAGACAAACATTAATAATGCATATACAAATCTGAAATAAGCCTTTAAATGTAACAAATATTCCAAAGCATGTTCTTGGTATAGCTATTTTTTTTTAAAGATTTATTTATTTATTCATACAGAACTGGGGTACAAGCCAAAGATGCGGAGGGTGAGAGGATTCACCAGAGACAGAGTGGGGGGCAGAACAGGCAGATGGACGAAGTACACTGCTGAGGGGAGCAGAGGGCGGGTCAGGAGAGGTCTGCCGCGCCATGTGGTCACCTCCGGGGCAGGCGGGAATCGAACTCATGCAGAAGTGGCTTAAGCTTCTTAGTGCAGTGCTTTAACCCGCTGCGCCACCAGGGAGGGCCCGGTATAGCTATTTTAATGGATATTCCTTGAAATTATATGTGTGTGCTTGTGACTGTATGTCCCCAAACAATACCAAATAACTTCTAGGTATTTAGAATTGCATATTATTTTTTTAAAGATTTCATTGATTTATGTATACAGAAATGGGGTACAGGCCAGAGGTGCAGGGATGGTGAGAGGATTGACCAAAATAGAGTAGGGAGCAGAACAGGCAGATAGACCACGTACACTGCTGAGGGGAAAAGCAGGCAAGACAGGAGAGGTCTGCTGCGCCATGTGGTCACTTCCAGGGCCAGGATGTAACTCGCACTGAAGTGCCCATGGCTTGGCTTAGCTCCACAGAGCAGTGCTCCAACCCGCTGCGCCACCAGGGAGGGCCTCAAGAATTGGATATTATTATTATTATTTTTTAAAGATTTATTTATTTGTGCATACAGAACTGGGGTACAGGCCAGTGGCTCAGGGGCGGTGAGAGGCTTCACCAGAGACAGAGTGGGGAACAGAACAGGCAGATTGACAAAGTACACTGCTGAGGGGAGCAGCGGGCGGGCCAGGAGAGGTCTGCCACACCATGTGGTCACCTCCAGGGCAGGCGGGAATCGAACTCATGCGGAAGTGGCTTTTAGATTCCAGTGCTGTGCTTTAACCCGCTGAGCCACCAGGGAGGGCTAAGAATTGGATATTATTTTAAGGATATAAATGAAAAATTTCATAGCCACTCTACAAAAGTTGGAGTTACCCTCTTCTCTCTTATAATAGTTTTTAAAATATAAGTTTAATTATGTTGTACAGACATTTTCTATCTTAAATAAAACAAATACTGACCTTGCACTGTGTGCCAGAAGACTAAGCCACACATACTGAATATTATATTCAAAAAGTAATAAGACAAAGTCTAAAAGCTTCATTGTCTTATTTTTATAGAAATCATAATATGCTCTATTTCATGGGGATATTAAACCCTAAAAGTCAATAATTTTAAAATAGATCACATCTCTAAATAAGATAGAACTTATTTAGATATAAAGTATCATTTTATTTTTGAACAGGTGAAAAGAAAATTTAATTATGTTTTATGGCGATCCCATAAAAATATGAATGTCCTAATATGAAATATCTTAGATAAGATATGACCTGTCTATAGAATATGACTACAGAGCAGTTAAATTAAATTCATCAATCAGCCAGGCTTGAAAACATGTCTGATTGTGGAAATCATACTTCTGAAGACCTGAGATATGCTGAGTTATGTACTACCCACCTTCCAACATTGTCCTAACCAAAGACCTAGCACTCATTAGAAATTGTTATTTCTTGGGAGTCAAAGTAAAAAGGGTATGGAAAAATCGACTGACTTAATGTAGATAAGAATTATTGACTGAATCTTTACCTTTGTGGAGTGAAGCAAAATTTGTAGCCAAAGATAAGATGTGTGTGTGTTTTCCTGAAAGGTTACTCTGAGCCAGAGATAAGGTTAGCTATTTTACCAAAAAAAAAAACAAAAACAAGTTTTGTTTCTCTATGGATCACTGATGTGGTCATTTTTGACCCCTTGCAGCACAGCTTAGATAATAAAAAAGTCAAGTTAGACTCACCATCACCATTCATTCCAAAGTAAAACTGACTTTCAGATCATTATCAGAACAAAAGCTCAGTAAACAAACTTTTGAACCATGAAACACATAACTCCCAGGTGGTGTCTCCTAGAGTCAAGCAATTCTTGTCTCATTTTGGAAAAAGGGAAATGTGCCCACTGAAACAAGCTGAGTCAGCAACTCAATAAAGTCAATAACGTCCTTTGCCTCTGTGCTTCCGGAGAATATGCTATTCCAGGTGTCTTTGATGCCAAGGCTTGTGCTGTTGTTTTAGTGTTGGTATAATCACTTCTAAATAGAAAATGAGTATCATCACATAGCAATGTTTACTATAAGGGGTGTGGGAGGAAGAGTGATAGAGGACACATTTACACCTACTTTCTTCTAGAGGTGGGATGGGATCTCAGTCAGCTGCACATTTGAACCCCTGTGACTAGTTTGACTCATCTGCTCCTAACTTGGCTATCTTTTTTGGGTTTCTGTCCAACAACGAGGATTTTACTGATACACAAAGCATGGAAATGAGACCATCCCTTTTAGTCTGGATTCGCTACACCAGAGGGACAATTCTGCCTATGAACCACTGCAGAGGTTAAAATGGTTCTCTATCAGTTCTTGCAAGGGCCTAATATTTCACTCCAACTTCTGACTTTATTTCATTGGTTACTCCATTTTATCACTATATATAATTGCTTTGAGACTTTGGGAGATTAAGGACTATATTGTATGACTGTTTTACATGTGATTTTACAATAATCTGTATCAACTCTGAACCTGAAAATAAATACTGCAGTGTTTTATTTACTGATACTTCATATGTTTACGAGTGAATACATATTCATAAGTGAGTCTTATTTCCCTAACTATGAGATATATTACTGAAGGGAAAAATATTACTGTTTTTATTTCTTTTGTATGTGTAAAGCACCTTTTCCAGCACTTTATACCCTGCAGATATATGGTTATTTGATTACAGTTTATTTGTTTAAAATATAAGTGGCAACAGTCTCTGTAATTACAATGTTATAAAATCTTTATACCACAGACATAAATTCTAGGAGAGTAGTAGCTAATTCAAAAAAATTAATAACATGGCACTTATTATGTTCCATGAAATATATATGATTCCACATTACAGACGGGAAAACTGATAGTCAACAAAGAAATAAATATGATTCCACATTACAGACAGGAAAACTGATAGTCAACAAAGTTGATCAAGTTTATCCAGATAGTATTTGATGGAAGAAGGACCCTAATATAGTTAGGTTGAATTCCTTGTCGTTAGCTACCACATTACTTCCTCTCCTATATTTATACATTTAATTGGGCCTTCTGTACTTACATTTCTATTTTCAACTTTAAGTTTTTCTAATTTAAAAGAAAGGATGAGCTATTGTGGGAAACGATTTTGAATGGGGATGGAGTGAAATGACATTGTCCCAGATCCCTTAGGTTAGCTCCTTACCCAGGAGGGTTGAAGTAGTTTCTGTGCTTGTCACTGTCTGCACTTTCAAGGAGCCCTTGAATATAAAGCCCACTCATCACGACATCAGCATGCACAAAAGAAATCAGGTTGCTAGCTTTCAGCATGATTCAGTTCCCAGCAAATACCAGTGATTTTTACCAGATTGCAAATTGGGGGGTCTACTGATATCACTATCAGAATTAAATCCAACTCCAAAGTGGCAAAAAAGGGCTGGAAAAAAACCCTTTGGAAATGTTGCAATGGTGTCACTGATCATATCTGTTCTTCTCACCTTAGACTTTGGATATGTTTTTTTAAAGTAACATTGCATTGTAACATTATATGCTTCAGGTATGCATCATTATTATACCAAGATGTGTATATACTACATTAAGTTCACCTTTATAAAAGCTCAAATCTATTTCAAGAGCTGATTGAAAAACAGTAGCCTCAGAAGATAGTGAGAACTGCGATTGCTCTCTAGAAGATTCCTTCAGTAATAACTATTTCCCCCTTCTTTCTTTCTTGGGGGCAGGGAGTGGAGATATATTCCTGCTGTCCACCCAAAGACTTTCTCCATCATCTCACTAATCATCTTCTGAAGAATAATTCCATATCTGGTTTCCACTGTCTTCCAAGTTTCCTGGTAGTTTTAAGCTGTTGAACCAGTGGCTAATTGGCTAAAATGCAACGAATCACTCCTTGATTATGTCATATTGATGTTAACGTACCCCAGGGGTGTTTTAATGGGGACTTCATGGAGACTGTGCTGGCCGAAGATTGTCTTTCTAGGAAAGGGCAGTGTAATCTCGGTAATAGAATGTAGAATGACACCCCAGTGGCCTCACTTAGAGACAGAAAAAAGAATTATTGCTCAGATAAAAAGGACTGTTTGATGCTTATATCAAATGATTGGGATCATTGGACAGATCACCTGGAAAAAGAGTAATATTTAAACTTCTTGACTTCAACCTGTACTTTGGTTAATATTGTTCTTCCATTAAAGAAGACTTCTTCACTATAGAAGACACACTATGTCTTCTGGAAAGATTTTTTCCCCTTTTTCTATCTCAATAAATCCATTGCTGTAGTGTAATCATGGACAAGAATATTTTACTCTCGGTTTAAAAGATATAGCTTAATAAATTATATTCTTATGGGCAACCATTTAAGCAGTAAGAATTGCTAGTTTTCCATTCCAGCTGAAAACCTCCCTCTGAGTAAGTTGTTAGAACATGTTCAGAGATGCCTTTCATGAGAAAATATGATAGGATAAATTGACCGGGATTAGTCACTGACAAGGTGGCAGTATAAAGACCAGGTAAAGGGCTGTAGACCAGCCTTAGGTTAGTTGGCATTTATTTATTAATTCATTAATGAAGCTTCCACACATTTTATTAATAAGGCTATAAAAGAAAGAAATTTCAAATAAAAATTAAAAAGGAGAGAGAATATACCATTTATACATGGTATATTCCTTAAGGATTATTAATTCCCCAAGAGAGTGGATAAAGTCTGAAATTATAAGCAAATGGAAACTGAACGTGCGAAGTACCAATTGCTGACTTATTGAGCACACAATAAATTGGTATTGTTATATAACTGCTGGATAATTTCAAGATGCCTGTTCTAGGGTAAATTCTTACCAGATGGATCATGCTGGTTTAGTTAGTGATCAGAGGCCACTAATACACTCTCACTGGTCTGTTACCACAGCCCTGTGCGTTCCTTCATGGAGTGCAGTGCTTTGTGGCTATGTCGTAGGATGCTCACTTAGAAGCAATGGTATTTACTCAAGGAAGAAAAGGACCAATCTCAGGCTGAAGATGTTTGTAAGCAGCAATACACATTCAAAAATGAATTCTTTTTTCTCTTTGAAATAGTAGTTGAAATGAATAAATGCAGAGGTAACTATTCTTAAAATCTCTTATCTAGTCAGTATTTGCAATAAAAGTTAATCCAATCAGGGTTATTGGCATTCATATAATAGAGGACATAGTCAGAAGACTAAAAAAAACAAGTTCTAAGGTGATGTTTTCTCTTACCAATACCATAGTCTGAGTCTCATTTAATGGAATAGAATGGGCTCCTAAGTTTTGCTGGTGGAATCAGCACCCAATTTATTACTTGTTATTTGCAAAGGGAATGATTTTTCTCCAGATTTCATATAACATAGAACAACTCAAATATTTTTTATTGATCCCAACATGTTAGTGCAATTATAAATTTTTTATAAAGGTTACTGCAAAGCACACAGATGTTTGACTATTTCTGGTGTTTTGCACTTGGTATTTAATTTTTTCAGAAATTACCAGAAAAGAATGGATCCTAAAATGCAGTGGTTAAAGTCTCAGATCTGATTATTCTGTCCTCACAATGTGCATCACAATGAAATGACTGACTAAGGACTTTGAATACAAGCAAATATAGAAGCTCTATGTAAATATGCTTGGTGAATCAGGAAAAAGAAAGAAAAGGCTTGCGGACTTGTTTATGCTTTCTTTCATCTGAAGTGCCATTTTCTCTTTGCATCAGATAACATATTGATTTTAGTGTACTTCAATTCTCAATTTTCCATAAACCATAGAAACCTTAACGACTTCTCCTAAGCTCAAGTGAGAAGCAATCAATTAATTTTCCTGGTAGTTCAACTCTGTCAAAATTAAAGTGCTATTTTAATGAAATTTTCAGGCATTGAGGCTGTATCTAACAGCAGCTTAGTGCCAAAAAAACCTTTCTTTTACCATGGTAGGAAAATTTAAAATATATACCAATTAAATCATGAGTTCAAACATTTTAACCTTTATTATAGACATGAAAATGCAAGTGCTTCTCCATGACATTTTTCTGGAGTTTAATCTAGTGCTGAGTCCACAGAAGCTTGGTCAAAACTGTGGAAAAATCATCCATAGTACTCAAATATATCAGCTTCTACTCATGTGACACAGTTTCTGTGCTGTAACTTGAAGAAGGTCTATGTACTTCCCGCCATTGGCCTAGTATCATACACACAGTTTCCACTGCTAATACTACCTTTTTGTAATTAGTTATTTCTTTTAAAGATTTAGTTATTTATGCATACAGAACTGGGGTACAGGCCAGAGGTTTAGGGCAGTGAGAGGATTCACAAGAAACAGAGTGGGGAGCATTACAGATAGATTCACTGAAATACACTGCTGAGGGGAGCTGTAGGTGAGACAAAAGAGGTCGGTGCACCACAGTAGCTCCCTGGGGTGGAGAGAGGATTTTACTCTTGCTGAAATAGCTCTGGAAAGCTTCGCTTGGTAATGCTACACCTTAAACCTTTGTGCCACCAGGGAGGCCCAAAATAAGTTATTTTTTAAAAAGATCATAGAAGGGAAAAGTACTAACAAACTAACATTCACTCACTTGCCCAACAGTGACCCATAAAACAGTAGCCTGGATTACATTATCAAATTAGCTAACTGTCACTAGCAAGCAGAGATTACCATGGGGTTGAGTATGGGCTATGGATGGTGAGGAGAGGTGGAAGGTGTGTATCTTGAAGTGACAATTTGGAAGTTTCCAGGGAGAAGGAGAATAAATAGAAGTGATAGAAAAGAGAATGCTGAGAAAGGTCAGAAGTTGAAAAGGCTGGGAGCAGCTTCAAGTAAACATTTTCAGGCTACTTTGAACATGACTAAGAACAAAACACTAGACAGGCAAACTGCAAATGTGGAATGAGTTAAATACAGAATGAAATTACAGGCAGATAGGAGACCAGAGTCTATGTCTCACTAGTAGAAGATAGATTGTACTTTGTTGAAGTAAAAGTTCAGTGACACTGCTTACTTTCTAAATATCACTTGGTCCAGGGCAAGAGCCTCCTGTGGTCCTGAGGAGATGCCAACCCTGTGCTTCTTTTAGGACCTGCTTGGGGTTTTGCTCCCTGCTTTTTTTTTTTTTTTCTTGGTTTCTTTTTTTACTTGGATTATAATAGAGTATTTTGTAACCGTGTGAATTTAAAGAAGTTTTGGTTTTTTTTTAAGGGCCTTTAATTTGCTTATAATTTTCTCTTTTCACTAGACTAAATCTGTTATGGTTCCTTCACAAAGAGGAGGCACTTTTTGTCACATACAATCATTAAACAGGCTAATTTGCAATCTGGCCGGTTTCCTGTTCAATTTTACAGACAGTTGCATTTCTTGGTTCTCTATCTGTCTATCTATCTGCCTGTCTATCTACCTTATGGCTCCTTAATTTTTTGCAGTAATCCCTTTGTTTACCTGTTAATCACCTATAGGCATTTGCACAATATAGATCTTTTCAGATTTCCCATCTGGTTTACTGCATAGTGCAGAAGGGCTTCTTGTAAGTCCAGCCCCCCTAGGACTTCCTGCTTCTTTCTTTACAGAAAGTAGGTTGTTTGGCATTTCTTCTTAGCAGCTGACCTGCCTCACAGTGCCTGGGAGGAGTGAGCTACTGTCATTCTGAACTAACTGTAGTTATTCCTTTCCAAACACACCATTTCTTTGCTTAGGTAACTGTGTGGGTGGGCAGTTGAAGGGGCTGATTATCAGTAAGGGCATAAATAAAAATCAGGAGGCACCCAGTTACAAGTGCAGGAAGCACAATCATGTCATAAATCTCATAAGTTATTTTGCATTTGCATACCCAGTAGCAAGTATCACTTGTAGTGTTTAAATAATGTAAATATAAACTAGGAATGACTCCATGCATACATCTTAATGAAATATAGTCTATAATCAGTGTGGAATAAAAAGGCTCATTGAACAGATTTTTAGAAGTCAAAGAGAATATAAACAAATGCTTCCATATACATAATACATACATGTCAGGAACTAAGACTTCAATGCTGACACTGAAGTGCTCTTTGCAGGGACTCCCACAGCTATGTCATAATCGATTTTTTTCCTTCCAGATATTCACTTATTGTTACTTTGAAGTAGGTGAGTCAGTATAAGGGTGTATTTCCTACACATGGGACTAGCAAAATTCTAGAAAACGCAAGCCACTTGTAGATGGCTAAGCTGGCAAAAGCAAGAGTGAAACTCAAAATCCTCAAATTTAATTTTTTAGCCTTTTTACTTAAGAATTATTGATAAACAATTCAACTCCAGAGTAGTTGAGAAAAGTCTCTAGTCTTCAGATGTTTGTTTTTACTATTGTTTTTAAAAACATTATTTCTAGATTTTCCTATTAAAAATACATACTACAATAACAAATATAAAAATGTATAGAGAAAAAATTTCAAGACAACGTTAATACCCAGGGAGAACATATTCTAATGTATTTAGTCCCCTCTTAAAAAACGAAGGGCTCTCCCTGGTGGTGCAACAGGTTAAGACACTGCATAAGGAAGCTCTCCCCAGCCACTGCAGCATGAGTTTGATCCCTGGCCAGGCAGCTGACCCACATGGCTAGGCAGACCTCTCCTGACCCACACACTGCTCCTCTTAGCAGTGTATTTCAGTACATCTCCCTTTTCTGCTCCCCACTCTGTCTCTGGTGAACCCTCTCACCCACCATACCTCTGGCCTGTACCCCAGTTCTGTAAGCATAAATAAATCTTTAAAAAAAAAAAAAAGGAACTTATGCTATTTATAGACATTGTTTCTAGTAGGTCATCTATATTGATGCCTACCATTATTCAATGTGCTATTTAGAAATAAGAAAGGGAAACTTTCCAATTCTATGATTTAATGCTTAACCCCTTATAATTATTATTTCATAATTGAAGAAGGACAGCTTTTATGTTTTGATCTGATCAAAAATAATTTTTATTAAATATCTTGAGCTTACATAAATTAAAAACATAAAATTAGTTGGTTAGGTATTCCTAAATTTTTTTCATATTCAAGCTTTCACTCTTATTCACTCTGTGATTCTTTCTGCTATTTGTTTTTCAACACAATTAACTTTTGTTTGCACTAGATACCAGTAATGAAGCATTTAAGAAGTACTCTGCTATTGTCCCTCAGCTGTACATTTTAATACACAGTGTAGGCAAGAAAACTACAAGACATATTCTGTATATGTATATTTTAGATATGTAAAATATGGAATTTTACATATATAAAAATGTGAAAAGTGATGCATCTTAGAATCTTACACTGATCTTATGAATTTCAACCAAGAAATTAAGACACACAATACTCATTTTTGCTGAACTTTAGATCGTGAGGTTTTACTGCTATTTTTAAAATTCATTACATTTAAGGACTTAACAACATTCAGTATAATTTGTGTAAACAATTTTCTATTATTGGACATTAAGGACTGTGCAGCTTTTTGCCATCATAAACAAAGATGTGATAAGTATCTTCAAGCATAAACCTTTGTCCACATCTTGATAATTTCCTTAAGAGAGCGTTCCAAAAATAACATGGTGAGGTGGAATGATACTCAGTTTGCATTTTTTATATTGCCAAATTGTTTCCCAAAATGACTGCATCAGTCTGTGCCCTAACCAGAAGATGATGTAGATACCCAATGTTTTATAACTAATGTTTTTCACTTTCACCAGCTGCATGTGTAAGTTAAATCTTCCCTCTTGACCAACCCATTCCCTTTTCTTTCTTGCTTTATTTGTATTTATCACCTGCCAACAAGATAAATTCCTTTCCCTTTTGGTGTTTATTCTTATACTGATCTTATGAATTTCAACCAAGAAAGCTCTTAGTCATTGCCTAGCCAATCTATATGAGATGTAGCCAGCTGCCTTAATTTTCCCTTAGAAGTCAGTTTCCTTAATCACTTTATTGCTCTAATTTTGTAGATACTCCAGGGGCTAAACCTGAATTTATTATTAGCTTTTCGTTACGAAGGTGGGAACCATCTCTTTAATTTTCTTGATGAAATACTTATTTATGTCTAGTCCTTTATTCAATTAGTCATTTTTGTTCTTGCTCATCATCATAATAAATTGTAAAGCAGTCATGCTCTCCATCTGACCTAGAAGATATAAGAAATATTGTCAGGCCTTGTTGACATAAACAAAATGTCCTACTGCATTTTGAGGCCACGTCTTTGTCATCACTGAAAAGTTATTCAGAAAGTGAAAACTATTCCAGTTAGTCCCTTTAACAGCAAGCATCTACTGGGCACACACTATGTTTGCAAAGTCTCCTGTCTGTTGAAGCTCCCTGAAATACAAACACACTTGGCTCTTTCCCAGGTTGATGGTAACAATAGTAATAATAGAAGACATTTATTGAGTTCTCTCAGGTGCCAGGTACAAGTCTGAATGTTTGATATGTACTAACTCACTTAATCTACCAATAATGATCTAAAATTGGTCTTACAATTATTATCACCTCTACTTTATAAATAACAAAACAGGGAAAATGGCATAAGATCACATAGATGCATTTGAACCTATACTGTTTTACTCTAGAATCAGCCTACATAGCTCATACTTCCTTATAAAGATTTAAAGTATAGTAGGGTAGACCAGACTTTACATAAGTGTATCTAAGAAAAATGATAGTAAAGGGGGTTAGGGAACTAAGAGAAAACAAGATACAAAGAAGAGGTAAAAAATGAATGAACCCTGAAAGATACTAAAATATTTATTGTTTTGGGGCCGTACCTGGTGCAGCAGCGGGTTAAAGCACAGCACTAAGAAGCTAAAGCCACTTCAGCATGAGTTCCAATCCTGCCCTGGAGATGACCCACATGGCACAGTAGACCTCTCCTGACCCGCCCGCTGCTCCCCTCAGCAGTGCATTTCATCAGTCGGCCTATTCTGTTCCCCCTCTGTCTCTGGTGAATCCTCTCACTGCCCCTGCACCTCTGGCCTGTACCCCAGTTCCGTATGAGTAAATAAATCTTTTTTTTAAAAAAACTATTGTTTTGGGTAATGGGTAGAAAGAAAAGTGCATAGTTTAGTATAGGGTAAAAAGACAGTAAACTTTGAATTCTAAAACCATGGGTTCAAGTTCTGACTCCAGTATATACCAGTTATAAGGCAACCTGCTTAGTGTTGGGTACCTAACCCATTTGAGTTCTAATGAGCAAAGATCCAAGTGTGTAGAGAGCGGAAGGGATGGAAGGTTATGAGGTGTAAGAGCAGCGCTATGAAGCAATCCGTGGTCACTGCAGCATGAATTCCATCCCCAGCCAGGCCAGGCCGGTGACCCACATGGCACAGCAGACCTCTCCTGTTTCACCTTCTGCTCCCCTCAGCAATGTTTGTTGGTGCATATCAAACATTCAGACTTGTACCTGGCATATGAGAGAACTCAATAAATGTCATCTATTCTTACTATTGCTATCATCAGCCCAGGAAAGTGCCAAACGTGTTTGTACTTCAGGGTGCTTCGACAGACAGGAAGCTTTGCAAACATAGTATGTGTCCAGTATGCTTACTGCACTTTATTTCAGTCAGTCTGCCTGTTGTGCTCCCCACTCTTTCTCTGGTGAATCCTCTCACTGCTCCCCTTTCCCCCCACTGGCCTGTACTGCAGCTCTTGTATGCATAAATCAATCTTTATAAAAAAAAGAGTGTAAGAGGATGTTGGGGGCAGTTCAATGAAGGAAGGTTGGTGGAAGGAAGGAAAAAGGGAGGAAGAAGGTAGGGAGCAGTGTAGCAAAGACTAACTGGAGTAGGTATGAGGAATTGTTGAGAAAGACATGAGATAGCAGAAAGGAATGTCCTCAGTTTATGAAAAAGGAAGCAACAAAGTTTGAGACAGTGCTAAGGGTAAGGCAGGGCCGAAGTGGACTTGGAGAAGACTGTCGGTGATGGTCAGGTGAAATGTAACAAAGAAATGGATCAGGGAGAGGAAGGAGATTCCAAAATTAACTCAAAAGTAGATTTGAAGGAACTTGGTAACCACTTGGGGATTTGGGACTGAGTCAAATGTTGCTCAGTTTTTCACCCCAGGGGTCTGAAATGATGATAATGCTTTTTTGCTGAGAGAAACTGAAGTTAGTTTAAGGGTGAATCAGAATTGAAAACTTGGATGACTTAAAGAAAAATTTGAATGCAAAGGGAAAGAGTATAGAACTTGAGTATTAGGAATTCAAAAGCTAATTTAGGAAGACAAATCTTTTTTTGAATTAACACTTCCTATTCTTTAGCCAAACCAAAAGCTAATTATATATTATGGAGTTTTCTTATTCTTATCATTTTTTTTCCTTTTTGCATTAGGTATTTGTGAATGTGTTGAAAACACACTCTCTGTGTCCCCTTGTGTGCAGAATCATAAACATACACATGATATTTTGTATACAATTTTAGGGCATTTTTATATTGTTCAAAGCCCAGTCCATGGATCCCAAGAGTGCTCTGTGTAAGTTCTTTTCCCAATGCAGCAATACTTTTTCCAACTAAAACAAAGTGCAAGGCAGATGCTGTGCTAAGTACCTTATCTGTTTTTTTTTTTTGTTGTTGAATCCTCAACTTAACATAGTGACATAGGTATTACATTTCAAACATGGGGGAAACAGTGAGTTAGAAAAGTTAAAGACATTACCCAAAGTTACATAGTATGTAGTAGAGACAGGATTTGAATATAGGGCTCTATCAGATTTCTCCAGAGAAACAGAACCAATGGGGTGTTTATGTTTGTTTTAAGGAAGTGGCTTTTGTGATTAAGGAGGCTGACATTTTCAAATATCTGCTGTCTGCTAACTCCCCTGGTAACCCAGGAGAACTAAATATAATCCCAGTCTGAGTCTGAAGGCCTGAAAGCCAGGAAAGCCAATGAGGTACATAGTTCCTGTCCAAAGACCTGCAAACATGAGACCTGCAATGGTTCAGTTTGAGTCCAAAGGCAGGAAAAAGCTGATGTCCTGATTCTAAGGCAGTAAAGCAGGAGTAATGCTCTGATGTCCAGACTGGTTCATGCTGTTCAGGCCTTGACATGATTGGGAAAGGCCCACCCATATTAGGTTGGACAATCTGCTTCACTGGTCTTCTGATTTAAATGTTCATCTTATTAAAAAAAACACCTTCAGAGGAACATCCAGAATAATATTTGACCAACCAGCTGTGTGTCGCATAGCCCAGTCAAGTTAGCACATAAAATTATCTATCATAGTCTCTCTGATTCCAACTGTTATATCTTGTACTGTCATTTGAAAATACACTCTATAATTTTTCCTAGGTGAACTTCTTTTTGCTTTCACACAAGCCTTGCTTAAATTATTCATGTTAGATCTTCTTTGCTTATCTTTCTTCTCCCCCCCCCCCCCCCAGTTATATTCTGCTAACTGAAGAGTTTACGGTAAAAAGCACTTGAATTTATTCTGTTTGCTTTCTGTTCTCTTTATTTTTTCCTCAAGAAGACAAACTATCCAAGGAAGATTCTTCTTTCATTTGAAACGTTCAAAGAAGGTTTTGCAGCAAAAAGTGAGTTAACAGCATCTAAAAGAATTCATGGATACCCAATTAGGAGTGCATATCAGGTGTTAAAAGAATTTTCAGATTCACTGTATGTGACAGTAAAAAAGTGCTAGTTTTTTTGTAGCAGTATTGAAACTTTCAGGTGGCTGTTCAGTAGGCAGCATGTGTGTTCGTAGAAGTCAATGCACGATTAAAAAAAATATAGTGTGGATGTTTTTAGGCCCTGGAGCAAATCCAAAATAACAGCTGGGATTTTACTTCTCCTGGGGGACTCCTCAAACTCATGAAATTCAGTCCCAAGAAGTCATAACACTTTGTTAGAGTGAAGGCCCTGTGTACAGGAGATTGGAAGCTCAGTTGTCAGTGTACAAAGGAAACGAAAGGGAAGCTACTCTATCACGCACAATTTCAATTCTTTTATGGACTGAGGTAGATGCATAAATTTGAAAAGGCAATCAAATGGTAAAATTAAAGCTTTTAGTTTATAGGTTTTATGCCTTTTCTTCCTGACGAGGAAGACATCAGTGGTAAGAGAACACATATTTTATTGCCTTTATTTTGAAAACTATAAATAGAAAAAGTGGGGCCATCTTTAGGAATATGACCTATCCAGTCAACTGTGCACACTGATTAAGGTAATTCATTTAAATTAAACATTGACTTCGACAAACAGACTGCAAAGCCATTCAAATCATACAAATAACTGGGAAGAATTTATGTTGAAAAGGACAATAATTTTTAAAGAATATTATTTAATGTAGGTGAACTGACATCTAGAAACAGACACAGACGTTACAGTTCTAGATGCAGTCACAGTCTTGAAAGAGCATTGCTCTTCACATTTGGTAAAGGAGAAAAAGAATATATCTGCTATGCTACAGCCTGGTAGATCTCTTCCTCATGAAGGCCCCAGTAGTACTACAATTTCCATGGAATAGATTTTGACATATAATGTTTTGAATATGAGGTGACTCCAGAACTGTGAACAAACAGATCAGACTAGGTTATAAATGATTGAGCTCTTTTCCACCCTGGTTTGATATTATTAAATGATCTCATCTCATAGTGCTATGAGAAGGAATCCTTTCCCTAGGGGTAATCCAAGTTAGGTTAAATACCATTGTCATCAGCCATCATCTATGGCTTACTGTCCCTGGTTCTGGAGATGCAGGAGATAAGCCATATTTCTTCCTCACAGAACTAGGAGCCCAACTGCAGAGGTAGATGGATGTGCAGGAAAGATACAAAGAATTGGTGAGTACTTTGAGGTGAAGACATGATTACATTTTCAAATATTTTACCAGTCTCAGTTGTATCATCTGTAAAGTAATATATGACCGTAACACACAGGATGATTAATTGGATTTTTTCACTATGGACCTGAATTTTCCTCTTATCTCCCTACCTTTTAGTCTTGAGTCTTAACACATAGTAGGAATCTTGTTACCTGAGTTAAAAATACTATTATTTTAACAACTGTGAACTGGAACACCCTATCAACTATAATCTGTCACTCAGCTTGGCAGGACAATTGTACCCCCGATTGCAATGCAGTTAAAGGACTCTGGGTCTATTTACACACAGTATGTAGAACTTACAGCATTATGCTTTTTAGAACAATCACACACATCTAAAAAACACCATTAAAACAAGAACAAGTGTGGTGAATGTCATAGCCATTTGTGCATTTTCAAAAACCTAGTTCTTTGCCTTTGTACAGAACTCACAAGTCCTGTTTAGGGCTGCATTTGTCTGATCCTTCTGTGGCAAAGGGTAATAAACGCCTCTCTCCACATTAGGTAGATGGGATTAGGTCTTGCAACAAGGTTAGGATAAAGATATGCAAGAAGTCTTGTTTATTTTTGGATGGAAGACGGACCATTTAAGGGCAACATACATATGGACTTCCTGGATTTTACTTCTCCAAGAGTCTGGAAAGAAGATTTGAGTAGCTCAGACAGGATTTCTACAGATAACCCTGTGGGATGGTTTGACTCTGTCCTTCATTCAGCCCTTCAATTCCTTTACCTTTCAGCTTCTGGGCTTGTGCCTCTCCTTTACTTAGAAGAAATAGTCACTAGTCTGGCAGCTGGGTAGCTCTGTAATGATAGTCAACCAGCGGCGGGGCAAGCAGCAGGAGCAAACATTACAGCCAGACTGCCTATGTTGTGGCAGAGAAAAAAAAAAAAGATTCTATCTTTCTGTCTTTTGTAGTTATTACATTGCTCTGTAGCGACTGTATTATTATGTTTCCAGGAGATGAGAAATAGGTTGGCAATACCGAAGGCCTCAGCTTGGGAGAGCAAACTGCAGTTCCTTCAGAGGCCAAAACAAACTGCAGGACGGAGAGAGTCTTAACAGTGCAGTGGTTGGTCTCCAACAACTACAAACCAGTAGTTACAGCTTCAGGGGCCTGAAATTGTTCACCTGCATCAGAGCTCAGGTGGGGAAGACCAGGAATGATCTAGCCAGGCCCCCAACCTTGAGGCTCTAACTGGCTGCCATTTGCCGAAGGTCAGAGTGGCCAAGAGTCATCTAGAAAACAGCCAGGAGTCCCTCCTATTATTAGCCTTTTAAATAAAATGAGCCCCCACCCCCATGCCTGTGCAGAATCTTCCAGGGTCTGTCAAGTTGATCTCCTCTTCTACTTTATTCATTTTCCACCGATATCCTGTGAAGGGTAGAAACTAATCATAAAACCTGATCATAAAACCCTTCTTAGACTACAGAAGACAGCGATTAAATATTCACGCAGTCAAGGTCTCCTTGCTTCATTTACAACAAAAGAGGCTTTCCACGCACGCCCTTGCCACTCCACCGAAAAATGTATTCCTGGAACCAGTGCTGGCCATCGCCAAAGTTGAGATTTCCCTTAGTTGAGGGCGAAGTTAGCAAATCCATAGCTGCAAAGTCCCAACTTGGGGGAGGGGGCGGCCACCAGGATGGGTGGGGGGGAGAGCGGCGAGGAGGTGGGACTAGAGGGAAGGACACTGCCCCCTACTTCCTCGAGGTCGTCGCCTAGGCGGGTGGAGCAGTCAGTTTGGGTCTGGGGCGGGAGGAGGGGGGTGCTGTGGTGGAGCGGCGTGGGCTCCGCACCCGCGGCTCGGTGCCAGGCTCGGTACCTGG
>NW_004567105.1:33628676-33683916 GCF_000260355.1 Condylura cristata
GCCGCCTCGGCGCCCCAGCCCCGTTGAACAGCCCCGAGCGCGCAGCGGCCGGCCGGAGAGGGCCAGCGGGGAGGCGCGGCGAGCCCCGGAGAGAGGGAGCGAGCGAGCGAGCGAGCAAGAGCGAGCCCAGAGCCAGCGCGGGGAGCAGACACCATGCCCGGCTGGAAGAAGAATATCCCCATCTGCTTGCAGGCGGAAGAGCAGGAGAGAGGTGAGTGAGGCGACGGGGCGGGGGAAGGGAGGAAGGGGGGGTCTCGGCCAGAGCCGCCCCCGGTGCCTCCCTGTCCCCCAGCTCCCTCCCGACCTGTCCACGGCCGACGGGGGAGGGGCGCCGCACCCCAGGGGTCGCGGGCGGAGGGAGGGGGTCGGTGGAACTCAGAAATTTCTGGGGGGTGGGGGGTACGGGCGCGTAGAAACCGAGAGAGGGAGGGTGCAGCAGCAGGGAACTTTTTGCTCGGGGAAAGGGTTTCTGGAGAAGGACGTAGAGGGAACTCCGGCTTCTCCGGGGCCGGCTCGCACGTGGAACCCGGTTCGACTGTCGGTGGGGGTGGGGATGATGGTGGAGGGATCTGCAGTGCTTTAAGTGACTTTTCAAACTTTCCTCCTCCTCCCGCGGCCGCCTTCGCGGTGTCCCCGCCTCTGGTTGTGCTTCCTTGGTGCTGCCAAGCCCAGAGTTGCTGGAGATTCTGGAAGGAGGAGGTGGAGGTGGAGGAGGAGGAGGAAGAGCTTGGGGGCGGGAAGTGGGCGCTGCCGCTCATCTCCGGAGGGGGAGAGAAGGTGCTGGGGAGCTAGTTCCTAGCCCCGGGGTCTGGGGATGGGAGTGATGCCTCCGACATGAGTTATGGCCCAGCGCAGTCCTGACTGTCAAGTTAATACCGCAGGGCTGCGGGCTTTTCATAATTATTGTCTGTTTTCTTTGTAAGAGGAGGCTTTCCATGCTAGGTTGCTCGTAGACCTTTTGTGTTTCAGCCTGTGTGCTGGGCATGTAGCTTGTAAGTGACTGGTAGACAGGAAAGTTAAAGGCCTTTCACACCTTAAGGATTTGGCTCTGTTGAGGTCATTTCATGTTTGGATTGTGCCGAGATTGGCCTGGGAGTTTTCAGCTCGGTAACCTGGATATTGATATACGGAGTGCACCAGAATTTCCTATACAGGCCCCACGGGGCTGGAGGGGTGTGCGCCGTGACTCTGCCATCATCCAGAGGGACCCTGACTGGCAGGGGCCACTTGCGCCTCCCACCCGGCCTGCCTGCTTCGAGGAAAATGTTTAGCATTGGATGGGATTCAGGATGCGGGTCGGCATGGGCTGTGGCCACAGTCGGTGCTGAGGTTAAACGGTGCTGCGTGGGTGGGTGGGTAGGTAGGTGGGCGAGGAAAGCAGGAGGGGGACAGTCTGGTACGTGGAGACTGCAGAGTTGTCGAGGGAGCTTACTCAAGCAGCTGATGAGTTGGTTGGAGGGTGATTTGGTTATTGGGCATGCCAAAAGTTTCAGGCTTTTAAAATAACGCTTACCACGGAAGAACCAATGTACGATTTCCAGATTTTCTCTAGGTGGCACAACCTGTCTTTGGTTTATATATCCTGTTTAATGACTCAGGGAATTCATCCCCTTCAAAACACTACCTTATTAAATGCATACATTCATTTCCAGGCACACTTTTTGATGGGTGACTTTATGTTTACCTAATTCGTGCCCCCCACATTAGCAATGCTCCTCTTTTGCTTTAGTAAATCATATCTTAAAAAGTTGCAAATAGTGGTCCCAATAATTTATAACCAGGTAAAAGCAACTGAATAAAAACGTTCTGTCAAGCATGGAGTGTTTGTCCTACCAACTAAATGTCACAATGCATTTGGTGTTAAATGTATCCGTTTTCTAAAAAAAGAAAATGGCAATGCTGCCAGCAAGTTTTATTGGAATGCTGAAATGGGTAGATTTTTGGATTGTGACAAAATGTACTTGCTTATCTTTTAGAAATATATGGTAACTTTGAAAGATGATCGTCTAATCTGCTTGGTGGAGATAAGAATGAAATTCCTACAGAACATAAAAATCTGCGCCAGAAATTGGGTGTTCTTCCTTATCTTCTCCAATATAGAAAGCCGGGAATGCTTGTTATGGGAGTCTTTTTTCACTTTAAAGTTTCCTTACTTTTTGCTTACGTTATGAAATGCTTTTCTAATTGGTGTTTTGTTTAGTGGTAACATTTTTTGGGGGGATCCTGCTTCATTGGCAATGCACAGATATGTGTGTTATATTTCTTTTAAAATCTCCTGTCTACTGAATATTTGTGTTTCAAGTTTGTATGTGATACATATATTTTTAAATTTACTGAGATGCCTACATGACTTTTAATGCGTATCTCTGAGGCCACTGCCTGAGTTTGGCTTATACTTTTGGAAGAATTTTTATGTAAAGCAATGAGCATGGCTTTCTGTTTGCTTTTGAGATATGATTGTATTAAGCTTTTTCCTTTGGAATTTGTAATTTTAAGTCATTCAACTAGTACTGAATTAGGTTGGTTCTTTTTAAACATAAACAGAAAGATCAGTCGCAGGTTGATTAGGAGACCAGTGAACATAGAGGTAAAAAGTATATTTGAATCTTGTTTGGGGACAACATTGACCATAATGCCAGTTTCTCCTATTTTACTATTAAATTCTAAGGTTGGTAGGGCTCATATAGCCATTGCTCTTTCCATATTTTCTATACCCACCCCCAAGTTACATTTAACCATTGTAAAACTCATTATGGAAACTACTCTAGCATAACATTTTTCATGTAGATTTTATTCTTTAAATCACTCTCTCTGAAACTTAATGCAAATTAATACAGACTGTTGGCTTCTTTAAGGCCCGCATATTTGAACAAGAATTTCTTAGCATTAGCATTCTTTTTTTTTTTTTTTAATGCAGTTCTCAACTCACAGATTTAGGGAATGTGCTTTATTGGTGTTGGTCACATGCAAAAAGAAGTTTGATCCGTATATATACTTTCATGTCATCCCTGTAGACCAGTTATAACAGGTTCATCTGTTAGGTCTCTGCGAGAGGATATTTAGCAAACTATTACTGTTGCTACATTCCATGATGAACAGAGAAATGGAAACATTAGTTATTGCAATAAATGCAGTCTTTTCCAAAATGATATGTTAACATTTACCCATGTACAGTGACATACCATTAAAATTCAGGACACATTTCTCTGTCCTTCCCACAATTTTCTGCCTGAGCTGATAATCCCAATCCATTTAGAAACCACCTAATACACTGATGGGTAAATGTTTTAGGAGAAGAGAAGTGAGTCTGAAAACTGTTCTGTTTAATATTCCTTACAATCAAATTAAATTAAATAATATGTTGTTTAATCTACGTAGTTGCTGATAAGGTATAATAGGAATATAGTTGTTGAGGAAAGCCTCAGTATTAAGGAACAGATTCCTTGGTAATTAATGATGTCTTTCTCTTGCCTTGTATTTTCCCTTCGGATTTGTGTGTGCCTTAGGTTAGCAAATATTTATCGTTCAGTATAGACATATTCACCAGAGTGAAATATATGCTTCTTATACATAGGTTTCCTCCCCCCTCCTTTCTGTTCTTTTCACATGTTTTGGAGGTCTACAATTGAGCACGAACTCTCTCTTTGACTTCAGTAGGAATTATTGTGTATGTGGTTTTGCTTTTGTTGAATGATAGTATTTGGATCTTTTTAGCTATAAAGAATTGGTCTTTATAAAAAAATCTATGAGAAAGCACAGGAGGCTTAAGAAATTTGTGCCTCGATTACATGCTTGATCTGTTTCATTTCCACATCTCAAGATCTGGTGACCTTATCCCACAAAACCTGCTTAACAAAAAGTCCAGTTTAAAATTTGAGGTGTGACCAGGGCACATTGTGGAGAAACAAGAAGACAGCAAAATGTATCCAGAGTCAGCTGTGTTTTGGTTTCATGCATTATTTGGTACAGTGTGTACCACATGCCTGTATGGTCGGTATTATCCTTTCCTTGACAGGTAAAGAAGCTAAGGTTCACAGAATGAATACATTTGCTAGGAGTTATAAAGCCAAGATTTAGGGTATGAGTTTCTAAAGAGATAATTCAGAAAAGAAATTAAGTTACATTTCCTGAGAAATGACTTGAGTTTTTTGGGACAGAACTTTAATAAGCTGTAACCAAATCTTTCATTAAGAATTCATCAGAGGAGTTTCTGAGTGGTGTGAACTAGCATAAAGCTTTCAAAGTATGTTTAAGGCAAACTGACTTACCTAGATAGGTATGTGGACTCTTCACTGTAAGGACTGAAAGGTTAACATATTTTTAACTAGACTTATTTGACTAAATATAAACTCATTTGAGCAAATGATATTCCAACAAAAACTTGACATAATTAAATATTTCTCCCAATTTCAAAGGGTACTTGGCATGAAGGCAAGAATTAACAAGACTTAGGTATTCTTCACTGTGATGAAATGCCAACATTTTATCAAAGTAAAAAATCCATCTCAAAAATCTCAAGGCCGAGGCCAACAAACTTCAGATATTTTTTCATCTGCTCCAACCTGATTGGTTTCTTTCATAAAGAAAAATGAGTATCAAATTGGTAAAGGATATTGAGAACTTAATCATGGCTTTAAAACCTTTACATTAAATGCTGTATGATGGTTGATGGTTTGGGCATTAAGGATGATTGGTTTATTTTCAGTTCAATTGCAATTGTAGTTTAGTAATACAAGATACAAAAGTAATTGAAGTACAAAGTAACTCCTCTAACAATGCTAGTCAAATGCAAAACAAAATCTGAGGGTTGATCTCTTTTTTCATATCTTTTATTAAAATAAATTCCTCAAATTCAATGGTTTCTCAAATATAAATATAGAAATCGATTGATACAGATTTCCTTATTTAAGAAGACTTTTTGAGGTATTGCTCAAAAAGTGGCCAAGGGACATTGCTAGTTTTATGGGAAAGTTAACATTCTTGAATTATACCTGTTGATTAAAATGTACCCAATTGAATTTCTTACCACCTTTCATTTCAACCATGATTAAACTTTAAGCACCAAATCATGTGTTAAATGTGAAGACATGACTTGTCCCCTGGGTGGCTTCCTTAGTACCACTCCATTCAGTGGTTTCTAACAAGATATTTGAAGTTAAATGACAGTGGGTATAAACCTACTTCAGTACTTCCTAGCCCTGTGGACTTTTAACTTTTCAAAGACCTTCAAAGCCCTTGTGTTCTTTTTTTAAAAGAAGAGGACCAGTATGAAAATTAACAAAGGAAACTTCAACTAAAATCAGCCAAGAAGACTTGTAGAGGGTGAAGAAGACCTGTAGAGGGTGCTCTCACACATTGTGACTTGCCATCACTTGTCTACATCATCTCCATTGCCAGAGGACAACTCATAGGTGGTAGCACAGAGACTTGAAAGATGGGGAGAAGACTGCAAAGTTGGGAAGGAATGTGAGGACAGGTATTCAGACAAGGGGGACAGGTGTTCCAAAGCATTGTGAGATAAAACATTCCAGGAGCCATGCTGGTGTACTAAGGAGCTGAGATGTAGAATACGGACATGCATCTGGGGTAAGACTAGGAATATGCATTTCCTGTAGAAGTGGGGAACTTGAGAGGGAGAAGTCGTGGGTGTAGAGGGCAAAGTTGGAGGGACTGTAGGCCAGATTGAAGAGTTCAGATAGTATCCGTCACACAGTGAGGAGTTCATGCAGGAGCTACCAGCAGAGAAGTGAAGGGAATGGATCTGAGTCTCTGAGAGGTCACCTTGGAGACAAGGAGGAAGGATGGGAAAGGAGAGAGATTGGAGGGGTGGTGGTAGGGGATCAGATAGAATATTACTGCCCTGTTTCACACTATCACAAATATGTGGGAGCAGGTTGCTTAGCAGGTGAATGTAGGAAACATGTAGGTTGTGTCTGCTGAAAGTAGAGATTAGAGTCAGAGTTATCTCGAGACACTTGCCTTGATATAGAGCTTGGTATTCTTTCCACCACATACTGCCTTTCTTTACCTTCTTACCTCCAAATCTGTGTTGTAGGAAAAAAGCTTAATGAGGATCTGGTAGAAAAAGTAAAAATAGAGTCTCACCAAAGTGATTGGGTACCAGGCTGGGTCATAGTGATAGCTTAATGTGCTCTAGTTTTTCCTCTTAATTATATGGAATTCATATACTATCTAGTCCTAATGGGAAAACAGTTATCTTGTGCATTTATCTCCCAAAACTAATTTGGGATTTTAAGTGATTTTTGTTAACGGAGAGAAAAGTAGTAGTTGCTATTTTATAGAATGTCTTTCCTTATAATAGAATTGGGTAGGATTTTAAAGAGTTACTTGTTTTTTCTGGAGATGACTAATTACTTTGTGAATATAGTTTTAAAATACTATACTGGACTCGAAATGGTAAAATCGGGTTAAAGTCCTTTGCTAGCCACATTGCTGATTGTGTGGCTTAGGCAGGGACCGTCTCCCTCAGCTTGGGTTTCTCATGTGTGAAGTGGAGTCGATTCTTGGTATGCTGATTTCTGGCTTTACCTTATAAGAGGAAAGCTATTATTGTTACATTTTTATGTTATAAAGGCAAAAGTTATTGAAAAATTGAGAGTTAAAGTACACTTGTCTATTAGCTGGGCATTTCTGGATAGAGGTCTATTTGCATAATTTCTATTTCATAAATGGAAACCTTTTTTTAACCAAAAATTGCAATTCCTGGTCTTCCAAAATGCAATTCAAGTATATTAGGAGGTTCTCCCCTTAGACCTTGCTGCCCTCTGTTAAGTTTCTGTTTCTTTCCACTTCAGGCTTCTGATCTCAGCCCAGTATCTGTTACTTCTCAAATTGAAATCATGTATGGAATCTACTTAAGGAAGGGAAACTTGTTGCAGATGGCTGCTGCCAACTTTATTTTTATTACTCTACTTAAATGTGTACTGCAAAGAACTAGGTGTAAACTCTTAGTGCTTACAGTTCTTCTACAGCCACACAACCAAAACATTTCACAGATGAAATACAAACTGCCAGAAATCAATGACTTTCAAATTAACAACATTTATTTTATGTGACTTGATATTGTTTGCCTGAAATTAAATTCCTTCTTGCAGCTCTGCAAAGTGACCTCGCTTTCCTCCCTACAACTCCAGTGAAATTTTGGTTTTAACACCCGGTTTGTTGTCACTTAGTCTTTCCTGAGTATGAAGACATCGTTCACATATGATGTCTTCTGTTTTCGTTGGTCTTTTGTGTCATCGTGATCCTAAATACAAAATCTAGCATTGCTGTTGCTGTGGTGGCAGCACTTGGCTGGATGCTGATCACCATTTATGCCTCTTAAACTTTTGGGCTGAAGGATCTTTTTTTTTTTTTTTTTAATCCCAGAGTGATATGTGGCCCTATAGCACAGTGAGTACACTCTGTACACCTCCCTTCTCCCTTCCTGCCCCTCTCCCTCAGGGAGTTCAATCACATCTGCACCTCCCTAAATCCTGTTCAATGAGATGTTCAATCATCGCCTCGAAGCTTGAGGCAGGGTAACCTTCCTATAGGAATTTCTAACCACTTGTCCTCATTTTCAATGGTCATCTGATCATGGCAAGGTAATAAAGGTTTCCTGATAGGTGTCATCTACAGAGCACAGAGAAGAATGGTCGTGGCTTTGTCTAAAAACTTACGCATTATGTGTAAGATGTACATATGAAAAGAAACATAATGTGAAACATAATCTTTCCACTGAAGATGGAAAACATCTGATCTTGTTCCCATTATGAGCACATTTGTCTCTAGTTTGAAAACTTTGTGGTTACTTTTTTCATTTCTAAAAGGTTTCCCTTCCTTCGTGCCCAAGGTGGCATTTGGCCAAATACTCTTTTTTTTTTAAGACTTAAAAAAAAATATTTATTTAGCATACAGAAATGGGGTACAGGCCAGAGGTTCACAGGCAGTGAGAGGATTCACCAGAAACAGAGTGGGGAGCAGAACAGTTAGATTGATGAAGTACACTGCTGAGGGGAGCAGCGGGCGAGAGGAGAGGTCTGTTGTGCCATGTAGATCACTTCTGGGGCTGGGATCAAACTCATGCTGAAGTGGCCATGCCTTGGCTTGGCGTCACAGTGCAGTGCTCCAAACTGCTGCGCCACCAGGGAGGGCCTGGGCCCAAACTCTTATGGCACTTTATTCATTGTGTGACCCTCACTGTGCCCACTACTCTGAACTTGGCATTGCTTGGTGACTGGGCGTTGTGCCCTGGGATCCCCTGGACTGAGACTGCTTCTGTTTGGTCTCTGAATGTCATCCTGGCAGCTGATTTGGACTCTTTGGTCCTTGCCATGGTGTTTGATTGTGAGATCCTTGTAGCCCTCCTTGTTCAAAATCTAGGGCTTTTCTAGGGAGCAAGCCTTTCAGCATTTCTACATGCCTCCTGAGATTCAGTGCACAGTTAATTTTCTTGGAATGATAAGGAACTTGTGGATCTTGGTAGATGCCCTCAGGTCTTACCGTTGTAAGGCGCCATCTGGGGACCTTTTGATTGCTCCAAGGCCTTGTAACATCATGTTAGCAGATGAGCATCATGGGTCAGAATGTTCACTCATTCCTTCACAGCTACCCAGGAGTTAGTTTTCCTCCTCTTTCCCCCTTTTCTCTGCTGTACCAGATACTTGGAGCAGCTTACACAATTTGAAAACCTAAAACTGGAAGGGGCAGGAGTCAAAGGATGAATGATGCAAATGGAGAAGGAAAACTCTTGTTTCTACTGTTAGATGGGCACCTCCCTTCAGGTGCCCACATCCAGGAAGAGAGAACTAACAGCCCAGAGATAACATAGCATGAAGTATCCTGTTACTATGACTAATAAGTTCTGGTCAAACCTTTCTCACTTCATCGTTTCACTAGAAATATGCCTTTTACATTTCATCAGCCAATGTGAGATGACACTTAGTGTTTTTCTTCTGATGATTGGTAGTGTCAATTTTTTCCTAAAAGTTTTATTTATTTATGCATCCAAAACTGGGGTACAGGACAGAGGTGTGGAGGGTGAGAGGATTCACCAGAGACAGAGAGGGGAGAATAGGCTGATCTACTGAAATAGAGGGAAGCAGCGGGTGAGACAGGAGAGGTCTGCTGCACCGTGCGAGTCACCTCTCAGGCTGGGCATTGAACTTGTGCTGCAGTGGCTGCAGATAGCTTCATGGTGCTGCACTTTAACCCAATCAGGGAGGGCCTGATTGGTAGTGTCATTGCAGTGTGCTGTTCTTGTAGATATTGATATATGTGAAAGGTTCCCTTTATATTTTGAGTACTGTTGTTTAGAAAAATGAGTAGGTAGGCACGAGATTTTTTTGTATGAATTGATGTTAGAATTAACAAATTATTTGTTTTTACGGGTAATTGTTCATTTCTTATGTTTTTACAATTGTTGAATATACAAACAGGGTAAAAATTCATAGAGCTGCAGAGTATGACAACATAAATTGCTAACATGTGTGTCTTTTTCAGGTACAGTTCATCATTTGAAAAAAATAATATTCTTAGTATATTAAAAATCAGCAGCAAAATAGAGGGAAATAGCATAGTAAATGTTCAGATAATAATGTAGTATATAGTTGCTTGTTTATTCTTACATGTTAACTGTGAATAGTTTTCCTTCTTAATATCTTCAATATCAGTTGTTTATCTCTCCTGATATCTATATTCATAAGTTCCATTGAGAAAGAATACACGAACAGCATCATAAAATCAAACTCAGTCCTGAGGATTTCTACGTTACTCTTCAGAAGGTTCAGGATTGTTGACTAGGAGTGAGTGGCATTTAAAATTAGATTTTTCAGACAATTCAAGTGTTTCTTTTTAAATATATAATTTTCTAGGGTGTGCAAAGTACATTTTCATTACATGAAAACCTTGAACAAGGCAATATAAATTTAGTTTCCTTGTTACTCTTTCACTTTTTTCCTGCTGTAATTTTCGTTAGGAGAATGAAAATTTGCCAGGCTAGAATCAGACACCTGTGGTGCTGCATCTGCTGAGAAAGCTTCTCATCTGACTTTGGTAGCGAACTTGAATGCTGATTATACATGTAAGAGCCCTGCCACCAACTCGTAACCCTCGATTCTTCATCAACAGTCATATAGAGCGATCGAGTAGGATTGGGCTGTGCATTCAGTGACTACATTGACTTAAGTACAACTCCTTCAGCCACTGATGATCGTACCGAAAAGAGAGGGAGCTCTCACTTCCATAACAAAATATCACCAACTGGGAGGCCTAAGCAACAGGAATTAATATTCTCATGGTTCTGGAAGTTAGAAGTGCTTGATCAAGATGTCAGTGCAGTCATTTCCTGGTGAGCTTTTTCTCTGTGTCGCCAGCTCTCGCCGGGCTCCCTTCTTGCTGCCTGTGCTCACATGTCCTTTCCTTGGCGAATGCGTGAGTGGCAGGCAGAGAGAACTCTACCATCTCTTATGAGGACACGAATCCTGTGGGATCTGGGCCTCACCCTTCTGACTTCATTTAACCATGATTCCTTTCTTGCAGGCCTTATCTCCAAATCTAGCCACACTGAGGGTAAGGACGCCCACATATGAATTTGAGGAGTGTGTGTGTGTGTGTGTGTGTGTGTGTGTGTGTGTGTGTAGGAACAGGCAGGAACAGAAGATTTTCAATATTTCATGTAATGTCCCTACAGTTTCAGTCTTTAGTGTCTGGAAACTGTTCCCTTGGTAATGGGTGTGGTGTGATAACATACATTTGCAGAGGTGTGAACTTACAGTCTAAAACATACAGCGTTATAAAACCAGTGGTATCTGAATAAACATAATAAAAGAATTTGGTTTCTGTTACTTTTCACAGTTCTTCCATTGAATGTTGGTGTCCCCTCCGTTTGAATTGGGGCATCCTTGGGGTTGCTTCGATCAGTACCTATCCTATGGTATTTAGGGCCTCATCTATGAAGACACAAAGATGAGTATAACTAAAAAACCTGGGGACTGAAGTCACATAAGGGCTCGCTCACTCACCTGTCTGATATCTGGGCTAGGCAGACGAGACCAGCTGGAAGTAATGCTGTGTGACTTAAGGGGCTGGGACACAAAAGGCCATGTGGCCGCCCTTTGGTAGCTGAACACTGTGTTTGGGGCCCTGCACCACCATCTCTGTTACTGAGGCCGCCATGCTGTGAGGAAGCCAATTCACATGGAGAGCCTGTGTGTAGGGGTCTGCTTGGTAATCCCGGTCTCGTCTGCCAGCCCAGAGATCAGACAGGTGAGTGAACAAGCCCTTATGTGACTTCAGTCCCCAGGTTTTTGAGTTACACTAGTCTTTGTGTCTTCATAGATGAGGCCCTAAATACCATGGGATAGGTACAAGTCACTCTCACTGGGCACTGAGTTCTTGCGCCATTGCGTCTATGACCTTAATTAATTAGTTCTTAAAGGCAGCCAAAGTGGGGAGGGGAATTTGTTACACAGCAGTAGTAAATGAAAAGATAAAGTATTCTTTCTGGATCCTTTATCTCTTCTTCTGTACTCTCTGGAATATATTATTATCAGCAAAATCCTTCCCATACTCAGCCTCCTCATGACCTTCCCTTCACCTTCTTTCTCTAATTGAAAAGTGGCTCTCTGTGTGGCATTGCTTCCTCTCTGCTGCTGTGGTGTTGGTAGTTTTCTTTCACATACCCTGGGAGGAGGGGGGAAGGCTCTCCTCATTCCTGTTTGCTGCTTCCAAACTGTTCTTCCCCTTTTTCTAAAAATTCCTAATGGTGAATCTCATGTCATCAGACTACACAAACCGTTTTTCATTCTTGCTGAGTCATCTCCCTGCAGTCTTGGACCATTTTAACTCCCTACGCACTACCATTTGTTCCAATTCTACTTCGTCATTCTTGTGATTTCAATATTCACATAAGTTGTCTCTCTGGTTTCTTATTCTTGTGTCCTTTCTTTCAGTTGTTCTCGCTGCCATGGAGTCTCAGCTACTCACTTCCATAGCTGCACCCTAGACTAAACGTCCTCAAAGTGAAGTCTGTTGGTATCTGGGCATCCCTAAGATTGTGTAGGGGGAGTTTGTTAGGGAAAATTGTTTCCATAATAATGCCAAGACGTTATTTCCCTTTTGAACTTCTGTCATGAGTATACAGTGTGTTAGTGATGTGTAATACATATACAGGGGCTACGTGATGTGTGATGAAGTTTTCTGGACACTGATGGAATGGATACTTGAGCACTCTCATTTTCTGTTTTAATTTTAACATATTAAATATCAATAGGCCCAACCCACATAAATTAAGTTCTCTTGGTTTTGTTACTAATTTTTAAGAAGGTAAAGCCATCCTGAGACCGATGTGTCTGAGAGATGCCGACCTAAACCTTACATAGAACCTTCCTTTGCCTCTTCTTCGGACATCCTGCTTCCTACTCAGCATCCAACTTTCTGATTCAGTCTCAGTAACACTATTCTGATCCATAATCCTTCAGTATCACTAGGCTATCAGACATACTGAGCCTTCTCTCCTGATGCTAATCCACACCCCACTCGTCCTCATGTCCTCACATCCCTTCTTTCCAACTTAATTGTTTTCATGTATCATATAGTCACTCTCTTAGGTATACTCTTAATTTCCTTTTCCCACTCTCCTTTTGCAGTTTTCATCTTAAAATCAACTCATTTTTTGCCAGTGCAGTTTGGAGAAAACGCTCCGACTGACTAGTGTTATTTTCATTTCATGATCACCAATCTCTACTGGGTTTGAGTGCCATAGGCAATTGGCATTTCTTTGTTCAACTCATTTGTATCTGTGTTCGCCTGGATCACAGACATCACTCTTTCTTTTCTCTTCCCTCAAATCTTGAACGTTTTTCCTTCCATTCAGCTTAACCCTTTTCTTCTGTTGGGTTGTCGGAAAAGTCATGAAGCACTTTTGCTTGAAAAAAACAGAAAAAATACAACATGACTTTTCTGACAACCCAATATTTCATCGAGAAAGTAGAAACAACTAGAAAAGCACTTTTTACTTGGAGCTATGCTTGTTGAGTGTGCTTTTACTCCTGTTACCTCTTCTGCAAGACCAGCATTCCTCTTGTACACCCAGGCTGGGCTTCGGCTTCCTTGGGGTCCTGCTCCACTGGACTATTGCCATCCTTCAGACAGTGGCAATGTTACTTCATCTACTTTAAAAACCAACCAAGGCTCACTTCAGTCATTCCACTTTTCCACCTTACTAGCAAAATTCCTGGAGAGGCTTGTCTACACTCATTCTATCTTTGTTTCATTTATTCTCTCTTGAAGCTGGTCCCGTTAGGTTTTTGTGCTCCATTCTATCACCTTCAAAGATAGCAGTGACTTCCATTTTGTTAAACGGAGTAGCTAATTATCAATCATATGTTACTTGGTCATTTGGAAACATTCAAGACAGTTTAGTCTTTCAGTTTTCCCCTTCTGGAAACACTTTTTCCTCTTGGCCTCCAGTCATGGGTCACAACTTCTTGACCCTTCTCAGGTCACTGATAAATAAATATTAGCTTGGTTTGGCGCTCATGAGCCCTCTTCTTTTGTGTTCTCATTCTGTCACATCTGGCATCTCCCAAATTTCTCCAGCCTGGTCCTTTCCCCTGAGCACTTGGCTTCCCTATTCACCCAACTTTCCACTTCTTGAGTGTCAATAGGTATGGCTCTTACATTCAAAAATTCAAATCAAGCCCTTGTCTCTTTGTAAATGGCAAATCCTTCTCACCACTCATTCATTTCAAATCCTTTGGTATCTTCCTGGATCTTTTATTTCTTTACACTGTATGTATAATCTGTCAGAAAAATCCTGTTAATTCCACTTTCGAAATATCCTGAGAATCTGATCTTTGTCACTTACCTCCATCATATCCACTCAGTTCTAGCCACCATCTTCCATATTTTCCTCGATCATTGTGCAATCTGCTTACCTGGTTTTCTTTCTGCTCCATGTTCTCTGTTCCTATGACCATCTCAGCCAACGTGATACTTGTAAAATGTGTCAAATCTGCTCAAGAGAACATCTGAATGCTCCCTGTCTTTCGGAGAGTAAGGGATGTCCCATATCAGGCTTCCAGTTACCCACATGGCCTCCCCCCCACTCCCTCACCCCTCATTCAGACTCCCCCAGTCACACAGGTCTTACAAACACCCAGTTTGCTTCTCAGGCTCTCTCCTTCCCTTGCTCCTCGTCCCTTCGCTTTTGTGTTGTGCTCTCTTTCAGTCTTTGTGAAAGTGAGGCTTTCCTGTGCTACTTCATTTGAAATTGCAACCTCCCCAACACTCTTTCATGCTTTGATTTCCCCTCTATATCACTATATGGCATAATATTTATTTATTTGGCCCTTCCTGGTGGCGCAGCGGGTTAAAGCACAGCACTAAGAAGCTAAAGCCACTTCTGCATGAGTTCGATTCCCGCCTGCCCCGGAGGTGACTACATGGCGAGGCAGACCTCTCCTGACTCGCCCGCTGCTCCCCTCAGCAGTGTACTTCGTCGATCTGCCTGTTCTGCTCCCCACTCTGTCTCTGGTGAAGCCTCTCGCCACTCCTGAGCCTCTGGCCTGTACCCCAGTTCTGTATGCACAAATAAATAAATGTTAAAAAAATTATTTATTTGTATATTTTGTATGTCTAATGTTTATTATTAATGGGTGCTCTATGAAGGCAGGGATTTTTATCTGTTTTATAACTGCTATATCCCTAGCACATAGGAAACTACGAGGCTTAGAGTAGGTGCTCCGCAAATAACTCTTGAATGAAGTTCCCAGACAGTTTCTAAGAGCAACAGAATGATGTTCAGGTGAGGGGGTAATTATGTTTGCATTTAGGTTTTTCATTGTTTTCAAGGTCTATGTTTAAGCATCTTGATTACTGATGAAGAAATAAGAATAGTTTTAGTACCGAATCACTCCTCAGCTGCCCTTTAGAGTTGAAGAATAATTGGGGAAATAAACTATTCTCACCCTAAGAGAGAGCAGGGAGTTTCTCTTCTATCACTGGAAATTTATGGATTGGTGCTTGAAAAGTACTTTTTAATGTCTAGAATTACACATGTTTTCTAAATAAAGACCTCTGCTAAAATATACCTTTGTTTCGGATGTAGTTGATGCCTCTTTTAAAGATTTGTTTATTTATGCACACAGAATTGGGGTACAGGCCAGAGGGGCAGGGGCAGTGAGAGGAGAGGATTCACCAGAGACAGAGTGGGGAGCTGAACTGGCAGATCGAGGAAGTACACTGCTGAGGGGAGCAGCAGGTGGGCCAGGAGAGGTCTGCTGTGCCATGTGGGTCATCTCCCTTGCCAGGGATCTAACTGATGCTGAAGTGGTTGTGGCTAGCCTCACAGTGCTGTGTGCTTTATCCTGTTGTGTCTCTGGCGAGGGTGCTAGTTGATGCTTTAAGGCAGAAAAATGATAGAAAAGTAAAAACCTTATTCTTGATATTCTGAAAGATACTTGGTTCAGCCACTGAACCAGTCTCCTTTATGTTAACCCTGCCTGCCCTGGTGCACGGCACAGTACACCCTAAGAGAGAGCAGGGAGTTTGTTAAATGAGTGAGACAGGTGAGTTGACATCATGAAAAATCATGGTAGGAACGAGATAGTTTATCTTCTCTCCTCTGTCTAGAGGCAAAAACTTTGTGTAAAAGTGTATTACCACCAGCTACCGGGACACATCTCTCACTTCCATTATGCAGTTGCTGTACATGAAAAAGTCATTTTTGGACTTGTTATGTGTGACGTTTGAAGAATTTGTGCCAAGAACGAGGTGATTTTTAAAGTAAATCTGAATTGTTTGCTCATTTTCTTTTTCTTAGTTTGCCTGTCATTTACATGATTATATACCTGTGGGTTTGCATTTTTACTCCTCCATATGTGCACATGCCTTGCCCACCCTTGTCCAGACCTCCCTCTCAGCACTCTCACAGAAACCAACTGAAGGCAATTCATCTCTAATAGCTGCTTTCTGGCCCAGAGTAAGTCCAGTTGGTTTATCAGAGCTTAATAGCATGCCAGTAAAATGAAGATTAGTATGTATTGCCCTAATTTTTCTAAATCAATTCATTGTACTCTAATAGAGTGAAATAAAAAATGTTAAATTGAATGTTATGCTGTTAGCTTTTCTTAATATCAAACACAGAAAGGAGTACTTAATAAATTTCTTTGCTTATAACTGAAACCAAAAGGCTGCATAGTGTTATGGCAAACTCCATAGTATTAGTGAAATGTTTATATATACCTTTAGGAAAACATTTATAATGTCATTATAGAGCATTTATGTATACATACAATCTTAACTATGTTGAATTTTTCTTTAGACATGGTGATTGCTCACTGTAATCTCAATTTCCAGCATAACCTCAAATCAAACTAAGATTAGGGGAATCAGTTAATGCAATTAATTTCTTCCCAAAGCTCCTCTTTAGCAGTTAATTTTCCCAGATGCCTGCTACATATGAACTGTCATTTACTTATGTCTCTTTATCCTCACAAAATCCCTTAAATACCTAAGGTTTCTACTTAGTATCCCCTTTATTTCCCAACATTGGAATAACAACTTTTCTACTATTCTGCTATGTATATTTTTTTGCAAACGAAGTCTCAGGCACTCAGCAAACATTAGTTAATGATCCATCAAAGCCCCTGCTCCTCCTGCAGACTGTTTAACCTAAGCAGGAGTCCTTAGTGACTTGAAGGCCCCCACTGATAACCTCATTGTCAGTTAAGATTTGGAATATATTCAGTGGATGAAGTAGAAACATTCAGTGAATTAAATTTTACTTTTTATGATGGGCAAACAATCTAGGAAACTTGATTTTACTGCAGGATAATTAGAGTTAGTTTTTTAAAGTCAGTAATGGATTTAACAGTCATTCCTACATTGGCTCTGTGGCTTTGGATAGGACAGGCCGACTGATGAAGTACACTGCTGAGGGAAGCAGCTGGCGGGCCAGGAGAGGTCTGCTGCTCCATGTGGGTCACCTCTGGGGCCAGGACCGAACTCATGCTGAAGTGGCTTTAGCTTCTCAGTGCTGCGCTTTAACCTGCTGTGCCACCAGGGAGGGCCTGTAGTAGACTTTTGTAAACATACTGTCAGTAGTACAATAATGGTAACCCTATATAGAACTGTGAAATGTAGATGAGTGTGCTAATTATGGGATCATATGCAAGACAAGATCCAGGTTTTCATGTTGCTGGGGTGATGCAGTTATTGATTAGAAGGTGGGTTTGAAGATGTTTGGAGATCCTTGTATTTATTTCATGAGGAGTAGGGGAACTTTCACAAACGTCTCATGCTAAAACGAATACTTGGGAACACTAAAAATAAATTTAATTAAAATCATTTGAAAGAATAATTATGAGCACAATGCAGAAAGCTATCTAGACTGATATGTGTCCCGTTTAAGGCTTCCAGATTCTTTATAGAATTAAGCATATATCGTGAAAAGGATTAATTTAAAACACATGCTTGTGTTTTGTTGCTGCTGTGCAGTTCTGCCTGACAACAGATCAGTTCTTTTTCTGCAGTGACTTCATTTGAAGGATTGCTTTGTTCAATGTGAGGCCTTTCATTAACATTGAGCTAATAAAAAAAAAGAATACCAACTAAATGATTACCGTTCACGTAGAGGACCTGCAAAGATGTGATGATTTGGATTTTGTTTCAACACTTCAATTAGTAACTTACAGCTAAATGTGTAACAAAACAAACAAGACCCAGCAGACATGTTCTCTGACCTGAGGACGTTGTACCTAAATTGGGATCTGAGGACATATCTTTGCCAGCCCCAGGCCCTTGGACTGCCAGCTCCTTGGAGCTTGGAGCTACCTGGCTTCCGTTCCACTGACAACTAGATGTATTTCTTTGACCCCACTGTGTTCATTGTCTAGCCTGGTTCACAGTCTCCACTGGGGCCCCCTGCCCAGGAGAACTTGATTTGTTAGTCAAGTCATTATTGATGGCCTTCTCACTGGGTAGTCATTCCAATTGCAGAAGGGTCAAGGAATCTGCTCCCACAGTGCCGGTCTGAATGGAGGCCGTACATCAGTAAATCAGAAACATGGCGCCAGTCATCAGTTTAAACCTCCACATGTAATTCCCTCTACCTTAGTGGAAATTTATAAGCATCTAACTATAGAGTGTAGTGGTTTGTCCCTAGTGTGGATGTTAAATAATTAGCAGGTCTGGGAAGCGAACAATCTGCACTTAACAGGAATCCCACCACATGTGATCCAGCCTAGTCCATCGTGGTTGGGATTGACATTACTACCAAGTCCCTTCATTCCATCTTCAGGCTCTGTCCGGGTCCTTGCTGAATCCTTACGTCTCACCCACCCCATCAGGTAACTTACCACATAGCCTGAGTGCTGCCAGCGACCTGGAATGGCTCCTACCTGGCCTGTGTCTTTACCAGCTATTGCTTTTTTCCTGTTTCCCAAGTGTGTGCTCTGCTCAGTAGCTTCCAGCATCTCAGGGATGATGATTTTAGCTTTTCACCGGGACCCTGGTTCCCTTTATGTCTTGGCACCCTAGACAGATTCTGACCTTAGCTTCATCTCTGTTTCCTTTGAAAACGGATACCTGCAGAATTTCTTAGAGGGTTTATTTATGCAGACGCTCATTACGCCTGCAGTGTGTGGGCGAGTCAAGGCGAGGGATAGTGCAGTGCTTGCCAAATGTATTTGATCACAGGACTCTTTCACTGTTGGAACATCCTGGTGGGTAATATTCAGAGCATACTTGGATTATTGCTGCCAAATAGAGTAGTAGTGATATTTGGGGCTTGAAAATATATTAAAAGCAGGTGTTAACTCTCCCCTCAACAGTAGAAGAACTTCAGTGCTGTGGAACATTGGAGCTTGAACTTTGTGATGTTTTCTTGGTAGTACTCTAGTGTCACTCTAAAAATCTTGCCTTTGAATGCTGTTCTTTGGTTCCTGACTTTGCTCTTCCTGTTGACTCTTTTCTCAATGAGCAAATTAGCATTTACTGAGAACCTACTATGTATCAAATGCTGCACTAGATGTTGGAAACAAAATTAAGCTGGGGCTGCCCTTGAAAAGTGAATTACAGTATAAAATGAAATTTTTAAAAGTGCTGACTTTATATCAAGTCAATTATTTAATTTTTCTTTATTTCTGGCCTAAGACTTAGCAGATTGTACTCTCTTTTCCCTGCAAATAATATAAAGGACTTCCTTAGGGTAGAGAAGGAATTCTGAGCATATTATTGAAAAGGAAAAATAAAAAAAGTTGCATGAAAATTTAATATTTCTATATGTGAAATCCTGCCCAAAACAAAATCAAAAGGCAAATAGTAAACTAGAAAGAACATTTGCAACATGAAAGACAAAGGTTTACAATCCATAATAAAATGAGCTTGTAATAGCTTTCAGTAAGTCATTGTTGAATGAATGGATCAATTCAAGGCAATAAGGAAAAAATCATCCCTGTAGAAAAAGAAAGCAGGTGTGGTGTTGGCTAGGTGTCAGGCATGCACGTGCTCATGTGCACGCGCGCACACGCACTCACACACATACAGACACACACAAAGAAGTATTCCAAATACAGCAAAAAGAAAAGAAATGCAAATTAAAATAACCTCATCCCTCATTAATTTGATAAAGCCTTTTTTTAAGCACCTATGCAATGATACTATTATATTGCTTTATAAATCATTGAAACAACAGTTTATCTGAAATCAGAGAAGAAAGTCTTATAATAGTTAGGGTTTTGGAGGCAGGATCTGGATTCACACAAGTTTCTCTAAAATCCTTGCTACTGTCCACCTTAGCATTCTGCTAGCATTAAAAATGCTATGATGGATATTTGATGAAATAGCAAGTTATTTATATAGCAACTTTATTTTTTTAAAGATTTATTTATTTATGCATATAGAACTGGGGTACAAGCCAGAGCTGCAGGGACGGTGAGAGGATTCACCAGAGAGAATGAAGAACAGAACAGGCAGATCGATGAAGTACTCTGCTTAGGGTAGCAGTGGGCGGGTCAAGAGAGGTCTGCTGCGCCATGTGGGTCACCTCTGGGGCTGGGGATTGGACTTGTACTGAAATGGCTGTGCCTAGCTTGCAGTGCTGTGTCCTCACCTGTTGCACCACCAGAGAGGGCCAGCAACTTTATTTTTAAGTGAAATAACTTGCAAAACTATGTGCACATATTAATTCCACACTTTTTTTTTTTTAAGAAATGGCACACCATAGAGAAAAATCTGGAGAAGTATATACTAAAATGTGAACTGTGCTTATCTGTGTCTTGTTTTATTTTTGTTTGTCTATACTTTCTAGTTTTTCTGCAGTTTATATATGTTGTGTTACAAACGGCAATACTTTATAACATGTTAGATTTGCATAGGTCTGTGTGTGACCCATGGCAAAATATTTTATTAAGTTTGTGAGACTCAATAGAACTAACTTTTCCCCAATAGAAACATTAAGAGGAAACATACCCAGGGAATAAGAGAGGACATGCACCCAGTGCAGAGAATACCAAGTAAATGAATAGATTGTTAAATGATTTGACTGGCTAACCTAGAGAATGGAAATACAAATGTCTGATACCTATTTGGAGATTTAGTCAAGTAAATAAAGATTTACAAGTAAAACCATCATGAGGTAACAAGTTTTACTTATGAGATCCAGGAAGCTTTTTCAAGAGCAGTGCTAAGACCAGTATTCCCAAAGGACTGCTATGGAACGACTTGATGTCTTAAATTTGTTTATGTAAATCTTGACCCAGTAATGATACTTCTGGCATTTCATCCCAAGTAAATAATTCTAAATACTGAAAAATCATTATGAACAAAGATACAATGCATAATATAACAACAAAAAGTGAAAACAAACTAAATGTGTGCCAATATGGTCTGGAGTAATAAATGATCATCATTGATTGATTCAACAAAATCCATTGATTGTCTGTACTGTGCCAGGTATTGCGTTAGTGCTGAGGATATGAGCAGTGAACAAAATGTCTTTTGCAAATGATTTTTAAAAAGACAATTTGCATGTTATAACAAATGCTAACTTCTAAACAATTAGGCATAAAGAAGATACTAAATTGTGCATATATATATATCAGCTGTGTGAAAAATGAACGAAAAAAAGCCTGAAAGCAAATGCATGGAAACACTGATACCTTGTAATTAGTTTGTGGATGAATTTTTTCTTTATATTTTTTACTGTTTCCTGTTTTCTGCAAAGGCAGTGTTTTACTGTTTTTTTTTTTTTTTAAAGATTTATTTATTTATGCTTACAGAACTGGGGGTACAGGTCAGAGGTGTGGTGGGTGAGAAGATTCACCAGAGATATAGTGGGGAGCAGAGCAGGCAGATAGATGCTGAGGGGAGCAGTGGGTAGGTCAGGAGAGGTCTGCCATGTCATGTGTGTCAGCTCCCTGGCGGGGGATCGAACTCATGTTGTAGTGGCTTCGGAGAGCTTCATAATGCCGTGCTTTAACCTGTTGCACCACCAGGGAGAATCCCGGTGGTGTTTTACTTTTTAGGAAAGTAACACTAAAATTTAATTGCCATTATTTATTATGTGTTTGCAATATTCCCTTTAAGCAGGGAAATAGGAACTCGTGTCCAAGCAGTGATGGGAATTTAATAGATCTAATTTAAACTTCCCAAATTTGTGATTTTATTGAGACAAACATCTTTGGTTTTGCTGATATGTTTAAAGCCTTTAAGATGCTACTTTCATTAAGACACTGTTGTAGTAAATGACAATTGGGTATTGAATAGATAAAAGCTTTCATTCAACAGATCAGAGTCCAACACACTGCCAATTTTATTAGGTAAATGCAAATATACCAACCTAGTAATTCGTTAAGTTTTCTTACTTGGATGCCATAAAGACTGCAATATTATAACTAAAATTCTGAAAATGGTTATTTTGGATAATGGTGTATTTTTTTTTGCTTTTCCTGTTTTAAAGTAAGAGGGGGGAATTTAAATTTCCACTGAAGCATTATTTCCTATATTGAGTGATCCCATTACTGTGGTTTTAAGTAAACTTTAACTATGGTCTGTACTTATGTGTAAATTTATTTTGTGTAATTGGTATATGTTTTGAAATGTTTTAAATAGAGTCCAATAAGGTTAGGAATTATTTTCATACTTCATGTCTTAAAATTGCTTTAACTTAAATAGAGAGATATTTTAAATTAACAAATTATGGAAGAGTTAAGAAACTACTTAAAATGTTGAACTTGGGTCAGAAAATTCTATATTTTGTTTATGTCAGAATTTATTATGTCCAATGTAAATGTACTATAAGATTTAAAATTTAGGGCTCAAAGTTGTTAAAAGTGGCATCAGTAGTGAAACAGAAGCCTAGTTAGGAGATGAAACATTGTGAAGACTCTTGGGTAGACAAGTTCCCTGTGAATTTAATACTGTCAGAATTGTTCACATAAGATGCCCTCATGGAGATCCTTGGATTTTCCTAATGTAGAGGGGAGACCTGAGAATGGAATTCCTTATCTCCACAGCTCTTGGTCTCTGCATCATGCCACACACATCTTTTACCCGTCCTGTGGAGCAGGAGATGAAGGGTTGTTATCTCCTGAAGGGAGATGATGAGGGGAACCCAGAGACCCCAAAGTGTTAAGGGGTGCAATCTCTGAAAGGTGTTTGCTCATCCACAGCACAAAGGCAAAGGAAATTACTCTTATAGTGAAAGGTATAGAAATAGTGAGCACAGAGAGAAGGAGAAGAAAGGATGTTCCTAGTAATAGTTTCCCAATAAAACTACAGAATTTCCCATTGCCTTTTGGGCAAATGCCCAGCCAAACAGGGCTGATCAGAGGTGGCCAGTGTGCGCAAAGCTTGCCACATGTCTAAGTCAGGTACCTTCTGGCAGGAAACCACAAAAAAGGCCTCTGGGACAGATGGAGAGAGAAAATGCAAAATCAAAGCAAGATAACAGCTCCCATTGTCGCTGCCAAGGACTGGGAGCAACCTCTCCACATGCTTCCCACCCATATTTCTAAGTACCTCTTCCGAATGTCTCTGTGTCTCCTTCAGGTCTTTCCCAGGAGTTGCAGCATGTAAGTTGGACCACAGAAGTATGAGAGAGCCTGCCTGCCTTCCATGTGATGTAGGCCCCCCTGGCCACTCAGCTCTGCCCCTGCTTGCCTGTGGTTTCCCCACCACCCAGAAGTCCTGTCCATGGCATAGTGGGACTTGTAATCCCAGGTAGCGGCATGGAAGTGGAGCGAGGGGACAGGGTGCCTGTTTGATGGGCCTCCCTCTTAAAGTGTACTGTCTGACTTGACTTTGAGCTCAAACTCAAAGGGAGGTAGAGGCCAACTGAAATGGACACGGTTTGTTTTCTTTACAGTTTTATCAGAAAATAAAATGGCAGTTTACCTTTGACTTCCACTCTTCTCTTTGTGATGCTCTTCTCTCTAAAGAGTTAGGTAAGACAGCCTCATCACAGGGGAGTGCTTCAGATACCAAAATGTATATTACAAACACACACACACACACACACACACACGTGTATTCCAGAATTGGGAAAGTTATACACTGAAGATGATTTTTTGCTTCTAAGGAGTCCAGCACACCTATAATGGTGCAGGTCTGATGACTTTCTTGGTAGTGGTCGAAGGGTTGGAGACAGGGTGCTGTCATCAGCCTTTGACGGTGTTCATCAAGGACAAAGCTCTCAGCCAGGGTGAGGTTTAATGTGTGTAAGTCCATGTTCCAGACTAGTCTGCCCTGTGGCTGCTGCACACATCTTTGGCTCAGACTTTTTCTTAATGTATCTACAACTTGAGTGACACTTGAAACTAATTCCGTAGTGTGCTCAGAATCCCATTAGGTCTCATACTGGCTTATCCAGATGTTGACTTTTCGTGTAGGTTTCTCCACCCCAGACTCAGACCAAGTGCGGGTGATTTTTCTACTCCTCCTGGAATTATTTACTAAGACTATAAGGTGTGCTTTACAGCTTATATAGGCAATCTGCACCCTGTAACAAGCACTTTCTTGGGTTGGATGGGAAAGATAGTAGAAAGAAATTTTTCTCAAGTAATATAGCATTTCCCGCTAACTCATTTGGACTCTAGCAGTAAAGTGGTGAGGACTTTCCTGTTTCCTTAAAACTCCATAAAAGTTAAAGGGGGTGTCTTTGTCTGTCTCTTTCTGTTGCTCCTTCACTCTCCTTTCCCATTCCTATTTTTAATCCTATACTTAGCTCTTTTTCTCCCCATGACGTAGAATCAACAGTATTTGATTATTTTGCTCGCTAAGTAATTTAAAAAAATAAAAACCTGAAAAGAAATGCCTCACTGTACCCAAGGTAGAGGGGGATAGGGAGCAACCATGTTTTCCACCCTCACTTTTATGTAACCTTCTGGAACAAGTTACTAGGAACTTCCGGGACAGAGCTGAGTGGCCAGATAAAGATACATAAAGTGGAAGACAGATGACCTCTAGCTTCTCTGTCTTGAACTTGCATCCAAGAACTTGGGAGGAAGTTAAGAGCCATGGAAGAGAGACACGGTGGGGACCTTTGAAAGACATGTGGGAGAGACACTTGGGGAGGCTGATAATGGCGCTGTTATCTTGATTTGCACTTTGATTTTGCTCCTTTTGTCTCCAACTAGCCTGGTCCCTTTCCCCCTTTTTTTATGTTTCTCCACCAGAAAGAAGGTCACGTAGACTTGTGGCTGCTTTGGGTCTGCCCCATTTGGGCAGTGGCTCATGAGTGGATGGGTAACTTTGAGTGATTTATTGGGGAAAACATCCTCTCTTCTCCTCCATTTCTGTACAACTTGTTCTTTTAAACATATGTCACACTACAAGTAGGCTTTGCCTTTGGGTGCATGGATCACCAGATCCCTTTAGAACATACAAGTTAGGGTTCCTGGGTACCCCTTGGTTGTGCACTCACTCTTATATGTCTTGATTTTGTATCATCTGAACAACATGACTTTACATGCCATTTCTGAACTGTGTTTTTTTTTTTCTTTTTAAAAAAGATTAATTTATTTATGCATATAAGAAATGGGGTGTAGGCCACAAGTGCTGGGGGGGTGGTGAGAGGATTCCCCAGAGACAGAGTGGGAAGCAGAACAGGTGGATGTACTGAACCACACTGCTGAGGGGAGCAATGGGTGAGACAGGAGAGGTCTGCTGTGCCATGGGGGTCAGCTCCCTGGCCAGGGATCAAACTCATGTTGCAGTGGTTGCCAGTGGCTTCATAATGCTGAGACTCAACCCCTTGCACCACAGGGAGGTCCTGTGCTTTATTTTCTTCATTGTCAGAACTAAAGTAGGTTGAGATGGTCTGATTCATTCAAAACCTTGCCTGGCCTTTTATCAGAATTTTTACCTTGGGCAAGGAATTTTGCACCCTATATGTCAGTTTAGTAGTGATTTAAGTAGAGATAATGAAATAGGTCCCTTATCTGGTTATTGTAAGGATTAAATGAACTAACATTCATAATTCTCTGCACATAACATAGCAAGGATTAAGTAAAAAGTATTGTCATGCTGGCCACCTCAGTTTCTCCTTCTGGATTAGTACAAAACAAACAAACAAAAAAAAACATTTAAAAATATGTTTCCAGGGCATAGATATTATTGTACAATTGATTTTGTTCTCTCTCTCTCTCTCTTTTTTTTTTTTGGTGGGGGAGTGGGATAGCATATTACATGACTAGACTGGATTTGAATCTGTTCAAATTCTAAAACAGAAACATTTTGACAATCACTAGAGGAGAATTAAAAGTAGCTGGTGTCAGCTTGAACGCGGCAGAATGAGATAAAAAACAATTGTGATACATAACACACCCTGGGAATCAATGGGAATTTTACAGTAATGGTGATCATGACAACATTTGTACTAGATTTTCAGTTGTTTTGTATTTCATAAAATTTCAAGGGAAATAGACAGCCACTTAGAAAAATCTGTAAGACAATTTTTTTAATCACTTAAATTTTCTATAGAAAGTGAATGTGAGCAAGAAAATGGTTGATTAGTTTCCCTCGGGGATAATACTAGATCGATAAGTGGTAAATCCAAGCAGCTTAATTTCTGATTTACTTCTTTAGTATCTACAAATCCTAGTTCTCTCAAGATGGGAGCAATTTGCATATGAAATTTAGGAGAACAGGGTTTTGGATTAAATCCCTTAGGATTTAACACGGATTCCTTCTGCAGAGGTATTTAACTGGTGCAAGAAATGCCCCTACTCCCCTAACTCCCACCTTAAAACGGATGGAAAAGCTCTTGGAAAAAATTAGAAGCATCCTTACCATATTTTCTCTAAGAACAAGTGTGTTTTTCTTATATTTTTGGAGGTGACTGTTAAAGGTTCTCTCAGATCAGCCTCACCCGTGGGTAGAGTGGACCTTAGCTAAGATGTTGCAACTCAGTGCCTGAAAAATGCCTTTGAATTTCTGCCAGATATCTTCTTTATCGCCTCACTATTTGAAATTCCACATTAGAAATACTTTTTTTTTTTTTTAAAGATTTATTTATTTGTGCATACAGAACTGGGGTAGAGGCCAGAGGCTCAGGGGCGGCGAGAGGCTTCACCATAGACAGAGCGGGGAGCAGAACAGGCAGATGGAGGAAATACACTGCTGAGGGGAGCAGCGGGCGGGTCAGGAGAGGTCTGCCACACCATGTGGTCACCTCCGGGGCAGGCGGGAATCGAACTCATGCAGAAGTAGCTTTAGATTGTCAGTGCTGTGCTTTAACCCACTGCGCCACCAGGGAGGGCCCGAAATACTTTTTTTTTTAACTTCAGGTTTCATATCTTATGTGAAATGTAAATATCACAGACATAACTAAGTAATGACATATACAGCCTTAAAGGAATGTGTTAGTGAATTTATAAACTTCTCTGAGTTGCAGGGTTTTTTGTTTGGTCTTAAAAATACTGAGTATGGAGAGAACACCATGATTCTTGGATGTTGGGAGAAAGGATTGGGAGAGTAAGAAGGTGAAACCTCAAATGTGAAAATGGGGTCACATGAAAGAGAAATTGGGTGACAGTAATCCAAAATTTCACCTGTTTCTGCCTTATGCTTTGGGTGAAACCTTCTTTTTTGATCTTTCCATAAATAAACAAAACCCCTCTGACTTTATGCCTCAATACCTTTGGTTGTATATTTAAGAGGGGCTGGTGTTTTGCTGAAGTTCAGGGGATTACTCTTTACTGTTTTCTGAGAAGAAAGAGATATTTGGAGACTGAACAATTAGAGTTTTAGTAGAGTGGGTTTCTTCCCAGGTTCTTATAGAGACTTCAAGACTTTTTCCAGTGTTTAACCCTCCTTTTCCTGTGAGCAGGCGCCAGAAGAGAGTTGTATGCAATAACGATGAATACTTAACTTGTAATTCTTAAGAGGATGAAAAACAAAGAAGAATGCCTGGTATCAATTTCAGAAAGACACAAGAACTGCAAGGACAGCCCCCAGGAGGCCTCCTCTCCGCTGCAGTCACTGGCACCTGCACAGCCAGCCGTGGCCTCTGTCAGGGACTAGCACACACCTGTTGGCCTGTATCTCCCCGCACGAGCTAGGCCACTTAAAGCCAAGACAGTAAGCAGATGGCCCTGCCCAGGGACCCTCTGTCATTCCAGATTGTGTGGTCATGTGGACAAGTCCATTTGTCCCGTGTGAACCCTTGCTTATTGCGCCGTGACTGCCTGAAGATGTGTTCTACCCCGTCCAGTTTTTCTCTGGACGCTGACCCCTTCTTTCTACTCAGACTGAGTCTTGCCTTCTGTTTTACTCTGTCTTAGCTCAAATGCTCTTATTCCATTCTCACTTGCAGGACTCAGGCATGATAGGGAATCCCTGGCCCATCAGAACTGGCCACTCAGTTTTCTAGCCTTGTTTCATACTCACTGTTCTCACCATTGAATTTTCCTCGACCCTGGCCTTCTGACTGCTTCCAACCTGGCCCTCTCACAGAGTTGTGTTTCTGATAATTAAAGAAGTAAAGCCATAAATACCAGGTAGGAAAGTCAAAATGTGGGGCACATGAGAATGAGACGTGAACAAGGAAAGAAATAAAATGAGTGGCAGAAATAAAGATATTTATATCCTGTGAATTGAAATAGAACGAAATTACAGGCTTTTTTTGGGGATATGCTTTGACCCTCTGCTAAAGAAAAATATGAAAAGAGACTGTGAAAAATTCCATATTTCAAAGACATGAAGCTGATTTGTTTTATTACCTTTTATAGAAAAGGGGGCTTCATTTTATGATGGTTTTATGAGCAAAACCCAGGTTTTAGAAATATATACCTACAAAATCAGTAGGCAATAAATATATAATCATGTCATTAGCATTACTATAAGTCTTGCTAGGAAAGTGCAGGAATTGTATGTCCTTTTTTTTGTTTAATATTTTATTCCTTTATGCATACAGAACTGGGGTACAGGCCAGAGGACCAGGAGTGGTGAGAGGGTTCACCAGAGACAGAGAGGGGAGCAGAACTGGCACATTGACAAAGTACATTGCTGAGGGGAGCAGCGGGCGGGTCAGGAGAGGTCTGTTGCACCATGTGGGTCACCTCTGGGACTGTTAGTATCAAACTTGCACTGAAGCAGCTGCGGCTGGATTGCAGTGTTGCTCTCTAACTCATTGCACCACCAGGGAGGGCCCAAATTGTATGTTCTTGAAGGGCTTACTGTAAACATAAATAACATAAGCCTACAAGGCCATAAATTTATTAATTTTTTCCTTAAATTTTCTTATGAAATAGAAATATTGAAGTTAGGAATGAGTCCAAAGTGGTATTTTGATACCAAGACTTTTTTTTGTATGCTTGGTAAACCACTATGGGGCATTCGCTTAGCTGTCTAGTTTTGCCATGAATAATCCAGTCTTTTTTTGCTTTGAAGATGTTTGAGGAAATAATGCTTATATTTCTGTTTCCTTCCTAGTTGAAATTAGAGGACAGCCAATGTATTTGGTTTAATAGTGTAATAACAATAATTATTAGAAATAGTGGTATGGTAATAGTCATTACATTAGAATTATTGGAGTTGCCCATGTGAAGAGGTGGGGAGGGCGAGATTTTTTTTTTTGAGAAGAGATCTTTTAAGGAATCAGGTCACATGATTTTGAAGGTTGATTCATTCAACATTTGATGGCACAAACAGACTAGAGACTCTTTGCAGTTTGAGGCCAAAGGCAGTCTGCTGCCAGAATTTCCTCTGTTGGAGGGAATTTTATTCAGACCTTCAGCTGACGGAATAAGGCTCACCTGCAGATGGGGGTAATCTGCTTTACTCATAGTCTACCAGTTTAAATATTTTCTCAGCCAGAAAACCTTCATAGGAGCATCTTGAAAAATGTTTCACCAAGTATCTGCTCTGTGGCCCAGCTGAGTTGACATACAACTAACCATCATAGTAGCCAACCATTGTTGAACATGTGATGAATCCCAATTCTTTCTGAATGTTACCTCAATCTGCTTTAACCCCATAGATTGACTCTCTGCACTGGTCATCTCTACACCACAAGAGAGGAAATGGGTAAAGTGGATAAGTTGCCTGTTTGGTCACAATGTTAATAAGGGGTTGAATTGGAATTTATGTTTCTACCGCTCTACATGACATGACAGTAAACATGACAGTGGCAGGTAGGCAGGAGGCCCCCTAAGGACATCCAAGTTGAGTTTCAAAGGACTTTCTTTGAGAGAAATTGTTTATTCCCTTACCAAGATTGTGTCATAATTTTATGATCGTGAACACAATGGGGACTTGCATTTTTGAGGAATGAATATTAGGATGCGTCAGAAAGGTCACTTGAAAATATTATTGATAAACTAATTGGCATAAGTTAAAAAGTATATATTTTGCAGCTGAGATTGAGGCAGATGTTCTTTCCAGTTATACTGAATCAGAGACTATTTCAGCTTGCTAGAATAGGGCCTGGCCCATGTACTTTGGGAACTGATGCCTCACAACTTAGGAGAAGGGGCAGCATGCAGGACCGAATCTACATGGACGTAATTACCCAATGTCGGGAACTCGGCCCCTAACCATATAGCATGTGAAAAGGCCCATAGGTGCCATATACATCACGGATTATAACCCTGTTTGCTGGGTAGAGCAGTGTGAGAAGCTGTCAATTAAAAAGTGGGGAGGCACTCTGTCTCTGATGAGTCCTCTCACTGCCCCTGCATCTCTGGCCTGTACCCCAGTTTTGCATACATAAAATAAATAAATCCTTAAAAAAAAGTGGGAGGAAGGAGAGACTTTGTTCATAACTGGACAAGCAGCTTATGAGTTTAAGAGCTAGTAGCTAGCTGGTCGACCAAACGGGGTGTAAGAGAAATGCCTAATAAAAGCAATCACAAACCTAAAATCACAAGCAAATAAAGCATTTTGCCTAATTTAAATACACTAAAAACTATTCAACACCATACGTTAACTATTATTCATAATGAGCTGGAGGCATTCAAGTCAAGTTTTGAGCTTAGAAGGCCTAGAAATGTGCAGTGCATTCTAGAAAGATTCCTTGAAAATAGGTAAAATTTTAGTGCTTAAAGGAGTGAGCCTTTATCTGGAAAGAAGTTTTCTTCATAATGTTTCACTCTCCTAGGGCTTTGGGATATCTTTATGAAACAATAATCATTGTTATGAGCTTCTTCTGAATTCTCCCTGTTGGTACAGAACTAGTGTAGCAGTGCTTTTTCGGAAATGGCACTGTCGACCTTAATTGACTTGACGAGCACCCATGTTGGCTGTAGTTTAAATAGAGTTGGAGAGCCCAGCTGTGCAGAATTCAATTCCAGTGTTAGAACTCAAATTCCTACTGACTGTTCTCTTAGCCTGATTGTCTTTTATCCTGTCTGAAACAAATTTATTTTCAGTTTATATACTTTTAATGGAAGAGTCACTATTTAGAATTAATTCTCTTGTGCCCATGTCTGGGAAAATTCCGAATGGAGAATAGACGCAGGGTCTATTGTCTTTTATCAAAGGATGTTTTTCAGAGGCCTAGAATAAGCATAGTGTTTAAACTGTAATTGGATTCATATGGTATATTTACCAGTTGTGCTTTGGGAGTTTCCCAGTTAAGAATATAACATTCCACCTAACCCAAATATAAAACTTCTCCAACTTCTGATTTTCATCAAAGTTCTAAGTTTCAGCAAGTTTTCAGATCTCTTATGTTTCATTTTAAAATTGTTTAGGGAATTGTAAGTGTGTGTTCTTGGTTTGTGCCTTTTTCTTGTTACATATTTGGAGATGAGTGGGGTCTTAGTGTGTGGTGCTTGTTACGGCCTTGCCTTGCACAATCAGGGTGTCTCTGCAGTATTGATTTGTAGTCAGTGTAGAGTCATGTTACATTAAATTATTGATTGTATTTTTAAAAGCCAATACTGGATCATCTAAGATAAAATGTATATTTTTGGTAATTGAACTCATTTTGAGAGGGAAAATGCCCTTTTGATTTGTACAAAATCTGCCTTTGCCAAGATGGAATAGGCAGGTACCTGGGTGACATTATTTCTGGGATATGCCCCTGAAATTTCCCTTTCACAGTCATATTACAAAGTTAAATTTGAAGTGCCTTGTTGAGAAAACACATTGTATACATTTATACTGATGTGTATATATATATATTATATATATATATATCACTTTTTTTTTCAAAATAGATTCTATAAGACACTAGCCCCTAGATACTATAGTAGGTACTTTGTGTAGCTAGATGCTATTTGTAGTAGATACTATACAAAATCAAAGGTCCCTGGAATATTAAGTCTCAGAAAAAAAAGTGGGAGTTCTCTGATGCTTTTATATTAATGTACATTGTAAAGTTCTAAGGAGCCTCAGTATATTCTTTTAAAAGCTAAAGTTGTTTATTTCAAACCACAGACATCAATCAGAATTTACAAGAGAGTTTACTATAAAGATTCAGAGATTTCTCATGAAATGTGTTAATGGAGCTGATTCACAAGAATGATCTGGAAAATCTTCTGGCTCCTCACGCTTGTCCCTATTACTACTTTCTCTAATGTTTTTGCGCAATTTCTTATGATCCATTACTAGCCATTTGTAGTGACTTTCCTTGGAAGTCCTGCTTTTAGAAGCAATATAGGAAGCTTTTAAGAAGTCATTGGTTAGTCCTTCATTAACTAGGGTCAGTATTGGATACCCAGGAAATATAGATCTAAGGTGAGGAGTGTGAATAGTATTGCTGATTCATTATCAACTTGAATATTTAAAGTTGATAAATATCTTTTGCTGATTTCAATATATTTAGGATAGTGAATCATTTAAAGTGGTTTTAGTCATACCAAATCTCACTGTTAAAAAGTTACTTAAATAAAAACCTAATATAGATGATCTGATATTTAGCAATCTACCTCAGTATGCTACATTTTATGTTAATGTCTCACTGATAGACTGAAACATATACTGAAATAAAATTTCACTTGAGAACAAAAGGTACAGTAAACTTTTTTTTATACATAACCCATGGTACATACAATTATGCTTTATAAAGATTTAGGACCTAGATTTAGTCACCTGTAAAGAAATGATAAATATCTAATTTACCTGTTTTTGCTTGAAATATATCTCATTTTCTTTATATCTGCTTTTGCTTCATATGAAAGCCTCATAACTCCTCTTTGTCAAAATGCTGTAACATTCTATTTATTCAGAATCCAAGAGTTTAAATAACCATATTTTCTTTCTATGGTGATGCATATAGAGAACTGATGTTCAAAATAATGCCCTTGAGGCACTGAAAAATTAGCTTCTGAATCTCCAGGAGGGAAGGTTATATTATGTTAGTATAGCATCAGTGTTCTTTTATTTGTATTCATAGAACATCAGTACAGTATTTAACTATGTGCATATTCCCCCCAAACATACTGGTACACACTTGTCAAGGACTGCAGTTTTTTTCCTTACTTCCAAAAATAGATAAAATGTTTATTTGGTGTGTTTTTAACTCGAGACTCACAATTCTGTGAGGTTTGGAATGGGCAGGAGTTAGTAGGGAAGCAACTTGGAAATGTCAAGCAACTGTGGAATGTGAGGTGCTAGGAGAAAGGGTCTTTTCAGCCTTGGTGTGAAGGCTTAGTTATTTGAGTCAGGAGAAAGGGAGGATCCCAGACGCCAGCACTTTATGGGGGAGATTTACGATGGCACAACCATGGGGCTGTGAAGTTATGAAAGGGTATCTTTGGCACCATCTTTTTACTCAGGTGTTATGAGTTTATCATAAGCTAAGGAGGAAAGAATCTTCATCTATTTTCATATTTACTTTGATAAAAGTTAGAAGCATAATGAAGTGCAGAGTTGGTGACCCAAGTTTTTGTCTGTGTCCAGGTTAGTTAATGATCAGCCTTTAGACAGTTCCTCGAGCTGTAATGGCGAGAAAGTTGACTGTGATACCATCCAGCTATAAATCTTTATTATTTTTTTTAAAGAGCAGGCCCTTTTTTTTTTTTAAAGATTTATTTATTTGTGCATACAGAACTGGGGTACAGACCAGAGGCTCAGGAGTGGCGAGAAGCTTCACCAGAGACAAAGTGGGGAGCAGAACAGGCAGATCGACGAAGTACACTGCTCTAGGGTTAAGGATATGTCATTGTACCTTGTTCTCTTAGAACCTGTTCTGTTTGGGAGCGAGCACAATGCCAAGTTGAAACATCTGTTTGTATGCATGATATGTCAAAGTAAGTGAAGTGAGTTCTTTTTGATAGAGTGGTTAGGGAAGCTAGTTTCCAATTTCTAAGTGAAATCCAATTTATTTATTCTCTTTCGTTTTTATGATATTTTTGATGTCTCCTTGGCTGCTGCACTTCATTGCTAACCTCTCCACTCCATGGGATCACGTTGCCCAGCAAACATCATGAGTGTTTATTTAAATGTCTAATCGTTGGCAGAAATGCAGCTGTGTTCATCATTGTCAATTCTGATTTGTATGACATGCCCATCCAAACATACCTCAGGGTACATTTGCACATCTAATTACAACATTAAAACTAATAATAGCCCGATAAAACACTACTCAGACAAATGCTTAAGCAAACAGCTGGCTATTTCATTGTGTCCTAAAGGACAGGCTGATTCAGACTTTGTTCTCCAACTGAAGGGTCTGAATTCCAAACCACAGACCCTCCATCCTGAAACCCTGCTTAGGCAGGAAGTATCCAATTCAAAGGAAGTCCTAAGATAAAAGAGCCTGCATGAAACCAGAGCCCTGTGGAAGTGGATGGAGAGGAAAAATGTCTTTCTTTTATTTTACCCAGATGAAGATTATGACTAAATTCAAATTGGACCAAAGAACAACAGAATGTTGGTACAAGGTTGTTAAAGTGCCCACCCTTTTTTTAGAGCCCAGAAAATGAACATCTGCAATTTCCAGTGGAAGGAGACTCAGGAATAATTTAGTAGTGCTTTTCAGATATTGGATGAGTCTGTTGTTATCACATGCAAATCATTGGTCAACTCTGTTTTATATTTTTTTTCTTTTGAGAGAGAGGAAATTAGGTAAAATTGGTTTTATCTTCCCGAAACACTAAGTTTTCCTATTAACCAAACAGGTAAAGATGGACTGTTTAGGGAATCAAAATTATTTCTTCCACGGCAGGTTTCAGTAGAGGAAGTGGCTGTGATCCTAACCCAGCTGGCAGGGGCTGCTTCCTCAGCACTGGTGCTTATCTTCTGACATCACCAATTTACTCAGGTGGGCTGAAGCTAATAATTAAGTTCTCTTTTGGTTCTTAAAATATGGGCTGTGGGCCCTCCCTGGTGGTGCAACAGGTTAAAGCACAGCACTATGAAGTAGCCACAGCCACTGAAGCATGAGTTCCATCCCTGGCGAGGGAGGTGACCCACGTGGTGTGACAGATCTCTCCTAACCTACCCGCTGCTCCCCTCAGCAATGTAATTCACTTGATCTGCCTGTTCTGTTCTCTGCTCTGTGTCTGGTGGATCCTCTAATCCCCTGAGCCTCTGACTTGCACCCCAGTTCTTGTATGCATAAATAAATAAACCTTTTTTTAAAAGGACTGGAAAATAGACCCAATGGAAAGTTTTTGGATTGTCAGAGTTGTCTCCTGTTGAAATTTGTTGTCAAGAGAGGTCTCACTCTCTTTAAAATTTTAAATAATAGTTCAAAAATTTTTATCAGCCTTGATGGATTAAGCATCATACTCCTAAAGAGAAAGAATGGATTAAAATAAATTTCCAACTTCCTTTTTACCTTCGGATTCTATTATATATTAACCTGTTTGTTATTTAACAGACATTTAGGATCACAGGGATACTGGTTGATATTTTCACATAAATTGATTCATTTGAGGTAATTCTCACAAAAGTAGACTAAGTAGATATGATTGTTTCTGACATAGATATGATGACACCAGTGGCCGGAGAAGTGAAGTTACTGAAAATGCATAGCCTTTTACATCAGTTTTCCTAGCGTAGATCTCTATTATTCATCCCTTTTGAAATTTTGAGTTTATGATTGATCTTGAACCTTGTTATATTTGATTATAGCTCTGAATAGTTAGAAGGCAAGAAAGGAAGATTTCCTTATACTTCATAAAAAAAAAAAAGGAGGTTTTGGCCAAGGGAAAATGGCCTGGATCGGAGTTGTCCAATGTGGTAGCCACTAGTCACATATGGCAGTTAAGTAGTTGAAATGTGGTAGTCCGAATTCTGTAGGATATAAGCACAAAACACTGAATTTTGAAGATTAGCAAAGGAACTAGAACTGTAAGCAGTTCATTAATTACCTTTATGTTGATTACATGTTGAAGTGATATTATTTTGGATATGTTGAGTTGAATAGCAATAATACTAAAACCAATGTTTCTTTTTATTTTCTGAATATAGCTCCTAGAATATTTAAAATAGCGCATATTGCTTGCATTTGTAATTTTCACCATATTTCTCTATAATAGTGCTGGCTAACAGTAGTGGTCTCAACCACAGTTCACACCCCCTCACCCCCAGCCACTGCATATTTGGTTTTCACAGCTGGGCCTGCCACTACATCTAATGGGTATTGGTTACAGGTGCCTCTAAATGTCTTACAGGGCATAGGGAAAACCTTGCCCCAGCACTCAACAAAGAGTTATCTGGTCCAAAAATGTCAGGGGTGCCCAGGTAACCAGGTTTAGACCTTTCTAAAGGAGTAGGTACAAAACACTGGGAACTAAAACTGCTTTTTAATTAATTTGGGATGAATAAGTATTTAGCAGCATGAAAGAAGGACTGTTACTGCAGGTAAGAGTTAGGAAATTAGAGATGGTTTGAGTTCGTAAGGCAAGTAGAAATTTATGCAAGTAAAAGTACAAAAGCAACAGATTTTGTTATTATTTCAACAAATATTGAATAACTACAAATATTTTTTAAAGATTTATTTATTTATGCATACAGAACTGGGGTATAAGCCAGAGGTGCAGGGTTGGTAAGAAAATTCACCAGAGACAGAGTGGGGAGCAGAACAGGCAGATCGACTTAAGTACACTGCTGAGGGGAGCAACAGGGGAGACAGGAAAGGTCTGCTGCACCATGTGGGTCTCCCCCCTGGCCTGGGATTGAACTTATGCTGAAGCTACTGCGGATAGCTTCATAGTGCTGTGTTTTAACCTGTTGTGCCACCAGGGAGGGCCCTGAGTAACTGAAAAGCTTTTTCTGGAGCAAGATAAAAGAAGACTATATGTAAAAAAAAAATATTGAATTTTGGTTGTATGCAAAGCTCCTGCAGGGAAAATAAAGATGAGTGAAATACAGTTCCTCCCTTCAAAAAGCTTATAGATTAGTAGGAGGTGGCATGAGAAGTGCAGTGTCTTATAAAGCAGTATGTTATGTGGAAGGAGAAATAAGGAAAGGAGGGCAATAAAAATTATGAACCTTAAAAGGAAAACATACCATGTTTAGTTGGGAAAGTAAGGTGAGGCATCATGGGGAAACTCCTATTGGAAATGTATCCCTAAAAGGGGCAGGACAACAACCGAAGGGGACAGTAGAAAGGCATCCGCGACAGATGGGACAGCAGATGGTCCGTGGCTAGGAGGAAGGGATGTATGGAGTGTGTTTGAGGAATAATCAATAGATAAGTTGACTCAGAGTCCCAATGGGAAGTAGTTGGAAATGAGACTAAAAATGAAAACCCCAAACAAAAGAAAAACAAAGACAAGCACCAAGACTGAGGTTTATATCAGATTGGCAAGATGGAAAAGGGGTGATGAGAGAGGCAGAGTTTATGGGACTGGGATATTGACTGCATGTTGCTAAATAAAGGATTGGAATGACTGAAAGATGATCCGTGGTTTTAAGTGTGGATGTCTGGGGACATTAATAGAGAGAGAAGGCGGGAGGATGGATTGGTTTGTTTAGAATGGAAGGATGATGTATTCAAGTCTGCCAGGTTGAGTCTGAGGTCACAGTAAGTTATCCAAATGGTGGAGAGGTTGAGCAAGCTCCTAGTAGCATGAGTTCTAAGGTAGAAATAGAAATATGGAATTATTTCAGAATGATCATTGAGGTTTTGAGAATGGATAGATTACTCCAGGTGGTATCTGTTGAGAAGGCTACACCAGTTCCTTAGCTGTAACTGTCTTTGGTGATGAAATCTGGAAGAGAAGTCAAGAGATGCAAGGAAATGTAATATACAAACAGAATGTTGTGTTAAGTCGGCATCACAATGTTAAAAGAAGTTTTACAGGCCCTCTCTGGTGGCGCAACGGGTTAAAGCACAGCACTAAGAAGCTTAAGCCACTTCCGCATGAGTTCAGTTCCCGTCCGCCCGCCTCGGAGGAGATCCACATGGCCTGGCAGACCTCTCCTGACCCACCTGCTGTTCCCCTCAGCAATGTACTTCATAGATCTGCCTGTTCTGCTCCCCACTCTGTCTCTGGTGAATCCTCTCACCTTCCACATCTCTGACCTGTACCCCAGCTCTATATGAATAAATAAATAAATCTTAAAAAAAATAATAAAAAAAGAAGTTTTACAAAAAATAAGTTTTACTTGAGAATTCTCAGCAGTGCTAAATAGTACAGAAAGAATGTGGCAAAGGGAGTTGAAACCATGTCTAAGACTTGTACTTCATCATGAGAAGGCTGTTGAGTGATTGCCTAGTAACTGTGGTGGAAAGAACATGGTAAAGAATGAAGACAAAGTTCCCGCGAACACAGACTTTCCCAGAGTCTCTGTTGGCAGAACAGTCACTTACTAATTTTGTGACATTCTTTCCTCGGTCATTCACTTCTTCAGCATACACTTAGTGAGAGAGTATCTGTTGTTTATCTACTACAGGGCGGGTAGCTAGAGGTGTACAAGGATGAACTTAAGGCATTGCATTTCCAACACCCAAATTTCTTGAAAAAAAAAAAAGATAGGAGGAAATGTTTAGGTTAAGCTTCTAACTCCTAGAACTTTGTATTGTCTGTATTTCTCTAATTAAGCTCATGCGGCTTAAACGTTGACATCCGACATAAAGGACTATGTCTAATTCTACTTGCCCTTACGCTACTTTCACTAAGGAGGAAGTGTCTGGTAAAACAAATAAAATGGAAATGATGGGGGAGGGCAGAGTTAAAATAAATACATAAACTTGCTCCAGCACAATTGCCTATTCGGAGAAGAAAAATAATTTGAGTTTTCAATTTTATCTGCTGTTTTCAGAGTTTGGTGAAAACGGAGGCCTAACTGCTTCATTTTAATATTTATTACTGAAGGGGAGATGGGAAATAGCTGAATGAATTTTTATGAACCAAAGAGAGAAAATAATACTTTTAAAGTAGAGTTCCAAATTGGAAACTTTTTGCCATTGGAGTGTAAGAGAACACATTAAGTGGCTCTTTCTGTTCTGTATGTACCTCGTTAGAGTGCTGGTACCCTAAGCTGGGTGATTCCTAGCCTGGGTATGGTGTATATTGAGAGTTTGCCTTCATGTTTACGTCACCATGCGTGTCTTTATTGCTGACAACTTTTACTTCCCTACTTCCCTTGTGGAAAGGATTACAACATCCACCTTCTCATGTCTTTTTTTTTTTTTTTGTAAAGATTTTTTTATTTATGCATACAAGAACTGGGGCGTAGGCCAAAGGTGTGGGGGTAGAGTGAGAGGATTTACCAGAGACAGAGTGGGGAGTAGAACAGGCGATCTACTGAAATACACTGCTGAGGGGAGCAGCAGGCGGGTCAGGAGAGGTCTGCTGCACCATATGGGTCAGCTCCCTGACCAGGAATTGAACTTGTGCTGTAGTGGCTGCTGATAACTTCATGGTGCTTTGCTTTATTTAACCCGTTGTGCTACCGGGGAGGGCCCACCTCTTCTCATGTCTTAAGGAAAGTTTATAGTCAGATACTAGATACAATTTTAATTTTTTTCTGTACTATTGCTATTGGAAATGTGTAGACCATATAAGCAGTTCTCATTTGAAGAACATGAATGTTTAAAATACAGAAGTGTAGAAAATACAAAAATAGCAACACAGTTGCTAGAAATTCCCAGCCGTATAACTAGTGAAGGTCTCAGTTGGCATGACTGGCAGACATCAGTTACTGCTTTTGAGGAATTTTTATTCTAAAAATAGATGGAGACGTCATGCAGTGTTAGGTTGTTACATGAATTTGTTTTTTGGAGATCAAAATATATCCGCTTTAGTTTTGGTTTTGACAAAGTTAATTTTTTGACCTTGATTGAATTTTATGTAAGCCTATTTTGTATTAAACTCGGTCCTTATTTATAGTGTGAACACCAATGTATTTCATTATCAGCTCAGTGATTAAGTCTACAGTGCTTTCTTAGGTGCTGTAATAAGTAACAATTACAAAACCAATCCAAAAATTATGAAACAATTCTAATCTCGTGGTTATAGAAAATTCTATAGCCAATGCTCTTCACTAATGCTGTTGATTAATATAAAACTTGACTTGTGAAGTAGGGGTACTGTAAAATAGAAAAAGTACAGAGACTGGAATTACAGTGAACAGTTACAATAAGTACCCAGGAAACTTTTTGCTGTCTGAGTTTGGGATATACTATTTTTGTAATTTATTGACATTAAAAAGTGATAGGGAAAAGAAAGGAGAGAGAATCACAGTATTTGGTCTTTATTAATAGAAGGTGTGAAAGAGGTAGAAGCTACTGAGTAAGAAGAGTTCTTAAAAGTTATTCATAGATGCTTAGGCAGCTGTATTTTGCATTATGGTAGATAATAGGGATATGGGTGATGTTTTCTTTTCCAGCAATCTTTTCACAACAATTTCTACTTACATGAATGCTCAGAACTGCTGATATAATTACAAGTATCCATTCGATCTAAAATATGCTCATAAAGGTCTACTAAAAATACATCTGTTTAAAAGTGGTTCTGTTCAGATACAGTTCTTTAATGTTCAGTTTTCAGAAGACAGTGTTTGAAACCCTGGGCTTGGTGGTTCGTTTTAAGCACCAGATCCCAGGGCTCCCCCCCCCCCATTTCCTGGTGCAATGGCTTGAAAAGACATAGAAAGGGGGGAAGTGAGCATCAAGAAGGGAAACCAGTGAAGGACAGTCTCTCTGGCACAGAGTGGGGAAATTTGGTTAGTGGTTCCACAGCGAACTGAAGAAGGAACCAGAAGCTCCTTCCCCTCACTAAAGCCAGAGTGTGGCTAGGTGAGCTGAGCAATGCCAAGTATGGAGGCGAGGGCAGGTCAAGGGGCTGTCAGAGAATATGTAACTAGCAGCTGGAGTGTGGATGTACTTCTGTGTGTCTCTCACAGCCTCTTCCTTTCTTATGAGTCCTCCTCACTAGACTTCCATGATCCTTTCAAGAGGTAGAACTGACATGTGACCCTTTTGCTTAGATGCTTTCAGGGGCTGATTGTTTTGGGGCTCAAGGCAGGCATCCAAATGTGGCCTTCTCCTGCCTCTTGGTCCTGTGTCCATTACGTGTTCTGTGAGGCTACAGCTACACTGACTTGTGGGTGCACCTCACCTTGCACTCACTCTAGTGCCCACACATCCTTCTTGCCCCTCTTTCCCAGTTAGGTCCCAGCTTTCCTTCAGGTCTTGGTGCCATCATTTCAGTTCCATAGGGGTCATCAGAAATCTGTTCTCAAGGCACTCGGTGATTCCAACTGCACGGTCATTTTCATAATCATTGACTTAGTATTTGTTTCACCTACTAGACGATGAGGGCAGGGTGAGATCTGGTTTTGCACACCATTATCCCTCCCTAACATTTAGCACAGAGATTTGGAAAACGGGATACTTCTGAGAAATGGGATCTGCATCGAAAGTCCCGAGTTGACTCTGCTTTCCTTACTGTCTTTACAGGCTGCTGGATGTCCTTACTGATGTAACATCATCTGCTCCTCCTCCCTCTCAGCAGACTACTTTTCCTTTCAGTCCAGACAAAGATATATGTCTCTAAAAGAGAGGTAGATAGAATCCACAAAAAATTCTGCCAGGGAGCAGCTCAACTTATAGAAGGAGATTATTTTATCAGGAAAATAAAACATCCCCATGGATTTTATTAAGAAACTATTCTTCAAAAGAAAGAGATCACCATTTTCTTAAGGCTTCAGAGGAATTGTTCCCTCTTGTAATAGATTGGCCATGAGATATGAGACTATCTTGGAAAATGTTTCTCTGCTTTGAACAACACTTAAGGCCATGTTGCAAGTGTGAAACTACAACTCGCGTGCTTGGCACTGAGGACATGAGGAAGGATTACATAGAATTGAAAAAATGTGACAGCAGCCTCAAGAGAAATAATGATGACAAGAGCCAGCATTTATTGAGCACTTACTAGTGCCCACACATTTACATGTTTTAGCTATTTTAATATTCACATCCCCATGAAGAGCATATTACCATTAACTTCATTTAGAAAACCTTTGTACAGGAATGATTAGAAAATTGGGCATTCAGAAATATCGAAGTAGTGAATTAGAAAGAAAAATTGTGAAAAATTTCCAAGCATAAAGAAAGGGACGAACATGTGGAACATGAGAATGTGGAATAAAGTATAGTAGTTTTCAATCCAGACAACGGTAACTTGTGTACTCTATTTGGGTAGTGATGTTTTAAATTTTCTTCTTTATACTTTTAATATATATATATATTTTAAGCGGGAACACTAAAAAAGACACTGGTCTTTTTTTTTTTTAATATTTATTCATACAGAACTGGGGTACAGGCCAGAGATGGGGAGGGTGAGAGGATTCACTAGAGACAGAGTGGGGAGCAGAACAGGCAGATCGATGAAGTACACTGCTGAGGGGAGCAGCCGGTGGGCCAGGAGAGGTCTGCCTCGCCATGTGGTCACCTCCAGGGTGGGGATCGAACTCATGGGAAGTGGCTTAAGCTTCTTAGTGCAGTGCTTTAACCCCCTACACCACCAGGGAGGACCCAAGACACCGGTCTTTTAATAGAGAATGCAGTTGGCAGAAAACATCTTAGGTTTTTAATGAGGAATCTTAAATAATTCAATAAAATTAAATTACATGATAGGTGGAGTTTAGGGAGCTAGGTGAGAGAAAAGTATCCAGGTGGGAGGTAAGCCTCCTACTTGGGAAAATACACCAGAGGGATTCATGCTACTGAAGAAGCACTGGACTGTGTCTTCCATTATTTAAAGGAAAATAAAACCTGGAGTATTTAGAGAATTCATATAAAAGTGCTGAGAAAGTGGTCATCTACAGTAATGAGAAGCCAGTTAATAATTTATGTTTATAATTTAAATAACTAATTTAGTTAAAGGTCTATTCATAATTGCCTGTTTTATGATGAGTTCTTGCATTTATCCCCTCCTGGGTAAACCTAGCTGACCCTAGCTGTCATGACCCAAGATACCATCTGCTGGCAGGTGAAGAAATGGCAAGTTAAATTTTGGGAGAAATAAACCTACGGTGGGGTGGTCCGGTCATAGAAATTCAGATCTCTTCGGTGATACTAAAGGTCAGGTTCTTTGAAAGTGCCAGTACTGTCTTTGTGCATTTACTTATTCTAGCTCATATTTCAATGAGGATAGTGTAAGTTTTCCTGGAAGAAAAATTATCGATCAAACTCACATAGAATTTAAAATTTCTTATTTTCTAATAGTAGTGTTTTGTTTTCTGATTTACAGAATTTCCCCCTTAGTGCTATGTGACTTTTATCTTTGCTGATAAAGGATATTTTATGTTTTCTAATCATCAGCTTGAGGTGGACTTTCTCAGAAACTGGCATAGGTTCTCAACACCATCTTTTGGGGGTGGAGGGAGAAATCCTTGACTTAAATTGAAGAAAAAGTGATACTGAGAACAAAGGTCATAATTTCTTTAACTTGAGATAAATTTCAAAATACTGTTTGAACTATTTCAAAATACTGTACAACTATTAACTAGGAACCATTATAACATATTCTTGTAAAGAGCTTTTGATTAAAATACGTGCTTATCAATCATTTTCCAGGTTTGATTATACCGGGAATTAAGAATGAAATATGGACCTGTAGCCATTTGTACTTCTGCCCTTTGTAAGTTTCTAGGAGATAAAGAGATTCTAAAAATTCCATATATGAAGTGGTCAGTGTCATAATATTTTTCCTCTCTACAATTTACAGTTGAGAGTTCATTCTTAGAACACAAATTAAATGTGATGACAAGTGTTATTAATGGCTACAGAGGCAGCCCCCTGACTCACAAGTAGGTCCTGGGAAAGACCAAAGACTTTTAAGAACAGTGAACCAGGAATACTTATTTCAGATGTGCTGCCTCTGCCAGGACTTTCTTCTCTTTCTCCTTCCCTTCCCTTTCATTGCTCTGCTTTAAAACATCTCCATTTACTCCGTGTTTTTCACTTTCCCTTTGAGTTTCTATGGCTGCAGTGGCTGCAATGGCTGCAGTCTGTTCTTACCCTTGCTTTTCCTGTGGGAGTCCCACCAGACCTTCTTTGACACTGTTTCATCCTCAGAAACACACAAGACTCTTTAACCCCTTGGGTTATCATAGTTACAATTCTTTGTCTGTATTTTATCTTTCTCTAGAATCTTGAAAAATAAAGAAAGGGAGGATGTGTTACAGGAGGACAACATTGTGATTTTTGATGATTTGTAAATACTTGTTCAGAAAGAACCCCCCAAGACCCCAAGGGTGGACATGTCTAAAGCCTTTTTTGAGTGCTTCAGGGGCCTGAGATTGAGGTGGTAGTGAAACTTCCGTTGCCAGCCCTGCTTGGAAGTGGTTACTACAGTGGAAAGGGGAGCTGTGGAGCTGGTCTATAAAATCCTGGAGGAAAAGAGGAGGAAAGAGAAATCATTAGGAAAGGAAAGGAAAATCATTAGGAAATCAAAGGAAAGGAAAGCAAAGAAAACAGATAGAGAAGTAGAGAAGGGAAAAGAGGGAACTAGTTTTACAAAGATCCCCAGGGAGACCTGTTGGAGGTGGGGAGGATCTCACCTTCTGGTTTCATCTTAGGCTCTCACTGAGACTCCTGGTCTCTGGTGAGGCTGATGTGGGGTGAGGGAGGAGAGTAGATTCAAAGCTTGGAGTCCTACTGTCCTAGACTACTTCTCCCCAAACTGGTCTATAGATGCATTATAATATCAGTAAAATTCCAGCAGATTTTTTTTTCAGCAGATGTTTTTGATAAAAATTGATAAATTGAGTATAAAATTTCTATGGAAATACAAAAGACTTAGAATAGCCAAAAACAACTAGAAAAAATTTAAGAGAACAAAGTTAGATGACTAGCTTGCTGATTTCAGCATTTATTATAAAACATTAGTCATCAGACAGTGTGGTATTGGCATTAAACTAGATGAATAAATCAGTGAAACAGAATGGAGGTCCAGAAATAGACCCATATACGTATGGCCAGCTTCTTTTTGATGAAGATGCAGAAGTATCTTCAGTAGAGAAAGTATAGTTTTTAACCAATGGTGTTGAAAAAATTGTATATCCATATGTAAAATATGTGCTTCGGTCCACACCTTACATCTTACCAAAAAAATTGTCTTGAACTGTATCTTAAGCCAAAATGTCAAACCTAACTCTGTAATAATATTTTTGTAAGAAACCAAGGGAGAAATCTTTTGGGTTATGCAAATGTTTTGTAGACATATAACCTAAAGTACAATCCAAAAACAAATTAATAATTGGACTTTATCAAAACTGAAACATCTGCGCTTTGAAAATGTTATTTGTAAATGAAAAAGACAGGCCACAGACTCAGAGGAAATATTTTTGATCTTGTATCCAGAATATTTAAAGATCTTGTATCTGAGCTTATAACAAACAGTTTTTAAAAGTGGCAAAAGATTTGAATAAACTTTTAAAACTAAGGAGATATATAGATGTTACCTAAGCACATTATAAAGGCTCAACATAATCATTAGAGAAGTGCAAATTAAACTCACAACATGATACTCATAAACGTCTACTAAAATTGTTAAAGTTAAAAAACCTGGCCATACATACCGTGAACAGCTGGCAGGTGGAGGAATGGGGTCTCTCATACACTGCTAATGGGAATGTAAAATGGTCCAACCGTTGTGGAAAACACTGGGAATTTCTTAAAAAGTTAAAATTTCACCTTGTGAAATCAGGAAGCCATTCCACTGTTAGGCATACAAAAAAAAAAAAGTGTATATTCAAAGACAAACACAAATTGTCATATTGGCTTTATTTATAATAGTTACAACTGTACACAATCCAGTTGTCCATCATCAGGTGAATGAATGAATTCACTGAGACATACCCAGACAATGATGTTCAGCAGTAAAAGGAATGAAGTATTGATGCGTGAGTGAACCAGCACTATATGAATAAATTCTAAAATAATAGAGTAAAAGTCAGACACTCCCACCCTCCTAAAGAGGGCATACTGTATGGTCTTGTGGGTATAAAATCTGAAAAATTGCTCAAGTCCCAAAATTAGCTAGCAGATCATTATTTACCTAGATAGGGAGAGGGATGGATGATAGGGTGGCTAGAGGAAGAGAACAGTAAAGAGTTATAGAGAAACTTTTGTTGGTGAGTTGTATGTTCATTTTTGAGGTGATGGCAATAACTCCTAGGATGTATACAAAAGTCAGAATTTACCTGTGTATTTTAAATATATGCAATTAATAGTATATCAGTTATACTTTAATAAAGTTCATAAAAGGAAAAAAGTGCATTACTTTTCACCCACCAATGTGGGTTTATTCTTACTGATTTAAGTGTGTGTGTGAATTCTTTTTGTGCTAGTAATATTTAACTATTTTAAACATGGTATATTATGGGCAGACTTAAAGTGACAAACTTTGAAGAACCAATATTTCCTGAGGTCTATTATGAAATAAAACGATAATTATTTACTAAGTCAAAACTTTCTGTACACAACACTATGGAAATTACAGTGTAATGTCATGCTTTGCATGAGAGTTGGAAACTTTTTATCTCCTACATTTGTTAATTTGTTCCTGAGGTATTTCTGTGTGAAAAGCCTGTTGTCCACTTACTACATAAAGTGCAGAAAAAGAAGTTGCATAGAACTGACTTCTATAGAGGCTGATATTTTAGTTGTGAAGGTGAGATAGTTATACATAATCAAGTTGGTAGCAAAGGAAGCCTTTAACTGAAATTAAGAGTACGTTTATTTCCTGTAATTCTTTCATTTTTAGGTACTGATCGAAAGATACAAATTTCTTCTGCAGAAGATAATGACATTTTCTTGTATTTTGGATTCTTTATTAATCTTTCACCTTGTATATATCTTATAAGCCACATGCCTTTATTGTAATTATATATAATATATATATGTATATTGTAATTATATATAATATATATATGATAAGAGAATTTAGTTCTACATTTATTCTCCTTTTGTACACAAGCCCTGATTTGCAAATAAAATGTACTGCTGGCCTAGTGACCTCCACAGGAGATTCTAGCAGTAACATTCAGTCTACTAACAGCATTTTTTCTAGATGACCTCTTTAGCTAGGAAGACTTTCCTTAGATGATTCATGCGATGTGGGAAACCTAAGATACTGGAGAAGCACTTACCTTTTCTACTGATCTTATGTGGTGTTCCTGGGACCCCTTTTCATGGTCTACATCTTTACTTCCCTCCCTCCCACCCTGTTCCCTCCTGTAGAGTTAGAGCTGAGCTGGGCCTATTGCTGGGTCCCAGGCAAGAGGCATCTGTATTTCACTGAACATAATTCCTTCTAGTTTCATCCATATTGCTGCGAATGGCATTAGCTTATCCTTTTTGATTGCTGAGTAGTATTCCTTAATAGTATAATATATATAAAAATAAAGTTAATTTTAAAAAAAGGAGGCATCTGGATTTACATCTTGGGTGCTAACACTCCTGAGCTGCTGAACACTCCTGAGCCACCAGCTTCTTTAACCTGTGCTGCATCTCTGTGTACGTTGAGTTTCTGCATGGGGAATATTATCAAGGATGAAGTCGACCTGTTGTGCCTGAGCCATCATTTTTAAAATCATTTTGTATGCTCCCAACTCATAGCCTCTTTATCCTTTTTTTGGCTCATCATTTCTGTACTGTTCTTCATATTAATGCCTGCTTTTAGGGGGGAAATATTCTTTTATTAGCTCTACATAATGTGAATTTAAGTCAACTTTCACTTGAAGCATTTGCATTTTAAACTTTTTGTCTGAGTGTGGTGTGAAAGGGATCTATTCAGGGAGAAAAACTACTGTAGAATTTAGTGGCCAAGGGCCCTCCCTGGTGGCATAGCTGGTTACAGCACAGCACAAAGAAGCTTAAGCCACTTCCACATGAGTTCGATCCCCACCTGCCCCGGAGGTGACCACATGACACGGCAGACCTCTCCTGACCCGCCTGCTGCTCCCCTCAGCAGTGTACTTCGTCAATCTGCCTGTTCTGCTCCCCACTCTGTCTCTGGTGAATCCTCTCACCCTCCCCATCTCTGGCCTGTACCCCAGTTCTGTATGAATAAATAAATAAATCTTAAAAAAAAAAAAGAATTTAGTGTCCTAGCACATGGTAGTTTATATTTCAAAGCTCTGAAACCTGGGTAACGTAAACATTCTTCATGTGGAACCTGCTCATGCTGAACTGGCCATTGTTGCTTCTCGGTTCATACTCTAGTGGCTTGCTGGAATTGCTGCGTGCTGGTTTGGACATGCCGTTGCCTTCTTGATTGCTGTTTTTAAGAACAGAAGCAGAATCTACCCAGACTCTCTAAGACTATACCCGGAGCTGGCAACACATGTTACTTCCAGTGCAGTCTGGTCAAAGGAAGTTAGGGACTCCACCAAGACTGGAGGGAAAGAGAGCTCATCTCTTGATGGAGTGTGCAGCACCCACATACAGGGAGGGGAAGGGTCAAGGTGGCCAGTTTTATAGATGATTCAGTATACTAAAATTGCCAAGGTTCTTTTTTTTCTTAACCCCCTTGCTTCTGTCTTTCAACTTTCTTGTCCCTGTCTATTAATATTTGCTTATTGGATCTCCATCCAATAAAACACACTCAACTTAAATTTCACTGCCTTTGTTAAGCGACCGACCTTGTATTTATCATACAAATTGGGACACTTTGGGAGGGGATTTGGCTTCTAAAAGCACAGCAGGTCTGAAACTAGGATTCTTCCTGGCACATAGGATTGTGAGCCTCTTCTGAGTTTTTTTTATTCATGGGCGGTCTTCCCTTCTGCTGAATTTGTTTGAATCTCTGATGGGACACCCTTCATTCTCTGATATTTTGGGTTCAAGTAACTGTCACTGCTTGCTTACATGGTTCTTTCCTAGAAAGAAGGTGCACCATCTTTATTTGCCTTTCTAGAGCATGCTGCTTGGTGCTGTGCATATAGCAGTATTTAGTTGTGGATTGAAGAGGAGAGTGGAAGACAGAAAAACCAACACTGATTTTGTTACGTCATTCAGAATGTCTTAGAGGATTGAATGGCTACCATCAGCCTTAATTTCTCATAATTTTATCTCTCATATGACCCTGGGCAAGTGGTCTTTCATGTCTAGATACCTGAATTTCTTAATATCAGAAATGAGGGAAATATAGCTATCATTTAATTCCCCCCACACCCCCATGCATATGTGAATTTGGAGTTATTAGATAGTTGGAACTTTAAAAAATGTGTAATTGACACATAATGTTATATTAAAGATATTTGGAGATTTTAACTCTCAATACTATAGTATCTGAAGTGTATGAAATTTATTTTTCTTTAAGAATAGAAAGGAAACTTTTAACTTAATTTCTTACATTTATACAAAATATGAAACAAAATAATGTTCCCTTTTTTAAAAAAAAATTATTTATTTAGACATACAGAACTGGTGTACAGGCCAGAGGTGCAGGATGGTGAGAGGATTCACCAGAGACAGAGTGGGGAACAGAACAGGCAGATCAATGAAGTACACTGCTGAGGGGAGCAGCGGTTGGGTGAGGAGAGGTCCACTGTGCCATGTGGGTCACCTCCCTTGCCAGGGATGGAGCTCACACGGCCCACTGGAGCGGCTGCAGCTAGCTTGCAGTGTTGCAAGCTAATTGCGCCACCAGGGTGGGCCTCCCCTTATTTTTTAAGGGATAGTATTACTGCATCCTAAACAAATACATTGAAAATCAAACTACTGTGGTACAAATTGTATGAAGAATCTGATTCCTGGTAACACGGAGTTACATGGTTCCAGCTTTAAGTAAGATAATTCCAAGTTTAAGTTGTTACATGGTTTCCAGATTTAAGCAGGATGTTAGTATACCTTTAAGTCCCTCCTCCTGAGAGGCCCACAGAAGCAGGTAATACAAGGCTGGTGCTGGTGCTGGTGCTGGTGCAGGTGCAGGTGCTGGTGCTGGTGCTGGTGCCAGCCTTGTGAATGTGGTCAGATACAACTGGAATTCATGGTAGTCAGAGCTCATTGTAATTAACCCTCATGGTCATTTTTCTCTCTCTCTTTTAGATTTACTTATTTAATATTTATTTTTGTTTATGCATACAAAAACTGGGGTGTAGGCCAGAAGTGTGGGGGGTGAGAGGATTCACCAGAGACAGATTGGGGAGCAGAGTTGGATCTACTGAAATACACTGCTGAGGGGAGGACAGGGCGGGTTAGGAGAGGTCTGCTGCACCATGTGGGTCAGTTCCCTGGCCAGGGAGTGAACTTATGGTGTAGTGGCTGTCTACTACACTGACTTTAACCCCTGAACCACCAGGAAGGCCCCCTCATGGTCATTTCTACCTCAAGCTCTATTCTAATGCAACTTCTTTGTTGCCTCTCTTTTGGGGGGTGATGCTGTTACTGAGCCTCAGCTGTACTTTCTGGTTCTATGCCAAATGTCCCGCAGTCAACTGCTGAGAATCCTGAAAGATGGATCAAGTATCATTACTCCTGTAGAAATTGTTACATGAAATGGCTTTTTACCATCAGCACAACATGGTGGAAGCCCTTGAGCCAGATTGTTTATACTTAGCATCTGTAGAAAGTTGTTTCCTTCCTTGTATGATATTGGGTACTTAATGCTGTAGTCAAGCCATAGGCTCTCCTTTCCGCCTCAGTCTCTCAATTTCAGACACCCAACATGGAATTCCTGTCAGAAGTCATTTTAGAGTGGTTCTTGAAACCTATAAGGACTTCCTGAATTATGAGACTTCCCTAGGCTCACGTTGGTGTGAAGATGCCAGTGTGTCTGTGGTAACTAGGATTTATTTTAGAGCATCCCTGTAGCTTTGCATTTCATGCTACTTGGAATCTAGAGAACCCCTCTTGGGGACAATGAAATATGCCAGGCACATTTCTCTTGAGCACATGTTTATATTTCAGTGTGAAGAACCCCGTACGTTTGCTAAGAATTTATCTAGCAAAGGTTGCAGTTTCTCAAGTTCCTTGTAAAGTTTTTATGGTTGATATGACCTCTGGAGTAATTCACATCTTAATGCACTGAAAAGTATCAGTGTATAAACTTCTTGATCATTGTGGGACTCTACTTAGGCATAATTACAGATGTGTATGTGCATATTTGGAGGATATTTTCTCTCTTAGACAATTGGACCCGTGTCCTTCCCCCAAAAATTACAGCACCTTAGAAGGTGCTGTTTAAGTTATATGGTAGAGGTTCTGTTACTCACCACTGTTCTTTAGCTGCTAGGAGATGTGAGGTATTCTCTTTCTCATTTAATTATTGTACTTTTATAATTTTTAGCCATTTGAAAGGAAATCTCTAGAATATGCTAAATACTTTCCAGTTCTTTTAAATCAAAACCAGTAAATGTAATTGGATGAGTTTTTTGATGACTCAGTCACTAGCTTTCAAATTGTCAGCTGAATAGTTATATACTGCATATTAATGAATATAGGGAAAAATTCTATGATCAAATAAATTGGGTAAATGCTGGATTAAAAAAGTTAAATAATTTTCCTTTTTCAGGATTGTTTGGAGCCTTTATCATGCTCATATGCATTTTAAATCTCCAGGGAAAGTAGTAAATCAGAGTTTTTCTTAACTATAATGGAGCCAGAGACCCCTGTTTGGAGACCCTTATTTGTGTTACATTTATTATGGTTCCTAAAGGAAATCTAGAGAACTTTTGGGGGAAATGCTGGCTGAATGGCATAGCCTCTAAAGCCATCAGTATATACAGAATTATTTGCCTCTACACCAAATAATTCCAATCTGCTGCTGAATTTTTATGTTCCCTTTTAAAATACACTTTTTGTACAGGCTTGTTTTATTTTGTAGTTTTCACGTGTCACTGTGAGTGTTTCGCCACTCTTAACTGCCTGATACCCTCCTCTCTTTCCACATCAATTATGATTTGGTTTCTCATGTAATTTGGTCATCCATACCATTCAAACTTACATACTTTTGGAAGTGAAAGGAGAGTGTAAGTTAATAGCTACACTGGGACAGTAGCTGCAAATGTGACTCCCTTGGGTAATCTGAGATTGTTTTGGCTAACACAAAATCCAATATAAAGTAATTTACTTAAACAATAGAGAAATTTTACTGACTCATGTAACTGCAAATCTCGAAGAACTGAGTTGTCGGCTTCCTGTACAGCTTGGTCAGGCATCTGGCTTCATTTACCTGTTCCTTGTGTAAGGTTTATCCTTTGGCAGGTTTGCATCATGGTCAGACTAATTGCATTGCATTCAAACCTTACGTCTTGCCATCCATGTTGCATAGCTTGGTCTGAAAAGAAGAGCATCTTTGCCTAGAATTTTAGTCCATGTCCTGAGCTTTGTACTGATTGCAAACCACTCCCCCAGGAATTCTCAGAGCCCTTGGTTTGGATTTCTTGCAGCAACAAGTGTGAAGGGAGTTGGGGTCATTCTGATAGCATCGTGGTTATCAGAGACCGTGCCTGGAGAATGGCAGTGTCACAGTGGAAGTGTACAGATGGACACTGGGGAGAAAACCATGTTGTCTGTTACATATTCTTGATTTATTTTTCTAGCTCTTTAAGAGACTTGGCAACCAGCTAAGTTTATTAGAATTCTCTATAAAGTAACAAGAAGGCTTTAGAGGCCCTCCTGTAATGACTGTGCATGAATACTGGGCTTGTCACATCTCTTTGGAAGATTTTTTTGCTTTCTTCCTAGATCTCAGTTGTGTTCCAGGCAGGTTAGGCCAAATGAATGAGCACAGATACTTGAAATAATTATGAAGGATTTGTCAATAAATAACTGAGAAAATATTAAGAAATTCACCTGTAATCATATTGTTTGTGACTATTTTATTACACAAGTAATGTATGTTAATCATTAAAAATACAGATAAGCAATTTGAAGATAATAAAGAACATTTGTAATCCCATTACTTTGATTTAAAAACCAGATTAATTTTTACCTTTGCAGTAAAAATTGCTTGTTTTTATATAAGCTTCTGTGCATGGAAAAGATTAGTCTCTTCTGTCTTGGAAATCAGAAAGAGTAATACTTATTCTGTGCTGTATCTGATATTTTCTTTCCCTCACAAATATTACCCAAATTATGTGATGTAGTAATTTATATTACCTGACTAATGCTTGAGCTACCTGTTTTGCCTTCTCCAAAATGTAGATTGAAAAATAATGGGTTTTCTCAGAAAGGTGAAAATGTTTCTCTTAGGCACAAATTATTTTCTATTTACAAAGCTGTTATATTTATTCAGCATATCACAAAGGAAAGCTGTTTTTGAAAATGACTACTTTGAGACAAACATTTCTTCATCACTCCATCAGAACTTTATAATGAATTTGATGCAAGCTGATTTCTGAAGGGCTTATCATCCAATTCTGAATATTTAGGGCCATGTTAAGAGTTTCATGACAGTAAATTTGGGGTCCAGGTGTGATACATGAGAAGGGATGGGTGTTGCTGGGTGAGGTAGAGCTTTTGGGAAGAGTGCAGTCACTCTAGTCTACCCCTTCACCATAACATCTGAATCCCAACTTCCTCTGCAAAAGGAGGATAATGACATTTAAACCTAAAGAGATGTTTGCAGGATTAAATAAATCAGGATCTGTAAAACTTGTCAGAAGGTGGGCAGATTCTAAGTGATGTTCTGAAACCTCAAGTTGGAAGACCTCTCAGAGGTCTTCTGGTCCTGCCTCCTACTAGTGCAGAAATCGTCCTGAAGCATCCCTGATAGTGGGTCTTCAGGCTCTCCAAAGCCAGTCATCCAATGCTTCAGAAGGTAGCTCATACTACTTTATGGTCAGCTCTGTTCTCAATGATAACAACATACATTTTTTTTTTTTTAATAATTTACAGGATGTTTGTTCATCCCTTATTTTAGCTACGTAGGGAAGATACTACTGTGACAGCCTTCTATTCAGTGGCTGTTTATTGTGCAACTACTGTATGGCAGGCAGTAATCTAGGCAACAGAGATTCAGCATTGAGAGTAAAACACTCTTGTCCCTGTCTTCCAAAAGTTGTTTCTATTGCAGGGGTCTGTAAACTCTAGCCTTTACTTTCTCAACCTGGCAGATAAGGTAGATATGAATTATTGAATATAAATCAAACAAACATGTCTTTTCAACTTCTTGTAGTGCAGGATGTTATGAGAGAAATAGCAAAAGGCACCAAATTTAGCTTGGAAGTAAGAGAATGCCCCTGAGAAGGTGATATTTTAGTTAGATTAAAACAGAACTAGACTGTGAAGGTATGAGTAGCAAATATTGGAGATATCTCCTATGATATCTGGATGGAAAAGAGCACAGGAGATTTGAAGAGCTGAACAGAGTCCAGTGTGGCTAGGGTTAAGTGAGCAGGGAAGATAGGTGGTTAGAGATTCAGCAGGAGGGGTGGGAAGAGGTCAGACAAATCATACAGGAGCGTCTAAAAGCCTTGTTCTTTTTCTAAGGACATGGGATATTACTGAAGTGTTTGCAGCAGATTTGCAGTTTAAAGTCATTATGTGGATGTGGAGAGAAATGATTGGATTTGCTATTTGGTGGACTCTGATTTGGGAGTGGGGGGTAGGTTGACAACCAGACCTGTAATTTAAATATCTGGGTGAATGGAGTTGAGGTGTTTGGTTTTCCATACCAGTGAGACATCTAAGTAGAAATATTGAAGGCAGTTGGCTATTCAGATGTGGGACTTGGGAGGCAAGTATGGCTCCTAGTTAAGAGTTTAGAAGTCATTAGCACTTAGAGTTCTTTGAAGCCACGTGGATGGGTGAGAATGTCTGGGCAAGTACAGAGAGTACCATGCTAGATACAAGTCCTGAGGACTCAACCATGTATGTTTTGGGTGGACAGGGGGGCCTCCAGAGAATGTTAGTACAATGAGGATGTGAACACAGGACTGACTGCTGCTCTACAAGAGTTTGTTCTGGTTAACATCCTCATTTCCTGCAGTCTCTTCTCATACCTGGTTTTGGAACCTTTTAAATAGGCTTGTCACCTTCCTCAGACAGAGTCCAGCTTGGCAGTGTCTTCTTAACTGTGGCAACCAGAACCTCCAAACTCCAAACTGTTCCTGGTATGTTCGTGGTTCATGATAAGGGGATGATTTTGCTTTCTTGTGTTAGGTACTGTTCTTTTTAAAAGTAATTTCAGGTTCTTTTCATTTTTTTAGCTTTTGGGGGTACCTGTTATACTGGGGACTCAGTTTGATGTCAACTAAAACACCTGTGTCATTTTTTTTTTTAAACTACAAATTGCCATTATGTCAAGTCCTATACTTGTATAGTCAACTTTTTGAATCTTGGAATGGAAAATGAAATTTTCATCTGCTACATTTTGGCTCATTCATCTAATCTAGTGTCACCATTTTGAAGCCTGTTTGTTTGTTTTTTTTTTTT
>NW_004567105.1:33684271-33685702 GCF_000260355.1 Condylura cristata
TTTTTTTTTTTTTTTTTTTAATTTCCAACTGAATCAATGATGAAAACTATGGAAAAGAAATGTTTGGAGTTACTTTTGTGGCTTGTTCATGGAAACTTTGTCTATATCAATACCAAACCACTAAAATTCACTCTTAGAGGCTCACAAAGAAAAAACAAGAGAAAACACAAATAAACACTCATAAACGAAGGAGGAGAAATCACAACGACCCAGCAAAAATAAAAAAAAACAAAAGAGAGAGAATACTATGAACAACTATATGTAAACAAGTTCAACAATTTAGCAGAAATGGGCAAATTCCTACAACTCTACAACCACCCACAGCTAGATAAAGAAGAAATAGAACAACTAAATAGGCCAATTACAAGCAAGGAAATTGAAGAAGTAGTCAAAATCCTCCTCAAAAATAAAAGCCCAGGACTAGATAGAATACAAATGAATTTTACCAAACTTTCAGAAAAGAACTAGTGCCTGTTCTACACAGACTCATCCAAAAAATCGTAAAAGAAGGAAAACTATTACATACTTTCTATGAAGCCAACATCACACTAATACCAAAACCTAACAAAGAAAAAACAAAAAAAGAAAATTTCAGACCAATCTCCCTAATGAAAACCAATGCAAAAACCCTCAACAAAATCTTAGCCAACAGAATCCAGCAATGCATTAAAAGAATAATACACCATGACCAGGTGGGCTTTATCCCAGGAGCACAAGGATGGTTCAACATCAGAAAATCAATTAATGTAATCCATCACATCAACCAACAGAAAAATAAAAACCACATAATCATACCAATAGATGCGGAGAAGGCATTCAGCAAAGTTCAGTACCCATTTATGTTTAAGGCCCTTGAAATCCTTGGAATAGAAGGAACATACCTCAACATGATAAAAGCCATATATGACAAACCCACAGCCAATATTATCCTTAATGGAGAAAAGCTGAAAGCCTTTCCCTTGAGATCAGGAACAAGACAAGGGTGTCGACTATTGACACTGCTCTAAAACTTATGTGTTTTATGTGTTATCACAAAACTAGTGGTAAATAACACTTATGTGTTATCACTGGAAGTTCTAGCCGGAGCAACAAGACAGGAAAAAGGCATACAAGGAATCCAAATAGGGAAAGAAGAGGTAAAACTGTCCTTATTCATGTTAATTTACATGGAAAACCCTAAAAACACCACAGAGAAACTAATCAAAACCATCAACCAGTTTAGCAGGTAGCAGGAATCAACACACAAAAATCAGAGGCCTTTCTATATACAACCAATCAGAAGAAGCAGAAACTAAAGCAAAATGAATCAAATACCTGGGAATCAGCCTAACAAAAGGGGTAAAAGATCTCTACAAAGAAAATTACAAAACACTGTTAAAAGAAATACAAGAAGACACCATGAAATGGAAAGACATCCCCTGCTCATGGATC
>NW_004567105.1:33687013-33712784 GCF_000260355.1 Condylura cristata
AAACACATGTCTTTTGCAGCAACATGGATGGAGCTGAAAAAGATCATGCTTAGTGAAATAAGCCAGAAAGAAAAGGAAAAATACCAGATGAATGTACCAGGCGAGAAAATAATAATAATGATGAACAGTTATATGCCAAAGACATTTTATGGGGGTGGAGTGGGGAATGGGATCTAAAATAGTGGAGGGAGGGGAGGAAATGCACTGGACTATGGTGATGGCACATGGGTGACTTGGTGATGGGAAGCCCACGGTGATTACAACCGAGATGGAAAAATACACAAACTGATGTAAAAGTAAATCATTATATTAAAAAAAAAAAAAATCACTCTTAGGGCCCTCCCTGGTGGTGCAGCATGTTAAAGTGCAGCACTGAGAAGCTAAAGCCACTTCAGCATGAGTTCGATCCCCGGCCCAGTAAGTTACCCATGTGGCACGGCATAACTCTCCTGACCCACCCGCTGCTCCCCTCAGCAGTGTACTTCATCAGTCGGCCTGTTCTGTTCCCCACTCTGTCTTTGGTGAATCCCCTCACCACTCCTGCATCTCTGGCCTGTGTCCCAGCTCTGTATGCATAAATAAATTTTTTTTTAATAATCACTCACGGAGACTCTTTTCTAGGAATACCCAGTTGCCTTCATTATACCGTCCCTTTAATTAAAGCTCAATATGGAGATGTAGAGATGTTATCTGAAAGTAAAAGAAGTAACTAGAAACTGAGGATTTCTTGAGAACTTCTTGAATCCTATTCCAAGTGATGGATCCTGATTCAAAGTGTGGACTCAACTGTTTTTTCAAAAAGAGGAGCATTCAGGTCCCCCAATTTTGGATCTGCCTTTTTGCTAGAGACACCTTCCACATGTACTGCCTTCTTAGTAGGCTTCACTGAGTCCTATAAAATACCTAGGATAAATATCAACAGATTGTAGCCTATTCTAGTAAAATCTTCAGGAGCACCGATAGCCTTTCCCAGCATTGGCCAATCTACCTGTGGTTAATCTTTGTTCACAGACAGGAACCCTTTGGGGGCCAACTGTAATTCACTGAATCACAAGCTGTTAATGCTTCTAAAGAGACTGTGTCATAGAAAGCCATTATGAGAAAGGGTAAGAATATGCTCTTCATAGATAAAATTCAAACCCTAAATCAGTAACATAAGAACGATATGGTCTTCTGCAGCCTCGAGTTTTATCAGCACCAAATAAGTCAGTAGATCTTTTAAATGAGCTGTCTGCTTGCTCCTGTCAAAGTTAATTGAAAGATAAGCATCTTGTCCATAAAGTTGGCCAGGCAGGTGAATTCACTGGCTAATTACTCTCAAAGAGAAAGATAAATAACCCCCTCTGTCAAGATCTTCAGCAATTAGGTGCACAATATCAAATAATTTACTTTTTGCTTGATTCTCATGGGAAACAATTTGTCACTAATTCAATCTGGGGACACAAGAGGATACAGTTTTTAAAAGTAGAATTCATGATTAAAGTAGCCAGCCAGTAGTTTCTCCTCTTAAAATCCTTCAGACCCAAATCATCACTGTCTGTTTTATGATATAAACGTTTAGTGCTTCAGTTGTTCAGGCCCTTGAAACAAATGCAAAATCACTTCTTGAGCCCTGTTTTCTCTGCTTGCATGTTTTTTTCTAGGCCATTATCAAATCAAAATGAACTGAATTTTGTTTTCTAGAGAGGGGAAGGAATCAGGTTCTTTAATTTTTATGACTATGTGATGTGCACATATTTGTGAGCAAAACATAGATTATAGTTTTTTTAATAGTTAATAAGGGCAGCTTAGCAGTTTGCAGGGCTCTCTTTTAGAATTTATTATTATTATTAATTACAAAACTAGCAATATCAGCATTTTATTTGAACACTAGCATAGTGTTAGCACTCCATGTGTATTATAAGTTATTTCGCACAGCCTCCTAAGAAGTAGTTTTATCATTTTAGTTGATAAAAGATGAGAATATTGAGGACTAGCAGTGTGAATTTACTTGTTCAAGGTCAAGCAACTAGCATGTTGTAGTGGAGTTCAGAACCCATCCTATCTATATCTGGAACCTGGGCTTACACCTACTATGACGAACTGTGCTTTTATCAGCTCTGATTTGATGTATCTTTTATCGTACATTAAATCATTCCTTTTTTGAAAGTAAGCAGAATGAAAATAATAATATATTGAGTGGCCTTCTGTTAGAATGAATTCATAGCTGTATTTTTGGAAATCTTTTATGATGAATCTTATGTGCAATATGGTGAGTGGACCAGAGACTTGCTTATACAAACACCATCATTTTTCCCAAAGACTTGGCTATTTTTGCACATTTACTTTTACTTACTAAATTTCATTTTCTGTATGTACAAAACTATACTTTGAGCATTAATGGGACACTACCCTTTTCCCTTTCCCAGCTCCTACCACACAAAGGAAGAGGCAGTAGCTTTTAGCATTTAGACTGACAATATCTTTTCAATGAATATGGAAGAATTTGATGATAGTCTGTCATTTGTCAAAAAGAAAGTTTAAATACATGCATATTATCCTATGTCATAAAGCCTTTATTATGATTGATTCTTTCTGAAGCAGCATACTATACAGATGTTTTATTCATGAATTGTTATTTCTGCAAAAACCTCATAGGTTCCTATTTCATTTTCTTCAGATGAATATGCCATGATTTTTTTTGGGTTCAATTTATCCTTATATGGTGGGCACTGTTATTTCTGAGAGGATGATGAACATTGTAGGGCTAGAACACAGATGTTTGTAAAACTTAGTGACTGGTGACTGCAGTTAAATCCCTGTGAGTTTATAGTAGAGATTCTGCAGGCATTCATTGTGCAGGAAAGTTCTGTCTTTGATTTGCACGGCAAGACTGCCATCATACCATGACCATCCGTCATTTGCCTGTGGTAGCAGAGATGATGGTGGGGGGCTTGGAAATAAAAGTAGAGATTTTTTCTAGTAACAGGAGGAACAAGGGATGTGAACTCATCTGTCCGATAAAAGTTTTAAACATTACACATTTTGACTAGCAATATTGTTTGCCCATCACTCTACTTTTATTTGTTGTGGGGGTGGAGGGGTGGGCCCCTTGCTATCCATTTTCAAAATGCAGTGAATCAGTTAAAAACTGAAGGGGCCCTCCCTGGTGGCGCAGCGGGTTAAAGCACAGCACTAAGAAGCTAAAGGCACTTCAACATGAGTTCGATCCCCGCCCTGGAGGTGACCACATGGAGTGGCAGACCTCTCCTGACTCTGCTGTTCCCCTCAGCAGTGTACTTCATCAGTCGGCCTGTTCTGCTCCCCACTCTGTCTCTGGTGGATTCTCCCACCACCCCTGCCCCTCTGGCCTGTACTCCAGTTCTTGTATGCATAAATAAATAAATCTTAAAAAAAAAATACCAAAAACTCTGAAAGAGGAAGACAGGTTGTATCTAATGGTCACATATTTTGGGTAGTACTTTTCTAAGTGCTAAAAAGCTGCCTTTTGCTCTCCTACAGAAATCTTATCCTGAGCATTGGCACATAATCACATTGAACACTGGTATGGCGGTGTCTTTGTTCTTCTTGCATAGTTACGTGAAGAGAGAGCGAGAGAAATAAGTACCCTAGTTAGTGGTTGAAGGCATTATTGCATTATTTGTCCCTCTCATGATAGCACCCCCGTGATATCACCACTGTGCTCTCCTCACTAGACTTTTGTCTGTCATTCCAAACATTAAAACATTAAAGGGAAACTGAAGTTAAGACACTGGTTGCCCTAACTCGATCCTAACTCTGAATTTATAAGAACTAGAGGAAGTACTTGGCTCTACAAATCGAGGCAACAGATTGTTTTTAATGCAGTTCTCATGGTAAATGGGAAAACAACACAGGAAAACAAGCCAGAGCCCTTTCTGGCTTACTTGTTGCTTATCTCTGTTTTGGGCCAAATTATCTCCTCTAGGTCTCCCTTTGGAGCACACTCACTTCTCTCTCTAGGATTGTGCCAACCAACTTCTTAGATTTTCCTGAATGTCCCCTCAGAATAAGGTGGCCTTTAAAGTGTGCTACTGGCTGGATGCAGACAGTTGTGGGGACCGTGATTTTTGACTTGTTTTTGTGCTTGCTTTTTTCTGACTGATTTACTGCTGCCTCTTTCTGGTCCCTTTTCAGAGGTTTTACCCTTAATGCTTCAGGTTATGAGAAACCTGGCACTGACATCCCCCATGAAAATGTGTTAGAAGCTACTCCTCACTTCTGAAGTGCCAAGGAACTGGAATGTAGATACTGTGCTTGATGTCATGGGGGATGGAGGTTAAGTTGTTTCGGCAGCTATTTCCTTTCTGTACTTGGTCAGAGAAAGTTTATTTTTTACTGACATCTGTGTCATTATGCTGCTTTTAGAATTTTCCTTGCTGTGTTTAAATGCAGAGCTATCATCTATTCACTGTAACCATGGGAAAGTTGCATCATCTCTTGGTGGTGCCTTTAGTGTCTTTAACTAAACTGTACCTCATGCCCAGGGGTCTACATATGTGTAGATGTCTCCGGCCGTGCCTGGCACACAGGAAGCATTTAGGAAATGATGGGTGCTATCAATAGAGGAGAGCGCCTCCGTGGGTTTGAATCCTGGCTTTGGTTTCTAATTTCTTTTTTAACCTTCCTCTTAAGATTTTTTGAGGAATTAATTATCCAAATTCTGTGTTTGACATAATGCCTGAATGATAGTAAGCGCTCTGTGAACATCTGGGAATAAGTTTCTCATAATTCCCTACTGTTTCCATTTCAGCACTTCCTAGTGGTGTGGTTTTGAGTTGTTAACACTATCTATGATGATCAGAGATATTATCACCAGCGTGCGTCCTCTCTAGGGTGCAAATTCAGATTAGATATTGAAGGGATGCAAGGCTTGCTTCTGATATATTTCCTGAGGTATTTGAAATTTATGAAGTGGAGAGCTGCAAGTTGTTGTGGGCTGAAGCATCCCCCCATTTCCCACCTGTGACCATCTCCTGGTTGGGTCAGATATTTGTAAAAATGTAAAAACTCCTACTTTCACAATTTCTATCTACAGTGATGAAAATAAATTCATAGTTTTGTTTTCTTTTAAAGTTAATGCAGTAAGGCCACTTAATATCATTAAAAAAATGTTTTCCCGGGCCCTCCCTGGTGGCGCAGTGGGTTAAAGCACTGCACTGAGAAACTAAAGCCACTTCCGCATGAGTTCGATCCCCGCCTGCCCGGGAGGTGACCACATGGCGTGGCAGACCTCTGCTGACCCGCCCGCTGCGCCCCTCAGCAGTGTACTTCATCGATCTGCCTGTTCTGCTCCCTGCTCTGTCTCTGGTGAATCCTCTCACCCTCCGCATCTCTGGCCTGTACCCCAGCTCTGTACAAATAAATAAATAAATCTTTAAAAAAAAAATGTTTTCCCTGTTTCACTCAAAGACAACTTTCCCCATAGTTTTTAATCTTCTGATAACAGAGTGAATTTTTTCCTCTTTTTGCTATGTCCACATTTCATTTCTTGTGTTTGTCCTATCTTGTTTGTTATATGTTGCTAAAGCTTGACCACATTGGTCGTATACTCTGTATTGATTCAATTTTCTTAAAAATGAATTCCATTCCAACTCTACATAATACTTCCATTCTTTCCCCTCAAACTTAAAAATTATTTGTAGTAGGTTTTGCCGACATGCAGTGCTCAACATTTCACTCATGGGTTTTTATGTGGTTTTAGAAAGGATATTTATTTATTTATTTTTGCCTTTTTCTTTTAGGCCCAGCCAGCCAGCATGTCATGGATGGGTCACACTTCAACATGCATTTTTCTCCTCTTCGTAGCCAGGCTCTTTGGCTGTGTGACAATAGAACTTTATCCTAATTGTGGAATGCCTTCTAAACTATATCCATCGATTCTGAGAAGGGAGCATAGTTTTGGTTATCGAACACTTTCTTAATTGAGTTCAACTTACTTTGCCATGCAGGTGAGTTTTCAAATAAGAATCCTGAACCTTTCAGCTACTCGGCTGTGAGTGTGATGGTGACAGCTGGGACCTGCTGAGTTAGGATGTGTCTGCGTGTATTTGTAGCCGATAGACAGGTGGAGCTGGCCAGTGCTCTTGGGCACTGTAGAAGTGCTCTGTTGGGTTTCAGACTTAGCTACAGAATGAAGAGAGAAGAAATTTCTGTTGTTTTGAGGTGCCAAATATGTGATTATTTATTGTTATAGCTTCAGGAAACTAATGAATATATATTCTTCCTCTCTTGATATTTTTGCTCTAAAGCAAATGGGGAAAGAGAAAAACAGGGTAGGATGATCATTTTTGAGTTGGTTATTTATTACAGAATTAGTAATATAGTATTATGCCTTCAGGAATTTAATTGGAACACAACTAATATAAATAACAAAACGGTGATCTAAATGCAACATATTTATTCCTTCTGTTAGGAGGAGTTTGCCACTTAGAATGTAAACCCGTTCAAGCAAATTGGTGTTGTTGAGGCAGAAAGAAGGGGAAGATGGAAAGAAGGGAGTTGAGATATAAATGATTGAAAGATGGTGTTTTCCCTTAAAATTTTAAGTTGCGGGTTTTGTATTTTTACCACATTTTGCTATGGGGGAAAGATGGAGTACCTAGAAGCGCTGCTGTGCTCAGCCAGGGAGAGGAGAGAGCAAACCATCAGGAGATTCCCAGGTGTTGACGGGCAGGTGGAGGTGTGAGTGAACACGTCTTTTCTCCAGACTCCTCCCTAGTGACAGAAAACCAACTGTTAACTGATTTAACCACAGGGACAAAGGTTTTGCTTTAGAGAATTTTCTGAAGTCAAAAATTAAAAGAAAAGGAAAGACAAAGAAACCTTTCACTAAGGTACAGCTGTGAAGGAAAGGGGAAAAGCTTCATCTGGGCTATCAAAAACAAATGCTTGGGTGCTCATGTTGTATCTGTCTGCAAAAGGGAAGGAAAAGACATGTATAGCCTATCTGAAAAGAAGAAATAAAAGAGATACATATACTGTGTCTTGAAACAGGAATCTAACTAATCATATATGGCTGTTATAATAAAAGGAAGTAATTGTTTATTTCTTTCAACTGTTATGTCTCTGTTGCTGCATGCATTGCTCTGTGTCAAAGCCCTTATTAAAAGTCTTATTTAGCAGCTTGGGTAACAGAACTTTTATGAGGCTGCAAGTTTAGGTAATTTATTGAATAAACATGTGATCATGTACTCCACCAGGATTCTCCATTCCAGTCTGCTCTATTAGCGAGTGTTACTGGTGTGCTGTATTTACTGATTATTCTATTGGTATAAACTACAGCAGTGTCTCATTTACATTCATTGTAATATTTAGGTCAGTGAGTTTCATCATGAAGATTTTAATGCTTTGCTTCAGGTTATCTTCAGTTTCTGACAGATTGTACCATTTGCAAGCACTATGTTTTAAGTAGGAAAAATAGTTGTGCTAAAATTTTTCTGAATAAAAAGCATTGTTGGCATTTATCTTGGCTATAATAATAGTGAAAGTACTGCATTGGTTCCAATTGCATTTGAATCTAACACTGTACCTTTAATATGTAACACTCACAGGGTTCTTTCTCAATCTCACCTTTCTCTCTTGATTTATAAGTTTCCGCAGGATATTTTCCCCTTATCTCATGTGCAGAACACTGTATCTTGTGTAGAATTCAGCTTTATTCAACACAGACATACTCTTCTAACCTGTTAGCACACTGTAAACAGATAGGGCTAGTGGGAAGTTGGGGTCTTTTGAGTACGATGTACCTGATTTTCTCATAATCCTTAGTACGTGAACAGTGGGAGGCTCGGTATTTTGTTGGGTGGTCTTGGGACATGTAAATGGTGTGTGTGAGAGACTCACAAACTCCAAGGCATAGCAGAATGCAGGTGAGACAGTAGTGAGCAGGTGAGACAGGAGTGAGTGGTGGAGTTCTGGGGTTCTTCAGCCTCTCTTTGCTATGTCTGGTTACACAGGCCCAGAGTTGCCAGGTCCTCTTTTACCAAGATAAACCGCATGGAGAGATCTAAAGTAATTACCTGATTATTAAGTTTGAGTAATTCTAAAACACTGCAGAGGTTTATATTTTGGGCCTTAAGGCATGGCTGGGTCTGGCAGCTGTGACCTCTGGTCAAAACTGATTGAATGTTCTCTAACCCCAGGGTTTTACAGAAAATATTTATTGCCTTGCATCTGCTGCTTCCTTTTCCTTCTTGACTGTGGATGTATCTTGTTTATTTTTCTTCTATCTTTCATTTCTAAAGCGTATGAAAAAGAAACCCTCAGCATAATATATGTTGGGAAGCACTGGTGAGACTTGGCCCTTTTAAAGCAAGGAGCTGAGCTACAGCAAAATCTGAAGAGATAATCAGAATTCATTTGAAAAATCTCCAGTAGGAAGAGGGCTATGCTAAGCAAGGAGAAGAAAGAGATTAGGAAGCATTTAACATCAGACATTCTAACATCAATGCCACGTTAGATGGTTCTAGAAGTGTGGGAACTGTGATTTCTGTCCCTCTCGGGCACAGTTGCCAAATATAATATAAGATACCCATTTGTTTTACACTTATCTGAAATTCAAAATTGTTTTATAATGTGGTCTAATAATCATGTCCCAAATATTGCATGAAAACATCCTTATGATAAAATGTTTTAGTGATACAAAACAGAATTGGTATTTTTTACCCCAATCCCTTATGTTCTTGCTATGAGTGAAACCATCCAATATTTTTCTTTTTCTTTCTGGCTTATTTCACTAAGCATGATCCCTTCCAGCTCCATCCATGTTGCTGCAAAAGACATGAGCTTATTTTTTTTTGATTGTGAGTAATATTCCATTGTGTATATATATGTACCACATCTTGTAATCCAATTATCTATTTTTGGGCATTTGGGTTGATTCCATGTCTTCCCTATTGTAAATAGTGCAGCAATAAACATCGGGGTGCAGGTGTCCTTTTGAATCGATGTTGTTGTGTCCTTTGAGTAGATACCTAGGAGTTGGGTTGCTGGGTCATATGGTCTATTTTTAGCAGTTTGAGAGACCGTCACACAGCTTTCCAGAGTGGTTGTACCAATTTGTCTTCCCACCAGCAGTATAGGAGCGTTCCTTTTTCTTCACATCCTCGCCAACACTTGTTGCTAGTTGTCTTAAATTGTGCCCTTCTCACTGGTGTGAGGTGGTGTCTTATTGTAGTTTTGATTTGTATTTCTTTTATTACAAGTGATGTTGAACATGTTTTCAAATGCCTGTTGGCCATCTGCATATCCTCTTTGGAGAAGTGTCTTTTTAGCCTTCTGCGCATTTTTTGATGGGTTGCTCACTTTGTTCTTGTTGAGTTTAATCAGCCCTTTGTATATCTTTGTGATCAGTGCTTTGTCATTAGTATTGTGGGCAAATATTTTCTCCCACTCAGTGGGGTGTCTCTGTTTTGTGTAGGAGTGTAAGGGAAGGGGAGGGAGAGAGAGAAGCAAATATAATAAAGTAAAAATGGGAACAATGAACAACCATAAACTGGAGACATTGCATGGGGTGGAAAGGTAATGGGATAAAAATTGGGTGGGAAGAGTGCATGGGACTGGGTTGATGGCACACAGGTGAATTGGTGGTGGGAAGCCCACAAGGACTACAACTGAGATGGAAAAAAGTACAAAATGAAGAATGGTGTTAAAAAAAAAAAACAACCAACAACCAAGAAATATAAATAAAAAAATGAATGGTGTAAAATATATAAATAAATTAAATAAATAAATTTAGTAATAATAATAAAAATGATAAAAAGAGTGTTTTTTCCAATAGGTCCCAGTTTTGGTCGAGATGACTCTAAGTTTGGGAAAAGATAGAATAATACATGCTCTCAGTGTGTGCTTGTTAAGTTACCCTGTGATTCATAGCAAAGTTAAAAAAGGAGAGACATCTTTGAACTTCTGAATCTGGAAAAGTTTAATAGAAGGGAGGGAGAAAAAGAGAGAGGAAGAGAGCTGAGGGCTTTGAAATGAAAATGGCATGAGAAATGTTATAGTACAATAAGGCACAACACAAACATTCAGATGGAGTGATGGTCTAAATCAGTATGTGATCACCTATAGTATGAAAACATTTTCTTTTTTACAGCAAAATTTGAATAGATGCACCCATGAAGTTATTGTATTTTTTTTTAAATTGAGGTAACACTGGTTTTCAATACTGTTTGTGCTTTACAAGTATAAGTCCTTCCTGTTCAGGTACTATCACCACACTGACCCACCAACCAAACACCCACAGGCCAGCTGTAATTAAATCTTGATTCTTTCTTCTTTGCTCTGCAATCTCTGTGTTCTTTTCACTGTTAGTCTTCTCCTTTTTGTTCCCATAGGTGCATTAATTATTTAGAGAGCTCTGTAACTGTCCTTTTCCTTATTGGTGGTTAATGCCCTTACCATTATCTTTATGACCTTTGGTTGCTTTTGGTGTTCACGTCCTCAATCTTGAATTACAGTTTTGCTTTGTTTGTTGATGATTTGGCTACAATGCTAATTCAGTAAACAAGAAAATGTAAGATAACTTTTCTGGGCCTTAGTTTCTGAACTGTTAGACACTATGAACAGCATGTTTCTCAAGCTGTAAAAGTTGAGTAGCATAACTCGTGCGTGCTTAGCCCACAGTACACTTTCCTACATGTTGCTCCATTGGAGATGTTAGGTATGAACAAAACAGACATGGTCTCTCCCCTTGAAGATAAAACATTGCCATGGAACAGGGACTGTGAGGGTATGAGGTGTGGACATTCCTGAATAGAGCAGTCTATGAGAGATGCCTGAGGAAATCTCATTTGACTGAGAACCAAGTGAGGGGTGTGAGAAAATGGGGCTGTAGCTGGAGAGCCCTTAACGTACTGAGACCCCCTTTAAAAAGAAGATTTGGAGCATGTTTTAATGCTGGTGGCCATGACCTAGTAAAAAGTGGAAGGTTAATATTTCTGGAGAGAGAGGAATGATGGCAAAAAAAAAAAAAAAGTTCGATCTCTGAAATGGAGAGAAGATGAAGGGACAGATCTTTGTTAAAAGATGGAGCTTTTCTTTACCTGTAAATGAGCACACGCAGGTTGGTTCCTGTTCTGTAGCTTTATTTTCTGTTTGAAGAATGAAATGAGGTGTTTAGTTGCAAAGGACTTATAGGGAGTAGGGAGATGGGCAAGGAATGGGGATGAGTTTGAATGAAGAATGTATGAAATGAACCTGTAATATGTAGTGGGATGCCAGTCAACTTCTAGTGCCCACTTGGGATTTGTGGTCATGAATTTAAAATGAGACTAGTCAGCAGGGTTGCATGCATAAATAGGTATTTTTTACTCAAAATAGTAAAGAAATAGTATATTTTCTGAGTTTTTTTTTTTAACAGAATGTTTAATCTTCAAATAGAAATTCTAACCGCCCTATCAAATTACTTGGTAAAGATTCAAAACATTATGGTCTAACCTGTCTAAAAAACTTTCTCTAGTTATAGTATGCTGTGTATTTTCCTAGTGCAATAGACAGTGACCACATGTGCCCACTAGATACTTGAAACATGGCGAGGCCACTGAGGAAATGAAGTTTCCACTCTGCATGCTTTCTGTGAATTTTCCATTTATGAGGAGGGATAACTGTTTTGACAGAACATTCCGCTCAACAATGACAGAATACAGTCTTCCCAAGTACACATGGGGTGTTCACCAGAAAAGATTATAAAGCAAACCATAAAATAAGTCTAGAATATATTTAAAAAGGTTGAAATTATACAAAGTACACATTTGGGTCACAATATAGTGAAATTAAAATCAATAACAGAAATTTACAAAAATGTAGAAATTTAAAAATACATCCTCAAATAATAATGAATCAAAGAGGTAATCACAGGGAAATTAGAAAATACTTTGAAATAAATGAAAGTGAAAGTGTATGACAAAAAAAACGTTGCATTAGGAACAGCACACTGATAAACAGGAGTCATGGAGCAGGCTGCACATCTTGCTCAAGAGCAAGATCCGGACCTTTTCATTGATAGAATAATCATACAGCATCAGTTACGTGGGGTAGGAGGACCAGGAGAAAAAGGTGGGTGAAACTAAAGAATGTGTTTTTGTCATCCAGGTCTTGGAGAGGTGGGGTGGGGGGTTGTCATGAGTCTGCTGACCAGATAATTCTTATCTGCTTGATGACCACGTGTTGTAATCATAACCATACCCTACCCAGATCTCTGGCTATGGTTCTAATCTTAACCATCAAGGCATTCCACTGATCAGCCTCTCTGGGGTCTTTTGTCATGCACCAGTCCTTGGCCCTTTGGGTGTCCCTGGTCATACCTTGTGATATATAAGTCAGGAATATGTTTTATGTATCGGTCCTCAGTCCCTCAGGCATTCCCATTCATACCTGGGGATGCATAGTCTCCCCAGAGTCATCAAGCTTTCTGCTCTTGATTGATTTGAAAGGCAACTTGTGAGATTTTGCTGTGACTGATTGACTGGGTAGTTCTGACCTTTGCTTAGGAATGCAGAACTGCAGTTAACAATACTGGAGACTGAGCAGGTCACTTAAGACTAGCAGACCCACAAAAGAACTTAGGAGATAAAGCAAAAGCAGTATTTCCAGAGCCATTTGTAGCCAGAAACATCTATATCAAAAAGAGTGTTACATACATATATCTTAAGTTCAGTTAATTTATAGCAAATCTCACTTATTATTTAATGGGAAATAGTTGGTATTTAAATGTCTGTGAAAGTGCTAACTGCCTCTTGTGCTTCATCTCTGAATTGATATCTATCCAGACACATTAAAAGTGAAATTGTATCAAAAAGAGATTTAAAAACTGTTAAAATTACTGTTCTAAAGTGGAGGTATTAAAACTCCAGTGAGGATGAGGAGACCAAAGCAGCCTAGTTACTCACTATTCTGTTCCTGAATGATTTTTTTGTTTCTTTATGAAACTTTTTTTGTAAAGCACAAAGAAAGATACATTGAAAGTTGTTTTATTTACTAGATAAGGAAGGTTTTTTTTTTTTCTCTTCTGTTTTTAATTGCCTCCACCAAAGTACCTGTGCCCTTCACACATCTGCCTCTCTGCCCTGATTCCCTTCACCCTTTCCCATATGCCTTCTGGTGACCATTGTTCTTTTTTTGACAAGTTCAAACTTTTATTTCTTTTATTGTTTGCATGTATTAAATTTTTTTTTTTTTTGGTGTTTGTATTCCTCAGATGAGTGAAACCATCCCCAATACCTGTCTTTCAGTTTTTGGCTGATGTTACCGAACTGTCTTAACATCAGTAGAATTACTGCTTTTCTGCACAGCACACTGAGAATACATTCAGTTTTAGAGGACACTCAGATTTTGATGAACGTGAATCATCTTCACTATTCTGCAGTTGCCCCCACAATTCGGCATTAGCAGACCACAGCCCTTAGTGTGGACAAGATTCAAGCTTCAGTTGAGTGCAGTGAATACCCTTCCCCACGCCATTCTTGGAAATTTGAAGACGGTTAAAAGCTTTTCAGCACAACCATGATATTTCTGTCTATTAAGAGCTATTTGAGTGGTATTTGCATATGTCCTGTTCTGTGGAAGCATTTTCTCTGTCATTCAATTGCTGAAGTTTAGGCCAACAGCTTCTGTTATTGTTGTTAATGTGGATTCCAAATAGAGGTGGGCTTTGTCTAAGTACACCCTAGAGAGCTGAAAAGAAATGTTCAGTTGGACAAATACCAGTGTTCTCATTGATGCTGTTCATATTGATCTAAATAATTATTACTAAATATATTTCATGTGAATTAAATTGTTTTTGCACAGTTTTTTAAAAATTACCATTAATGATCTAATTGGCTCTATTTCAGTGTTGCTATTAACCATTAGATTCCTACAATGCACATTTTTGAATACCTTGCCATTATTGAAAAATAATGACAGAGTGGCTATGCTCACTCTGTCTTCATGTTTTCCTATACTCTTTCACTCAGAAGTAAAGTATTTCACTGCAGAAGTAAAGTATTTTGACTAATAATTCTATATTTTACTTTTACCATGGGTAATAGTTTCTTGATTTCCCATTCCTCAGCTACATGGAAGAAATACTTCCTTTTTCCCTTGCCTGCAATGTCAATGCTTTATTCTCTCTAATTTGGAAATGAAGCTGCATCTCTAATCATTCATTAGTAATTCAGTTTTTTATAGTATTTTTTGTAGCTTCAGTATAAGTGAAAAATTGATGATTCCTGATTATAGTTCATTTGTATGTTTTTAGATATTTTTGGTTTGCTGTAAAAAGAACATATGTAATGATTTTAAATCTCAGTGTAAGTATATGACTATGTGGTACTTGGCAGTATATCTTCTTTCTGAACTTTGATGAGGTCTGTGTAAAGTGAATAAAATGCCTTTCCTAGGTCATTGAGTATTTGTTGAGTATTAAATGAGCCTATGGCTGCAAAGTGCCTAGTATAGGGTTTAGTACAGACTATACTCAACCCTTAACTTCCTTTGGTCCTTCCTGTCTCTTCTTTCCAGCAGTAGATGAGTTCCTTCGTGATAGTAGGTTTATATTAACTACTACCTCTGTAATATTTCAAACCATGCCCAGAGCTGGAACCTAGTAAGTATTACAAATCTAACAATGATCTCAGATGTTCAGGAAAAATCTCCATCTCCCTGGGTTTCTAATACTCAGAATTTGAAGTAATACAATATTTCTCTCACACTATTAGGAGCCATGCCTTTTAGTAAACTAATTTTACTTCAGGTATAGACATAATATAATGATCTTAGAACTAGAATATTCTCATTTATTTTACTTCTGTGAAAACTTATGAACCAATATCTAACTGTATATTTGCAGTTTTATCATTTTCCCTCGGAATTTGTAATTCTTTTAAAATCACTTATGCTTTTTTTTGTCTGCTGCCCACATTGCTGCAATTAATAGAACTGATTGTATTTGTTTCTCCTTTTGTAACTAAAATTTCGCTAAAGGTTTTGGTGTTGTCAGCCAGATTGTAGAGTAAGGAATTTCTTTTCCCACTAACAAATGAGTAGCTTACATTATTTTTCTTCTTGCATAGTGACAGTGTTTACTGTTGTGTCAAACCAATTTTGAAGTTCAACTCATTGTGTTTTAATCTGAAGATATTAGGGGTTTCTGGTATTAGGATTTTTTCTAAAGGTCTCTGTGTAAGATAAGTTTTCTGCTTAAGATGATTAATAACCTACTTAGATGTAGTCACTGGAAGAAATGAAGATAATTGCTATCAGGCCATTTGTAAAAGGGCACAAACAGATGGGTCTTTCTCCAGACCCTGAAGGCAAACAGACCAGCCACCCCTTTAATTGCTGAGGGAGGATTTCTACAGTGTGGCTTCTTCCCAAGGACACACTGATCTTTACTGAGACAAATCTCAAATTTGATACTTTTCAAAGAAAAGACAACTTCACTGTATTTACTCAATAAAAACTCCCTCTACTTCACAATAGTAATTGGCAACTCAGAGTAACACAAAGAAGAGAGTCCAGTGAGTAAGTTTGCATTTTTGTTATGATGCCCAGGAAGCTTATATACAAGAGATCAGATTAAGAGACCTTTAGAAATTGTTACAACATTGGTTGGATATTTCCTCTGACCCTTGGGCATGACTGCTTTAGAGTCAGAAATTTGCAATCCATAGTATGAGCTATAACCTTGTGTCTCTTGTAATATGTTCCATGGGACTAATACTACGTTACTTGAAGGACTGTTTTGAAAGTGGAATATTATACAGGTTCATGGGAAGTGTTCAGCCAGTGGAAGTTAAGATCCTTAATTTCTGGGAATAAATAAAGATTCTAACTACCAGTTAACTTGATCATTCATTTTCTAGTTCATGAAGTTAAGCAAGTTTCAGAAAATGGAGAGCAAATCAATATTGTTTTGAGAATTAATCAAGAAAACAGCTTTATAACTGTTCTTGAATAACTGGAGAAATGAACAAGTCATACATCTTACCAGAACTTGGAAAAAGCACCTAAAATTACCATGAAAACTCAAGTGGAAGTCACTCATAAGCACAAGTTCTGAAACATTGTAGCAGTAATACAAAGTGTATGTTTAGTGAGGACCCAGTAAACAGTTGGTTATTTACTGGTCAGAGAAATAAGTAACACCATTAGATTAAAAGAAAGAATTAACTAGCCCATTTATTTTATAGCAACAGAAAGATTATTGTTTGCAGCCCTTTTTAAATTACTTATTGATTTGAAGAATTTGTGACTAGAAGAGACTTCAATTTATTTGTTTCTTAGCCCTTGTTTTATAAAGGAAGAAACGGAGGCTTTAGGGGTTAAATGAGTTGGCTGTTGTTAGCCACTTAGTGACTGAGGCACAGTTGGGAATCCGGGAGGATTTACTGAGGACATAAAGGTAGAGAAAAGCCCATTGCATGGCTTTGTGCTACCTAGTGCTATTTTCCAGACATTTTTCAATACAGTGGCAGTTATCAAGATTGGTAGAGAAGAGGAGAGCTGAAATATAAAGATTTTTAAGACCTTTCATGAAACTAAAGCCTCTTACCTATTTTCCCTGGGTCCAGAGAGTATGGAAGATATGTAACTATTGCTGTCACAGCCACCACTGATGGCCAGTTAAGCCTGTAAGTGGTTAAGTATCCTTAACATGCTATGAAAATGACCAGGTAATACTTCTTTTGAGAAGGTGGGGTCACTGACTGTTGGACTGTAAAGATCTGTTGAGCTCACGTGAATACTTTTTCTACCAGTAGATATGTCTTTCTACATTTATAAAGAGGAGACACACTTTTAACTCTAGTTTTTCAGGCAGGGGAGAAGGTTAACATCTTTCTCTGACTGAGCCATGTGGGAGGGAGAATGAGTTAGCTGATAAGAAGCCAAAGATCTAAAAAATAGTTTGCTATCAAAAGAAGTAAAGCCTGGCTTTCTGTATCTCACGGCATTCTTATCGAAAGAGCTATTACTGCCATCTGTCAATATCATTCATTCATTTAATAAATACTGGTTGAGTGTGTGTTAGCTGTCAGATACTGTTCTGTACAGAGTAGGAGATAATATACTGACAAACCAACAATAATTGTTGTCTTTAAAGAATTTACATTCTATTAGGAGGAGGCAGTAAGTCATATTTCTCTTCTGCCCCATCTACTCATCTTGCTATCCTGCCTCTTGCATTCTTATTCCTCACTCTTTTCTAGAAACACCCAGGAGTTCAGTTACTATTCCCATTTATTTTTACCTTTTCTAAGCCCTGTTAGCCTGATTTGGCTTATCCTCCCAAGCAGAAGGCTCAAATATCCTTGCAGAACCCTTATTTTGCTTAACAGACCCCAGAAAGGGAGAACTCTCATTTTTGTCTTTTTGGATTGACATGGTTTCTGAACTCCTGAAATTTCTGCAAATCATTTTCAGAGGACACTTTTACCATCACAAGTGTGTGTCTTGCATGGACTGCAGATGTGTATTCAAAGGGAGTACAGAAATCAAGTTTTACATGATTGAGTTAAGTAAGGAATGTATAAGATTTAGGTCAGTTGGAGGAGGGGCATCTCAGCTGGAGAACTGTCTATCTCATGGGTAAAAGTAACGATAAAGAGAAAACGTAAGCATTGCACTTAAAAAGAACATCCTGAATTTTAGACACAAAACTACTGAGCACTTGTAATCAGAATGAAATCAATAACTGTTGCTGACCAATGGCTAGAAGCACATGAATTACAGTGAAGAAGTTGCTTTCTAATGTCCTCAAGTGAAGGATCTACAAATGACTTGCCTTTCTGGTGAAGTAAGCTGAGATTTTGATTTACAATGCATTTTTTCAGGCAGGATGAAATGTTTCAGAAGTAGTACGTGTTACTGAAAATGACATTTTACTTTTTGAAAGCCCAAATGGCAGTACTTAACTTTTCCAGTTTAATATGGTGATAGAAAAATATAATCTTTCATAACATCAGTCCTTATTTCCCTAACTATTCTCATTAGAAAGGCAGTTTAATCTCAAATTCGTCCCTAGGAAACAGAAATTGGATCAGATAACAATTATGCTGTAAATTGAAATATCTCTGGATTCTATACTAGATGGACATTTGAGCAGTGAAAATCTTATTTTTAAAATAACTCCTGAGATATTTCATTGGAATGTTGTTGACATCACTTATGGAATTCTTTTTATCCTCCCAAATTGTGTAGGTCCATTACCTTCAGCTTTGGAAAAGTGATAACTGCCTCTAGGTGACATTGTATTTCCCAAAGATGATTGTCACATGTCACATTGTCACCCTCTCCAGGCTGTTATCAACAGTGGTACCTTTCCATTGGGTCAAGTATTGTGGACGACTCCTCCTGGAGGCACAAGGGTTAAGTCTCAGAACTATGAATCTGCAACAGGAGCTCTATCCCCAGCTAGGGAGCTGACCCATGTGGCACAGCAAACCTCTCTCCTTTAGTCTGCTGCTCCCCTCAGCAGTGGATTTTAGTCAGTCCACCTGTTCTGCTCTCCACTCTGTCCCTGGTGAATCCTCTCACTCCCCTCCCCCAAGCCCCCAGCTCTGGCTTACATCCCAGCTCTTGTATTCATAAATAAATTTAAAAAATGTGAGAATAGATCATAGGAGTGTCTTGTACTCTTCCCCCTTATTCTTTTAGGGTGCTTACTCTTGGAATACAGCCACCATGTGCTAAGGAAACAAGCAGGCATGTTAAATGACTACCCAGGGTGATATGCATTATCCACTAAATGAGTTGAGTGGATGAGCTTCCAAAGGATTCCCATCAGAAGGCACAGTCACCCTCTACACCACCAGTCTTTCAGCCAACACAGTTACTCCATGTAGAGCAGAGACATGTGCTGCCCAGGTTGCAGGTTCATGAGGCAAATAAAATTATGGTTGAAACATTAAGTTTGGGATAGTTTGAGTTTGTTTATTTCCCAGCAGTAGATAACCAGAATACATGGCTGGCATACCCAGACTTAAATAAGTCTTATTGATCAACTTTCTGTAAGAGAGGCTGATTACTTTGTCTGCCCACACTAAAGAATAGTATCTTGATTCTAATAGCTGGGTAGGGTCCACCTTGTCTAATCAACAGAATGATTACCTGGGACTATTTTTAGTGTAGTGAGAGTGAGGTTGTCTGCACAACTCTATCTCCCTTAGCCTACAGGCAGGTTACTTGGTTTCTTCATCAATAAATTGGGGGTGACATTAGCACATGTATTAACTTATTGAATTATGGAAGACTATGAGTTAGTACATGTAAAGCAAACACCTTCAAGACTCAATAAAAAACCAGTAGTCAGTATACTGTAGTTAGTGTCATTATAATCTGATGCTTTTTGAAAACAATTGAAGGATTTGTTTAAAGCATTTGAATCCACAGCTAATTGAGTATCTTAGTTTTCTACATCTTCTTACATATGATAAGCTGTATGTACCATATGGTGGTCTTTGATATTAGTTCCAGGTTTCTCCTCATTGAGAGGCTTTTAACTAGTGGGGACATGGAAATAGTTTTTGGTTTATACGATTCCTTCCTGTGCTTTTCCATCTGCTGAAATGGTTGCTTTTTGCTCTAAGGCCTTTATGACTGCCTTCCTCTTCATTTTTGCTCCTAAAACTAAGTATGTATGTATGTATGTATCTACCTATCTAAACTAGAAGCTTGATTTTTGGATTTGATTTGTGGATTTCTAAGTGTGATTTTGCATTAATTGAGTTTATTCTGCAAATTGCTTGATATGGTCATGTAGTAATGCGTCTTTAACCTGAATATCCTCATCTGTGTTTTCTTTGCTATAATCGATGTCTTCTGTGTGCTGTAAAGATAGGAGGAAGGTTTTAGCTCTCTTTTGATGGGGAGAGGCACTTTCTGCCTGGAGGCTGCTTTGCAAATAGATACCCCATTGTGCAAAAAGAGACACTGTGATGCTTCCTGAGTAACACCATTAAGTATACCCTCCATGGCAGTAGCCAAGGGCAATACTGTTAATTACCTTATGCACAATATCCTGCAGGTTACATTGATGATACTGACTGATGAAGTATAGGTATTGAATATAATTTGCTACTTATTGGACTCTATTTCATATTTTTTTGTGACTTATTTAAAAAATATAGACAAAACTCCATCAAATCCACGCATAGCATATATTGCTTTTATTGCTGAAGTTATGTTAAGTAAATCCAACTTTTTATGATGTAGTTATTAAAACAATTACCTACAAATAATTCTAGTTTTCAAAAACTTGTTTGTAATTTTTTTAAGAGTTAATACTACTAAGAGTTTATTTAGAAGTTAAACTGTGCTGAGAGTTAAAGTTATTTAAACATATATATTCATTGTCAGTGACATAACTGAGGCTTGTCATTAAATGTTAATAATATTTTGAGCTAAGATAAAAATAACAGTCATATCTTATATTTCTATTCCATTTTATGAGAACAAAGTACTTAAGCATCCCTGTCTGGGTAAGAAAGGAGGGTGTTAATCTCAGTATTCTAGAGAAGACTACAGGACAACTAAGCCTGGAAAAGGAGTTAATTAGAGTTGCATTTGACTCTAATAAGACTCGAAGGAATTTTCTTCTGTCAAAAGGGAGGCAGTCCAGTGCGGGTTTGGCAGCATCCTGATGCCTAGTTTCTTTCCCTCTTTCCCATATCTACATTCTAGCAAGAAAGAGAAGAAGGGAAATTGCCAAAGCTCATGATTTTGTCTCTCTTTTTTTTTTTACCAGAAGAACATAGTTTCCCAGTAGTCCCATTCATTGGCCTTCTGCTTACCTGTCACAGATTATAGCGGCTCTACCATCTTCACAAGCATGGTATTACTCATCTACTGTTGTATGACAAAAGACCTTATCTTAGAAGTTGAAACCACAAACATTTATTATCTTCTTGTATCCGTGAGTCAAGACAGAGACCTACATGGGTGCCTCTGGATCAGAATCTTTACAAAGGCTGGAGGCCAGGATGCGTCTTGGGCAGTGGTTTTATAAGAAGACTTGATTGAGAGATAATCTATTTCTGAACAAACCCACATTGATTGTTGCTAGGATTCATTCCCAAGTGAGTTGTTGGAATGATAGCCTTAAGCCTTTATAGGATGTTGGCCAATGTTTCTGTTCCTTACTCTATAGGCCAGAACATGGCAAATGGTAGTTGGCTTCCCTCAGAACAAAGGAGTGAGAGAGGGGAGTCTAAAATGGAAGCCATATCAGCCTTTAAAAAAATTTTTTGAAGGTGACATCACATTATTTTGCCCAATTTTACTTATTAGAAGTGTCATTTGGTCCAGTCCATATTTAACAGGAGAGAATATTTATATGTTGGGTTTCATTAGGAGCATCTTAGAGGTTGACTACTTTTAATTGGGATTTTAACTTCACACACAAAATAGGAAGGAAAGGGAAATGGCTGGTGGGGAGGCAGTTAGCTGCTGTAACTTCAAGGAATGGCTTGGAGATAGAAGGAACTGGATTTGAATCCTAGAACTGCCACCTATTAAATGAATTCCTTTACATCTCTGACCTTCTATCTCCTCTACAAAGTCGCAGTGTTAATGTTCAAATTAAAATAGATAATATAACATAAAAAGTGCTTTGTAAATTCTCAATGAATGGTGGCCTTTTTCTGTTACTATGTAGTTGAGCTGGAACTAGAATCCATTTTTTCTTCCTTCCAGGTAGAAGGAATACTTTCCCCCTGTATAATACATTGCAGCTCAGACACAGGAATTCTAACATTAAGTGTAGGAAGTCTAAAATATAGATGTTTTACTTATTTAGAAATTGCCATTTTTTTGAGTAGGCAAATATAAGCAACATGTGTCGGCAGAGCTAAGTCTTTTTTGCAAATATGCTGCTAGACTACTGCCCCAACTGAGGTGTATGCTTCCTTCATCTGGAAAAACCAGGTTTCTTTCTTTATTCTTTTACAATGTTTTTAACCTGTCCTTGGGTTATATATAAAGGCATCTCAGTACCTTTCTGCAAGGCAAAATTTGAATTTCTTTTCTGCTTTTCAGCCTTAAATTTTAGCTACAGTTTTTGTGATAGGAACTGATTCTTTAGTTGAAATTTCTTTATGTCACTTTCAGTACACTGAATAATCAATCTATGTCTAGCATTCAGCATATTTTTCAATAGAACCACTTGCCTAACATTATGGCCATTATATATTAATGCAGCGTTTTATTCAATGAATGTATTTTGTGTGCCTGCTTTATGCAAAGCACCAAGGAAGTTGCTGTGGAGAAGATAGACATAATGCCCTTAAGACATATACTGTGATGTAAATCAACATTACCTCAGTAAATGTAACTTTAAAAGAATTGTAGTTTTGACATCAAGGAATTTATAATGCAAAAAGTGAAGTAACACATGAACACAAATAATTATAACAGAAGATAGTTTGTGATAAGCATCATAAGAAGCACTCAGTGTGAAGGGGATTTAGAGAGGAAGGGACTACTCCAGCTGATGGTTCGTTAGGAAAACCTCTCTCCTGTGTGGCCAGCTCCTGGTAAGAGATTGTGCACATAAGCTGTGAGAGGTAGACTTGCTGATATTGTCACCTTCACCGCTTAAGTGCTTGGTTGACATAAATACAAGTTTTGTTTATTATAATTTAATTGGAGTAGGAGGCCTTCCAAATCAAAACACTTAACTTCTCCACTCTAGGAAAAAGCACATTTGCAGAGAGGACAATGCCCAAAGTGGGGTCCAGGCAGGAAGATCAGTGGCACATGAGAGCCACCCAGTACACACATAACATGGACCCAAGGAATCATCAAAACTCATCCAGTGAGAATTTTTCATAGAGACACAATTGCATCCAGGGAAGAAAAGCTCAAATGAGCTGGAATTTCAGACTTTGGTCCCACTGCCTTCCAATTATGTGACCTCAGGAAAGTGAGAATCTGTCTGTCTGTCTGTCTCTTTTAGTTACTTCCTTTATATAATAAGATTAATACTCTTATTTCTTATGGTTATTGTGCTAATTGTGGTGCATGGTCCATAGGTAGGAACATTCAGTGAGTTCCCTATTCCTATTGCTTGGAATATGCTGAATTTCAACAATGCCACTCACTTGCATTTAGATATAAGTACAGGGTCTTTTTTTTTTTTTTTTAAGGCAAGTTAACTATAACATTACAACTCTTTATAGATAACTGATCATTGAGCAAATTGAAAGGTGATCTAGCTTGTGACAATTCCAATTTGGTAGAGGCTTGCAAAAGAATGGGGCATCAAAGAACTCTTGCTGACACTCAGTATACTTGTCATCATGTGACTTCCTTTCCTAGGACAGCCACAAGAAAGTACTAGAAACTGAGTGGCTTAACATAACATAATTCTTAACATAACATAATTCTTTCACAGCTCTGGTGGCTTGAGGTCCAAAATCAAAGTCTCAGCGGGACCTTCCTCCGAGAGTCTGGGTAGAAACCTTCTTGCCTCTTGTCAGTCTGGGGTTGGTGGTTGATTCCTGGTGTTCCTGGGCTTGCTGCTGTCCCACTTCTGCACTCTGCCCCTGTTACCACATGGCAATATGTTTTCACATGGCATTTTCCTCTTCTAAGGGCAGCAGTCATGTAGGGCTAGGATTACCCTCATGACCTTATCTTAGCCTGATTACATCTGGAAAGGTGCAATTTCTAAATATTGGTCACATTCCATATAAATCCACATTTTTCATAGGCACAGATTGCTATTTTTTTGGAAGACATAATTTAGCCCATATTCAAAATAGACATTTTGAGCCCTTGAGCTGTTGGGACACATTAGGATGGGTTCAAAGAGATGGGAACTGGAGAGCTCTACCTTTTTAATGATGTTTGGTATAATCTATTGCCATATAAATGAGGCTAGTGTATTGTGTTCCCTACTGGTTTTACCCATTGAGTCTCCAACTACCTTTTCAAAGTAAGAATTAAAAGTGATTTCAAAATAGTCTAGTAGTGATGGTACCTTTTTGTTATGTTTGCTTTGCTTTGCTGTGCTGTTTTTCCCCTTTTTATGTGACTCCTGAATGCAGTCTTGGGGATAAAAATATTTAGGGTTTATTGCTCTTTAGGGCAAGCAGAGTATTTTCTATTTAATTTCTAGAGAGACTCACACATGGAATCACAGCAGGTTTAGTAAATCATACATCCTGGGGGCAGCAACCCAGATGGTGAAAAGCTACTGACCTAGCACAGAGGGTTGAGGCATGCTGCCGAAGGCACAAAAGCTTGGCCGACTTCTAAGGCGTGAGCTCGGCCATGTCATGGTCTGCCACCTTGCCATTTGTCCTTGTAGATCCTGAAAACTGCAGATAAAAAATTCAAAGGCTTAGCTGCCTGTAACTTAAGAATTAACTTGGTTAGAACTCATATCAAGTAAAAGAAAGTGAAATGTCATTGCTTCAAGAGAAAATTGAACAATCTGGTGGAAATGGTGGCAGTATTTTTAAAATTGTTTTTTTTTCCCCCCAGCTTTTGTTTACTTTTTGTCTTAGCTTCTGAAGAAAATGCTTCTTCTTTTTTTGACCTTAATCTAGCAACAGTTAATGTTTAGGAAAAAATAGAAAACAGCTGGTCTGTGACAGATGAGAGAAAAAAAATGCTGAAGTTCATACAGTAGCATTGCCTCCTTGGGAAAAATATGACCAGTTTGAGGAAGACTGGAAGTGTTAACATAGTTTCCCAAGACAGTAGGAAGCGAAAATGGTCATTTCAACCCAGACTTTCAGACTTTTTAAATAAAATTTCAAGCAATTTTGAGTATTGTGTTTTATCATTAAATTTTTATGTAATAAAAAATAGTTCCTGTTTTAGGAACCCTTCTACACTGTTGGTGGGAATACAGACCGATCCAGCCCTGTGGAAAAACAGTATGGAAGTTTCTCAAAAGATTACAAATATATCTGCCATATGACCCAGCAATTCACTCCTAAAAGTGTACCCAAAGAACAAAAAACACTAACTTGAAGGGAAATTGCATTCCCATGTTCACTGCAGTTCTAGTGTAGTAACTTAGATGTCCCAAAACAGGTGGCTGGATCAAGAAAAGTGGTATACACATATAGTGGAATACTGCTCAGTTACGAAAGATGAATTGCCACTTGCAGCAACATGGATGAAACTGGAAGAGATTATGCTAAGCAAAATAAGTCAGAAAGACAAAGACAAATTCCCCAATGGTGTCAATTGTGGATGGAATTTAGAGAGGCCATACAAAGGGTTAGATGAAGCCAAACTCAAAATCTATCAGTAGCTCTTAAAAATTGTCTATAGAATGGAGGCTTCCAAAGTGGGGGAGGAACTAAAACAACATGGCAAGAGGAACTAAACAACCGTGGACTGTGGGCTGTGGGGCAGGACTGTGCTTTGGTGGTGGGTGGGCTACGCCAGCAACAGCCGAAGGGGCATCCTGTGCTCTACGATACTAGCAGTGTTATAAAACAGTGGTGCTTAAATAAATTCTAACAAACAAATAAAACGTTCCTTTACCCTATCAAAGAAGCATCCTAAAAATGCACAGGGTTCAATCTATTCACTGTTGTTGAGGTAGTGCCTGGATTGGGTTTAAAGTCTAAAATGTAAAAGAGCCCCAGTGCTGGAATGATCTACAGTGACTAAAGGCTTTCTCTGTGATGGATTCCAGAACTTGAGTGCTTAGGTTATTATTGTTCTATGCAACAACTTAATTGTGAGAAAAGGAAACCACATGTGTTCTCTCTCTCTCTCTCTCTCTCTCTCTCTCTCTCTCTCTCTCTCTCTC
>NW_004567105.1:33712884-33729914 GCF_000260355.1 Condylura cristata
CACACACACACACACACACACACACACATATGAGATTCTCATATGCATAAAATTCTAAGAGGCAAAACTAATTTTTGGTGAAGTCAAAGTGTGGTATATTTTGGAGAGAGGTAGTGACTCCGCAGACATGATCAGCTTTCTGGTAGTGCTGTTTTATAATGTGGGAGCCGATGACTCCAGAACACTCAGCTGTATACCTAGGCACTTTTATGTTACATTTATGGCACATTTATTTATTTTTAAAGATTTTTTTTTTTTTACTGTATGCATGCAGAATTGGGGTGTAGGCCAGAGGTGTAGGGGGTAAGAGTACTTACCAGGTGAGGGGGAAGACCAGGCAGATTGACACTGCAGAGGGGAGCAGCAGGTGAGACGGGAGAAGTCTGCTGCACCATGTGGATCACCTCTGGGCTGGGGATTGAACTTGCACTGAAGCAGCCGCAGGCAGCTTCACAGTGCTGGGCTCCAACCCACTGCTGCCACCAGGGAGGGTCCCATTTATGACATATTTAAAGAGGTCAAAAGGTGTTATAGAACTTAATTGACCTTCAGAACTTTTCTTAAGAAAATTATTCCTGAAAAAATTTAAATCTTGTAGATTTATAGATAAATTTTGGTGAAAATTTGATATGCTTGATCATGGCAGGTTTGGGCATGCACCAACATTGGGGAATCTTTTTCTGGATCTTTCTTTCCATTGGTGCTCCTTGCAGGTAATGACCTGCTTCCGGAAGTTTCTGGTATTTTCAATCACTTCAGTGTGTACAAAGGCCTCAGTGGGGGGGTAAGTATTAGCTACAATTTATATCCAGTTCAGAACACAGAATTTGGCTTTCAGATTTCTCTTTGGCTCCACAGCTTATTAAACTTGACTGTATGTACATGTATTTACAAGTTTTAAGAAACTGAGGATTGGACAGAAGTGAAAGCTAAGAGAATATGGAGCAGGTGTAGAAGAGTTCAAAAGCTGGAGTAGGTAGAAATAATGACGGCAAAAGTCTTCAGATGCTAAAAGCAAGAAAATGGAATATTATTTTGGACATCCAATGTGACATTTGTACTTCATTCCAGTTGATACAACGGGCTTGGCTTTTCCAGCTGCAGAAGTGGTAATGGTGACTGAGGAATATAGATTTCAGTATTTTGTTAGTTATATTTCCTTTATTTAGACTTCCTATTTTTAACTTTCATTTTAAATGCCACTCATTTAAGAGATTTTTGACTTAAAAAGGGATATAAAACATAAAAGATGATGTAACTTATGTCTATCTATCAAGAGCTTTTTCTGCCTATCAAGAATTTATTTTCTGGTTTGACAAACAGACATTTAGAGCTAAAACGTTTAAATGAAATATATGTGCGAGACGAGTGGTATAAATACATACACAAGTACAAGGTTTGATACGTGTTGAGCATGGATTTGTATGCTAATCAAATAACAAAGATCAGCTTTTAAGAAGAAAAAGGGCAAATAAAACTGGACCTGTTGGTCTATAAGGAAAATTTACAAGTGAGCAATACATATTTGGAAGTATGTTCAGAAGTACCAGAAATCAAAGAATCACAAATTAAAACTTTATAACAAACTGGCCAAATTTAGAATGAATGATGATAACGCATGTCTTTGAAGTTTTAAAGAAGTAGGACCACCAATTAGTACAACTTTTTTCAGTGGCAAATTAAACAGCATCAAAATTTAAAATGTATGTAATCTACGATCAGAGGCAGATTGAAGATCTGCGGAGCCCAGCAGAAATGTAGTAGTGGGAGGGAGGTGTCGAAAAGGATTCGAAACAGAAAGTAGGTGTCAGTGTAAATGTTTAGTTTTATAAGAAAAAAAAATAGTACATTTTTATGAAATTGGTAAATACTAAACTTCAGAAAATCCTCTTCAAGGTTGAGTCAGACTTCAGGGTTTGGCTTTTAACACTTTTGCTGTGGCTACTCAATGTACTGGAAGATATCTGTCAACAACTCAAGACCACAGGCTTCTCCCTCTGTTATCAGTGTCCTGGCCTGAAACTCCAACTTGTCTCTCCTGTAACACTGAATAGCTTCCTAACTACTCTGTTTTGCCCTTGAACAGAATATATGTACATAGTTAATTTTAAATAATTAACTTCCTGACATTCCTCTCTAGTGATTTATTTCTTACATAGTTTTGGTTATTCTTTGATTGCCTTTCACATGGCAGCGGTTTTCTGTGTTTTCTACAAGACACAGGAAAGATAATTAAGTCCTCTAGTATGGTAAAAGGAATTTATTTTTATTACTAACAGTTAGGCTGCATAAACCTTGGAAGTTCACACGTACAAATATTTTGTGTTTGTAGTATTGCTGTAGATTTATTGAATTTGTAATTGAGTATACTCCATTACTGACTGTATTCCTGAGAGGAGTGAACTTCCATTTTGGCTCGGTGCTGATGAAAACAGAGTTCTTTGCTTTACCATTTTAGACATCTTATGAATATAGAATTGTCTACTGACAAGCTCCTGCTCTACACAGTTCAGTCTTTCTCCTTTCTGGCATGAGGCTTGGCAAGAGGCATCTCATTATGATATGACCCTTACCCTGGAGGGTTAGTTTACATGATGGTGGTAGGAATACTCCTCAACATTTCTACTCTGAAATAACTTTAACAATGTTAACTTACTACCAGTAACTATCTTCAGAAATGACTTCAATGACCATAGATAAAAGCCATTTAAATAAATAAGAAATAATTCCTAGTCCAGTTTATCCTTAGCTGGACTCAAAAATTCCCTCAGCTACTCCATAGCCACTCAAGAAGAACTACAGGGAACCTGACGTGGAAGGTAGCAGCAGTTGAAAACATCTTATTTAAGCAATTTTACAAAACCATATGACCATGTGAATGTATTTTGTGGGCTTTTCTTATACCTTGGAAGATTCTTTAGCAAATGAGGGTCCCTGAAGTTTAAACTTCAGTCGGTATTTGATATATATGCATCTATGATTAGCAACTGACCTCTAAGAATTTATCCTAAGGAAACTTTGCACTATGCCAACCAAGTATTTGTTGAGTGCCTATTGGGTACCAGAAACATAACTAAAACTTAATTTTTTTTCTTTTTTTAAAAGATTTTACTTTATTTGTGCATACAGAACTGGAGTACAGGCCAGAGGCTCAGGGGCGGTGAGAGACTTCACCAGAGACAGAGCAGGGAACAGAACAGGCAGATCGACGAAGCACACTGCTGAGGGGAGCAGCGGGCGGGTCAGGAGAGGTCTGCCACGCCATGTGGTCACCTCCAGGGCAGGCGGGAATCGAACTCATGCGGAAGCGGCTTCAGATTCTCAGTGCTGTGCTTTAACCCACTGCACCACCAGGGAGGGCCACTAAAATTTAATTTTTATTTTCTGTAATGAGTATTTGGATTCGTTTTTAATGACTTTTATTTCTATTTTTAAAAATTTCAAGAAAATAATGCTAGTACTTAGATGTGGATTCAAATTTTGACAATGTCAAAATTATGATTGTTGTTACCTTACTTTCATACTTCAGCCTTATCATTAAGTTTATGAACTATTTATTTCCTGAATGCTAGGTAGTGTTCTATATGTCCAAATTTCCCAGTCTTCATGGAATTTATGTTCTAGATAAGGGAGATACTAGATAAATAAATCAACAAATAAGATGAATATGTAAAGTCTATACTATATATATATATATATATATATATACACACACACACACACATACACATATATATACTATATTACATATAGTATATACACACACACAATACATATATACATATGCTTATAAACACTATTACCTGCCATAAAACAGTATAGCAGGTAAAGAAGTAAGAAATATCTTTCTGTGAGTTAAGATTGAGATCTTAGATGTGTTTCTTCGTGGAGAAAGCAACATTTGAATTAGGCAGCTTTATGGGGTATAGTAAGGATTGTAGCTTTACCTGTGATGGTAAGTTGAGGAATAACATCATCTGACTTAGGTTTTAAAAGTATCTTCCTGGCTGATGGGTTGAGAATAGAAGAGGTCAAAGGTGAAGTAGTCTGATGAGTTCACAGGTATTGTAGTGGTCAGGTTGAGGGAGGAAGGTGTGGGATTGTGGTCCAGGAAGGGGTACTGAGAAGGGGTTACATTCTGTGTTTAGTGTTTTACAGTGAAACAAACATTCCAAGGCAGCCACAGCATAGTTCTTAAAAGTCAATCCATAGTCCAGTGGTCAGACTGACTCCATGTTCTGCTACTAAAGATGATTTAGTTGAATTTTTGTTCATGTCTCATTTTTTTTTTCTTCTTTAGCACTGCAAAGACAAAAGTAAATGCTCTGAAGTTCATATAGAAAGGTTTAATTGCTAGGAGATAGATTCAGATCATTCATGCTTGTTTTCTAGATAAGTGTTATTAAAAATAACCTTAAATAGGCCCTCTCTGGTGGTGCATATGGGTAAAGCAGAGCACTATGAAGCTAGTCCCAGCTGCTTCAGCATGAGTTAGATCCCTGGGCAGGGAGGTGACCTATATGGCGTGGCAGAATTCTCCTGTACTGCCTGCTGCTCCCCTCAGCATTGCATTTCACTCCATCTGCCTGTTCTGCTCCCCACTCTGTCTCTGGTGAATCCTCTCACCGCCCCTGCACCTCTGGCCTGTACTTAGTTCTGTATGCATAAATAAATAAACCTAAAAAAAAAAAACCTTAAATAGTCAATATGTCACAGGCTTTTCTTATGTAATTTTAACACCTAGGTTAAATAAGGATGATAGTAAAGAGAAGCCACAACTGTCAAGTAAATAATGTACTTTTTCTTGATCTAATACCTTGGGAAAAGGCAATTTGCTACCTACAAAATTGTTTTAGTGTTATGTTATACTAGGTCTTTTATGGAATGGTGTTGAAATAAATTGCTATTTAGCAGAATTATTTTTCTTGGAGTTCTTTAAAAATAGTAGAAATACTGGCACAGCTGTGATGTTTTGATTTAAGTCAATATAGATCATATTACCTTATAGACCAAAGGTCTTTTGGTTTAGTAAGATGAGTATATTTAATTAAAACAAAAAGGTATGTTAAAAAAAACTTACCTCTTCTCTATGCTTCTCTATGGAAGTAGCAGGATCTGAAACAAGGGAATTACAATGTCTGCAATACACTGAAGAAAGTGAAGTGTGCTTTCCTTTTTAAAAAGTTGTCATGTCAGAAAAAATATTTCAAAAACTGCCCCAAAAGTTTGAACTAGCTAGATGGTGTATTTTGTGTGTGTGTTAAAAAATGCTTTTCAAAGATACTTTCAACCATTTTTCTCCTGAAAGTAACATAGTTTTGCATGACATACAGACATAAAAATTTCATGTTATTGTGTATATAAGAAAAGAATGAGGGGCTGTGTTTTATAAGGAAATTAAAGCAACTTTCTGTGTGAAAATGCCTAAGAGGAATTGCAATCGAAATAAGATGGGTGTCAGGGGTCCCGAGGTCTGCTTTCATCTCAGCCTCTTAATAGTTCTGTGGTGTTTCAGATCTAACTTTAATACTGTCATTGTGTCCCATTTTCTTTTATCTTCCCTTTGCACTCCAGCCTTCTTTGGGAGATCAAGGATTCCTTTGAGAACCTGAAGGTGACTATGGAAGATCCTTCCATCAAAAATGCACATATATACATAACAGATTTACATGTAAATTCAAGCATACTTCATGGTTTCTAGAAACTCATCTGAGGGTGAGTGAGGGTGAGTGAATTAGAGTGTCAGTAAGAACATATGGACATGAACATGCTATATGAACAATGGTATGGACATCTCACTGGGATTAGCTAGAAAAAGAAAAGCTGTGCCACAGCCCAGTAATGAAGAATCCCATGTATCTGAGAAGCTAGTTCTGGCTAGTTTTAGAGCCATTGGTTAAATACGCTAGCAACTGGTCATATGTGACTCTTTCTTTACATTAAACTGGGTCAACTAATAAAATCATTTTTCTGGGCATAGTAGCCACATTTCAAGTGCCCAGTGACAGTAAGTGCCTGTAACTACTCAATTGAGCAATGTAGATGGAGAATATTTCCTAATTTCAGTTGAACAGAGCTGCTCTGGAGTTTTACAATTTAAGCAGTGGACTATGGGAAGGCAGATTTCAGTTCATTTTGAACAACAACAACAACAAAAAAACACATTATGTCAACTTGAACTGTCCAGTGCCAGTTTTATCGAACCAGCTGCCTCAGGGATAGTGAACTTTCTTCTTATTTCATAGACCCATGTAGCGACTGGGTTAGTACATATTTGAGATGATGTAGAAGACACTCCTACACAGACCCTTAGGGTGTTTAAAATGGAAGAAGACTCAGTGATCAATTCTTTTTCACTAAAAATGAAGACATATATTCAGAGCTAAGGGATTTTGCCCAAAAAAACCCAGAGCTGGTTCGCAGAAGAGGTGAGGCGTTGTCATGAATCCCAGTGTTTTCCTCCATTATGCTCACTGTTAACAAGTGGTCTTCAGAGTCCTTGTCGAACAACATATTTCAGATTCTAGTATTAGCCAGCTTTTCTGCTGTTCTTTTGTACTATTCAGCAGCAGAAAACTCCACTGCAGTCAGACTGGATTGAAACAGTATTGTGTTGTGTTGATTGTATTGTATTGTATTGTATCGTATTGGGACATTGTATTCTCATTGCTGACTTTATTTATCATGCTGTACTCTTCATCAAGTTACATTTCTTTACAATCTTAATCCTACTTATTTTTCTATCTTCTGCTTAAGTGTGAGGACTTTTAGTCAATCATTTCCTTTTTGGCTATATTTCCTTATTACAGTGTCATCAAACATGCATATTCTTTATGACTGTTAAGTTTTGTTTCGTCACTCTGAAAACAGAGCCTCCTGATTAGCTTTCTGAACACGGAGGTTAGTGTTTTCACATGTATATCCTTTTTTGTTTCTTTATTAGAATACAACTTCTATCAGATCAAGGACCAATGCTGTATCTTCTTCATTACCATAGTTATACTATCCAGAACAGGACATACTCATAGCATAATAATAATATGTAAATGTTCATTGAATGAATGAATTTTTACCTTCTAAAATACCATAGTAAAGATACTATGCTAAGCTTCTCAATGAATACTTATTTCAGGTAACATTTCTGCTCTGCATAAAAATAAATATTAAAAAAGAATATTCAAAACAATTTTAAGAATTACGACATCTAAAGAGTTGCTTGAAAATTGCCCAAAAGTAGACCTTAACATCTCATCAGAAAAAAAAAATGTTGTTGTTACATCGGTATAAACTAGATTTATTGGGGTGATCATTTCCCAACACATAAAAATATTGAATCATTATGTTGTATACCTGAACGTAATAGAATGGTACATGTTATTCATATATCACAAAAAAAGATTGTGAGTAATCAGTTCTGTCATAATAAAATAAAAATTAATAAACTGAAAATTGATGACTTTTATTGGACCCCCTCAGTAGCTATGGGACAAATACTACTGTAAAATCTAGAGAAAAAGATGAATCGAGAGTCATAGCTAAGATATGCTTATGTGTAATGGAGGCAGTTGGAGCCATGAAATGCAGAGACTACTTAAATACTAATTTTGAATTGCTGGAGGTAGATTGTAGTTTCGCTTGAGAGTTAGAGATTGCTGGACACAACAGTTTTAGAGGGGATTTCACCCATAGATTGATTTTGTCTCTAGGAAACCCACAGGTGAAGATTCAAGAAAACTCCATTCCTGGAGGAAAAGTAACCATTGGTAAATATTCTGAGCATTTTCTATAATAAAGGCCATTTTCTTCCAAGGAAATGACGTTTATTAGAGTCTTTACTACCGCAAGAATGGACATTTGTCTTAAGTCCTCTAACTTTTTCTGTACTGCTATAGGAAAGAAACCAAAAACCCTGTAAAAGTCATACCTAGGCAATACAAAGTCCACCAAAAAACTGAATTTCATAAGATCACAGAACATTTCCCCTTTTCCATGACTTACCATCACAATAATAGTGTTTTCCTATAATAACAGTATATTCTAGCTAATATAACTTCTGCATGCCGACTTTAATCTCAAAGATTTGGACTTTTATAATAAAACGGGGGATAAAATATAGACACTAGATAAGTTTGAAACTTCTGGTAACTACACCTACAGCAAGCCTTAAATATAGTCAAACTTCTGTCCAGGATAACAAAACCTCACACTATCATCCTGTTTACCTCAGATCCTGTTATCTGTTATATCATGTCTAATTTTAAACCAAAAATTACAAGACATCGTAAAAGGCAATGAAAACAGTTCAAAGAGATGAAGCAAAAGTCAGAATAAGAATCAGGTATGATACACATTTTTGAGTGATGTGACAGGAAACTTAAACGTTAAGAACACTTAATAAGCTAGGTAACATGCAAGAACACATGGGTAGTAAGTAGAGAGACGGAAAATATGAGGAATCAGAAGGTAATACTAAGACTCAGAAACACATGATGGAAATGAAAGAGGCCTCTGAAGGAGTAGTGGACTTGAAGACAAGTGAAGAAAAACTTACCAAACGACATTGCAAAGAGAAAAATAGAAAGACAGAACATTCAATAACTGGGTTACATTTTGACAAAGTGAAATATTTGTGAAATTGGAATATTAGGAGAAAAAAAGAGAATGGACACTAAAGAAATATTTGATACGATAATGACTAATCATTTTCAAACTTAAGGACAGATATTTCCTCAAATCCAGGAAGCTATGGGATTGACCATCAAGCAATATAAGTACTAACAATCTATACCAAGTGACATGAATTTCAAACTGCAGGAAACCAAAGACAAAGAGAAATTTTTGGAAGATCCAAAGGGAAAAGGAGAGTGAACAATACCTATTCAGGGAAAAGGTAAGAATTACGTGTACTTCTCATTTTAGAAATTATAGAAGAATATTAGAAAAAATATAAACTCACCATTTTAAAATTGTATATCCAGATAAATTATTCTTAAAAAGTAAAAGAAATGGTTTTCTCAAGGAAGGAAAACTGAGGGAACTTATTACCAGCTGACCGGTGTTTGTGAATATTGAAAGAAGTTCTTCAGAGGAAAAGAAAACAAACTTTTTTTTCCAGTTTTTTCAGACTTTGGTGGTGTTCATGGTATGGAAACATACATTTGTAGTAGTTTGAACCTGTAACCCTAAAACAAATACAGTGATATACACCAGTGTTGCCTCAATAAACATAATTGGAAGAAAATAAATAAAAATAACATAAAATAAATGTAATTATATATTGAAAAAGAAGATAAATTTAAACTTGATTCTACATAGACAAAGGACGTATGTCAGTAAGGAAATAAATGAAGGTGAAATTTTTTATTATTTGGTTCAGGAAAACAATGTTTAAACTAATACTACTATATGACTACAGCCTATGGGTAAGTGAAATGAATAACAATGACATAAGATATAGAGTTGGCAATACTCTGAGGCACAGATACTAATTTACATAAAGTGACATTGTATTACTTATGGTGGACCTGGATTAGAGTAAAACACATATTGCAAATATTAGAACAACCATTACTGTTTTAAAAAAGTGTAAAAAATATAGTCAGTATGGAGATAAAATAGTATCATGAAGGTCAAATGTATGATGAAGGATGGACTTTGATTTTTAGTGGTGAATTTGTAGGATGCACAAATGCTGATTTATGATTATCTACAGCTGAAACCTATGTAATGTTATTCCAATAAGAATTCTTAAAAAATAACAGAAGGCAGAACAAGAGGAGGAAGCAAGAGGAAAATAAGATAAATAAAAAGTTACAAAAAGGTAGATCTTAATCCAGCTATATAAACACTTTAAATGCGAGCAGTCTCCATACACCAGCTGACCATTTAAGAGACAGGTATTATCAGAGTAGATAAGCAGAAAGAGATCTCACTCTGTTGTCTGTAAGAAACCCACTTTAAATATAAAGCCTCAGGTAAGAAGTGAAACAATAAAGAGAGATACGCCATAGCCATATTAACACTAATCAAAAGATAGCTGGAGTCATTATCTTAATTGTAGAGAGCGTGGATTTCAGTACATGGAAAGCAAAAACATTTAGAATGCTAGAGGAGTTAATTCTCTACAGTACATAATCCTAAATTTGTATGCACCTAATAACAGAGCATTAGATACTTGAGACAAAATCAGCAAAGAGAAATAATCCACTACTGTAGCTGCAGACTTCAATATCTCCCTTTCAGTAAATGATTGGTAGATAGGTAAAAACCAGTGAGATATAGTTGACTGAATAACATCATCGATCAACTTAATCCAGCTGTTGTTTATAGAATGTTAAAGCAAGAACAACATTTATTCTTCCCAAGTTTACATGGAACCAAGACAGACCATATGCTAAACCAAAAAATTAAAACAGTAACAAATTTTAAAAAGTAGAAACTGTACAAAGTATGTAGCAAGTTCATAATGGAATTAAACAAGATCAGTGGCAAAGATATTTGGAAAATAATACTAAGATTAAACAACACTACTAAATAACATGTGGATTAAAGAAGTCACAATGTGAATTTAAAAACATTTTGAACAAATGAATTTGAAAATACAGCTTCGAAGGAATTGTGGGATGCAACAAAAAGATTTTCAGAGAACAATTAAAAGCATTAAGTATCTATGTTAGAAGACAAGAAATAATGAGGCAACAAAGAGGACCAATAGCCAGGTGGATTGGGCCTGGGGGGGCACAATGGGTCAAAGTGTAGCTTTGTGGTGCTGTTCCAGCCATTTAGGTACTAGTTCCATCCCTGCCTGGGAGCTGACCCACATGGTGCAGCAGACCTCTCCTGACCTGCCTGTTGCTCCCCTCAGCAGTGTATTTCAGTCCATCTGCCTATTCTGCTCCCCACTCTGTCTCTCATGAATCCTCTTGCCCCCTGCACCTCTGGGCTGTACCCCAGTTCTTGTCTACATAAATAAATAAAATCTTAAAAAAAAAAAAAGCCAGAACTGTGATACAAACTCACACACAAAAAGAGAAGAAATGATAAGTCTCCCTTGCAGAATTTCTAAAATTTATTTAACTGCTTATCAAAAAGGTGGGACATCTGTCTCTACTCCTTAATTATAGATTGTTTATAGTTATTTTCCTCCAGAATACAATATGGAATGGAGGAAAAAGTAACTTTATATTGGTTATAGTCAGCACAAAACATACCTCAGTCAGATGATCAAGAATGACAGCAGGTGTTCATATTACACACTGCTGGTATGATGTGATGAAAATGCCACTTTTCCTCTGTGATTTTCCTCTCCAAACCTCTAACTCCAGTCTAATCATGAGAAAGAGAAACATCAGATAAAACTCAGTTGAGGGACATTCTACAAAAATGAGTATTCTTCAAAACAAGGGAATTGGAAGAAGTTGTTAGAGCCAAGAGGAGCCTAAAGAGACATGGCAGTTAAATGAAATGTGTAATCTTGGGTGGGATCCTGGAATAGGAAAAGATATTAGACCAAAATGAAGAAAATATGGATAGAGTAAGGATTTATGTTACAATGTTCAATATTGGTTCATTAATTTTAGTAAATTTCTATGTAGGATGCTAACATTATGGGGAACTCTGGGATTACAGAAATTCAATGTACTATCTTTCCAATTTTTCTGTGTATTTAAAATTTCTGAGAATAGATGTATGAAAAAGATCAATGTAAATGTACATGCACATGTTTCATTTGTAGAATTCTCACCCAAGGCCATTTGTTACATGAATTTCAGCCTGACAGAATTTTGGATATTTATGTTTTTCAGCTTATTTTTGAAATTCAGCGAACCTTTTATTTTCCCTTTCAAATATGCAAGAACAAAATTGTGTTTTAGTTGTTAAATTCTATGTCTTTCGTATAATTTTTAGTGCTCATGTGATTCATTATCATTTTTATAGCTTGCTATTTTAGAACAAAACAAGTAGTTACAAATGAAAGACGTCCAGCTACTCTTTATCATCATGTTCTGCAGTGCCAGTGTGGAGAAGGCGTGAAAGCAGACTGTCTGGCAGAAACTGCATTTTGCAATGGTGTCGCCCAAACTCTGGGGAGTTCTGTTATTCAGAAGCCTCCCTGGTTCATTCATGCATTAAGAGGATGAGCCTTGCTGCTTCCTCATCCTGACAGAGGAGAATGTTGCCATGACAGCTGTTAGGAGAGTGGAGATGCTGTAAAGTGCATCCATAATGAAAAGAGAAAATAGACTATCTTTGTGGATCTCGCTGATGATGCATGGCATGGCATGCATGGAATCTCAGAATGCAACTTGAAAATCTGTTGGCTTCATTTTAGACATAATAGTTTATCAGCACACACACATATACATTACACATGGTTTGTTTTTCAATAATGATTTCAATAGCAGCATTAATATTAAAGCTCAACTAATCTTTCTTCTTTTCCATCTTTGGATTGTAGTCTGAAGGTCAGCCATATGGAAGATTAAAAAATGTGGTTTTGTATAGGATTATTATAAAGGGGAAAATTTTCAAAAAAAGTGAATGTCTTTGTTATAAGATCATTGTTCCTCAAAGCTTGAAAAGATGTTAAAGAATCCTAGAACTAAATAGGATTCAAGAGAAGAATATATTGTCTTTAAAGACTTTGAAGGAATATTTACTGATTAAAAGCCTTGATCCCCCAATATCTCACACTATTACTGCATTTGGAGGTTGGGCTTTTAAAGAAGTGGTTATAGGCATGCCTTGTTTTATTTTGCTTTGCTTTATTACATGTTGCAGATATTGTGTTTTAAAAATTGAAAGCTTGTCCAACATGCTTCATGCAAGTCACTCCTGGTACTATTTTTCCAACTGCAAGTGCTTACTGGCTCTTACTGTGACACCTTTCATTAACATATATGTGCATCTTTTTAAACATGGGCCTTTGAACACTTAAGAACTACAGTATAGTGTAGACATGACTTTCACATGTACTGGAAAACCGAATATCCATGTGACTCACTTTACTGGGACAGTTGCTATATTGAAGTGGTCTTGAATGAAACTCACAATACTCTGAAGTGTGCCTATATGTTAAAATGAGGCCATTAGGATGAGCCCTGATCCAATTTAACCGGTGCTCTTCTAAGAAGAGGTAATTGGGACACAAGAGGACGCCAGGACTGTGCATACAGAAGAAGACCACAATGAGGACCTAGGGAGAGAGCACACTCTGTACAGAAATAATTCTCAGAAGAAACGAAACCAAGTCACTCATACGTTGGTACTGAACTTCCAGCCTCTAGAACTGTGAGAAAATAAGCTTCTGATGCTTGTGCCACCTGGTCTGTAATATTTTATCATGGCAGCTCTACCAAATGAAATCAGACACCCCTGCTAACACCCGAGCACATGTGCCCTGCCCTCTGGACGATCCTAGATAAAGGAGTATGAATGAGTAGCTCATGCAGTAACAGTGTAGTGCTGCATGTGTAAGTCGGGACCTTTTAAGTTGCTTTGGAAGTGCAGTGATGGATGACAAGCCCAGAATGGGGGAATCCGTGAAGATTTGCTGAAAGTTGATAGGAATTAGCCTGGTGAAAAGGGGAGGAGGAAGTGAATTTTAAGTAGAAGCAGCACGTTGAAAGACCGGGATATGGCAGCATGGAATGTTTGTGAAATGAAGAGTAGTTGACTAGGAATGAGGCAGTAGTTAGATTTGGCAGTTGAGCAGTAAGCTTTTCTCACCAGCTCACACACACATATATATGCACACCCACACATATATACTCAGCCTGTTTAATGCCATCAGTCTGAGTGTAAGCAGTTTGTGCTTCTTGTTTACTAGTATATTGTCACAGGCTTCAGCAGTGCATGCAACACAGAAGGTGTTCAACCAAAGTTGCTAAATAAGTGAAGGAATCAATCTCATGCTTTGTTCTTTTTAAAAAATCCCTTTGGCAAGCACTGTGTACATACATAGCAGGCAAGAGGAAGGAGTATTGACAGTGAAATGGAAACAGGAAATCAAAGGAAGCAATGAAAAATTTAGTGTACCTTCCAAAAGTTCTGTGAATTCTTGTGTTTGTTATTTACTTTATGGAACTTTAAGGATGCATTTTGCGAATTGTAGCTCTGAAGCTATGATCTTGGTGATTTAAACTATACCTTACTTTTCTTCATCTGTAAAAAGGGCCCGATTATAACATTACCGCTACAAATTTGTTGTGAGAAGATGTATGCAAAGCTTCTAGCACATAATGTGCATTGGATAACTGCTAACTGTTATCATTTTAGTGTTATGATGTTTCTAAATTGGGATTATAAGCGCTTACATCTTCTAAGATCAACCTCAGATTCCTCTAGGTGTGGATTGTCAATGGGGTGGCCCCCTCCTTTATGTTATGCTTGTGTTTGTCAAAATCTGTTCAGATGAATAACTAATAAAATACAGAATATGATTACTGATGAATAATTACAAGTTGTAGACAAAATGATATAAAACTTAAAGCAGCATTGAATAAAATACAGACTCCAGAATAAAACTAAGTATGGTATTGATTAAACTTGTTATTATGTAATCAAGATCCTACTGTTTTCTACTTCTTGTTTTACATGGATTTTTATATTAGTACCATAAATATCTAAACATCCTAGATTCCTAAACATTTTCTAGCTCATTAAAGTATGTGTTTGTGGTTTTTATCTGTTGTCTTCCTTAATTGACATATTGATGTGATGCCTTCCGAGGGACTCAGTTTGTAAGTTTCCTGCTTGTTCTCTGAGAAGCTGCTTTCAGTCTCTAATGTCATGCTTTGGTTTAAGTGGCCTTATTTAGATAGAAGAAAAGCATGTTACAAAGACCTCATGCTTCAGTTCACTGTAAAATGCTCCCTCAGGACCATCCTTTCCTTCCCAGAAAAGTCCTCTCCACCTGACCCACTTTGCCTGTCATAATTTCATCCCCCTTTGAAGTCCTGTGGAAGTTTCTTTGCATAAAATTGTTTATGATAATGTACTAATCCTTTTAGTAGGTTTCTATATTGGTCTCTACTGAAGATTTATTTCATTACTAAAAGAAGTAGACTACTTTCTCCATAAATTATTATTATTATTATTATTATAGTTTATTTTTACATCACTTTGTGTCTTTTTCCATCTCAATTGTAATCCCCATGGACTTCCCATCACTAGATCACCTGTGTGCCATCATCATAGTCCCGTGCACTACCCCCCCCTTTTGATCCCATTTCCCACTCCACCCCTGTAAAATGTCTCTGATATATAGTTGTTCATTATTACTATTTTCTCCCTAAGTCCTTTATGCTCTTGCTATGAGTGAAATGATCCGGTATTTTTCTTTCTTTTTTTCTGGCTTATTTCTCTAAGCAAGATCCCTTTTAGCTCTGTCCATGTTGCTGCAAAAGGCATGAGGTTAACCCTTTTGATCGCTGAGTAATATGCCATTGTGTATATGTACAACATCTTTTTAATCCAGTCATCTACTTTTGGGCATTTGGGTTAATTCCAGGTCTTTTCTGTTAACAAAACAGAAATTTCAGTATTTGAAATGAGGAGGAAAAATGTGACTATAACTATATATGTGTGACCCTTGGAGGTCAGCCTTGTTCAAAAGGTGGGTGTGGCTGACCCCAATGGTAGGCTCTTAGGCGGACTATTTATGGATGCGTTTTCTGCTTCAAAACATCTTTCTTCATACTACCAAACAAACAAAAAAGTGGTGATTTTGCGTAAAAATTCACCATTTTGAAATAGATCAGGATAAAAAATTAAAAATATTAACATTAATTTATTTGCTACTCATTTACAAGCAATTTTTGTATTTTACAGTCATCTATCATTTTTATATTTTGTATGCTGTACAGAAACATCACTTATTAGCATCTAGTAATTAATACAGTAGGCATGGTGCTTGCTTGGAGCATGGCATTTAGTGGGAGACACAGATAGTGCAACCAGTAACTATTAGAGTCTTCAGCAAACATTTGATATAAATGAGTTTTAAGGTGTCCCCAAGACAGGGAAGACAGCTGATAGTTTTCAACCCCTTCTGAACCTCTTGAACTTGGGGTCTTCTAAAGCTTGGGCAGTTACCAGGATGAGCAGATAGGATAGGTAAATCATATCTTTTCAGTTTTTGCTTAAACTTCTCGTACATTGTTTTTGTGAGAGGATGCATAAAAATTTCATATAAACTCTATGTGATCATTTGGAATGTTTCGTATATGTATGTGGGACTGACTTTTATTCCTTGTAAAGCCATTCATATTTTCTCCTACCCAACTTCCCCATCTCCTTGTTTCCTCTCTAAAGGAAGATTTATTTTTAAAGCAGTAGTCAGCTCCTTCCTCTGGTAGGTAAGCATCTGAGAAAGAAAGAAATTCAGGGAGGTGACTGAGGTCAGGCACTATTAAGATATGATCTAGAAGTCCATCTGTTTTTTTAATAGGTGTATGTTTGTATTGCTGCTTGCTGAAAAAGACACAGATTTGGATATATTTTGGGGGAACTAACGAAAAGCTTTATCTGTATGAAATGGGCTTGGGACTGGTATAAACAATACTTTGTTTGGCGGTAGCAGCATCTGGCACTGTGGGCTGCCCAAGTCTTCTTTGAAAACCCTCTTCCCGTGGTGTGCGTGGCACCAGACGCTCCAGATGGTCTCTTCATTCCCTGGTTGCTCCTCCTTTGTCTCTGTTCCTGACACATCATGGCCTTCCTGGCCTTCCTGAAAGCCTTGTTTCATGAAACTTTACACCAGCATTTCTCACTCTCAACACTGACATTTTGGTCTAGGTCACTTCGGTGGCAGGGTGCATTGTAGGAAGCTCAGACGCATCCCTGACTTCTCTTCATTAGATGTCTCCATTTGCTACAGGGTAACCCAGTGTGAACTGGGCTGCCTGTCTGTGGGTCCTCATCCGCGCACTTAAAATTTAATTGTACTGCAGGCGCACACAAAAAGGAATATCTTACCTGCTCTGCTGACTTGGAGCTCTGGTAACAAACTAACTGAGAGCCCCCCCCCC
>NW_004567105.1:33730260-33781646 GCF_000260355.1 Condylura cristata
ACAGACTCTTCAGAGTTCCTTTAGGACATCCTTCCCCTTGATACATTCATTACCCTTCAGACATTTCAAAAATCCTAAGAGGCAAACAATTACCCTACCCTTGGTTGAAAACCCCTGCTTTATGCTCTTTCTTTAAATAGCTTTTCTCTAAGCAGCTCTCTTGGATTCAGATATGATCTATGTGTTAATCATGCTTATTATATAACCTCGGCTAAGCCCTTGTTTCTGAGCCCCGCTGGCAACTTGTCTTCTTGGACATATCAACAGGATTGCAAAGCTCAGAGTAAAAGCTGCTGGTCTAACCATACTTCTTTTCCTAGTGCTTCTTGTCTCATGATAAGGTACTCTCAATTTTTTATTCCTCACTTTCCAGGTTTGTAGTCAGTAGCTAGGTGCTGTTGATCTGTTCTAGCTCTACCCTGATGCACTCACTCGCTTTGCTCCCTATTAAGCTACCATGACCTTTTGTCTTTCCCAGGGATAAGCCTCAACCCTGGGCATCAGGAATTTCTATTTCAATCCATTCTGTGTATTACTGAGGATCTTGTGAAATAAGACATTTGAATGTCACTTATACATGTTTCCACTGCTTTTAGCTTAAGGACCTAAATCCAACAAGATGACATAGCACCTGCCTACCTTTCTCTCCATTTTTTGAAGATAGCATGGATCTTCTCATTCTTCTGTCTCTGCATACTATTAGAATCTTCTTAGTTAGCTCCTCTTCAACCCACCATCCTAGTTAATTCCTATTATAAGAGGTGTGGGCATATATACACATATATGTATTTTTCCCGCTCCTTTGACTATTGGTATAAAAAAGTTGGTTTTCATCAGTTTCATTTTTGTGTCTGTGCATATTCTTACACTCTGAAAATTAGAGAACTATGACAACATGAATGTCTATTACATCATTTTTTAAAAATGAGAAAAATAAATTTATTATAAAAGTGAAACCAACATGAAAAATAAGGTGGAGACTGAATAACACATATATACATATGTGTATGTATTATATATATATATATTTTTTAATTACTTTTAAAAATAATATTTCTTATTTATCAATTTTTGGTGTGGGTTGCATAGTATTGCTTTTGTTAGAATGTTTCAAGATGTGTGAAAAATGTTCTGGTAAGAAAATGTACTATATCATAAAGATTCAAAAACAGATAATTTGTGGCTACTGAGCCAGAAATGTGTATGAATCATAAATTAAACCTGACAAACCTGTCACAAAATATAAGTTTTAATAGAAGTATAATCTGTGCTTTTGTGACTCTGTCAGAATCAATAATACATCATCAACTCTTTTTAGGTTGGTTCTCACAATACAAAAAATGTGAAAGTAAACATGTTTTTTAGTCCATGAGCAAAATTATAAAATGTAAATGTCACTTAGGTTAAAAAAACCCTACAAATTAGTTTAAATTGTGGATGTGGAATATGGGTAGTTATTGAAAATTAAGAAGTCAGGAAACAAATATATAAGAGTTCATTTCTTTAATATAATACTCAGGCATTGTTACTTGTTAGTTAAAAAGATAATTCAACTGAAAAGTAGGTCAAAGTACTGTAAATATTTTTTGATGGAGATTCAAGTAGTAAGAAGTATTTTAAACATCATTCATCCTACTAGGAATCCATTACAACTATAAGGAAAGTTTTATCCACTAACTAAGAAATGTTAAAATATAATATCTGTTAGGGAGAGTAGGTGGGGCAGTGGGTGCTCATTCTCTGCAGGGGGACTCTGGAAGGTTCTTTCTTAGTGTGCATCAAAAGCCCTAAACTTAGATTTTCCAGTGTTAGGAATTTATCTTAAGGAAATTAGGCATGAATACGATGACTTTGAAAGCAGAGCTTTCATTCTAATCTTCTTTATAATACCAGATTACTTATTACTTGTTTATAATACCAAGTATAGATATAGATATAGATATCATATAACATATAGATAATACCAAATATAGATATAGATATATAACATATAAGTTATATATTACATAATAACCGAATTATATATGTTCATATACCAAATTACATAGTATTTTATATATTACATAATATCAAATGCTATATATTATATATTACCAAATTATAAATATATATATCTTACTTCCCTTGCAGAGATTTCATTTTATTACCAATTAATTCTTCAGAATATTTATTTGTAAATATATGGTCATATAAAACATACATTTCATGTTTAAATTTAATTGGATGATAAATGAAAATATGTTTATGAAAGTACTGTTATTGAAGAGGAAGTTTATAATTTGGAGACAGAACCATCTTGTTCAAAGTGCATCTATGAACTAGCAGCACCAGCATGATGCATGAACTGGTTAAAGCTGCAATTTCTCAGATAGCGCTGCGGTTTTGCGAAATTGGCAACTTTGGTGATTAGGTTCAGCAACTTGTGTTTATAAAAGTCTTACAGGTAATTTCACTGTTCCTTATCACCATCACTTTTCTGTACAGTGGAAACAATAATAAATCACCACCCTCTGATGGCTTTATGTATGAAGTGAGTATGTTATGCAAACCAATTTGGCAATTTGCCTGGCATATTTTAACTGGTTCAGTTAACACCAGATTTCACCCACTTCCCTTAAATATTTTCATGGCTGACTCCCTTACATCCTTTGGTCTTTGCTGGAATGGCACTTCATCTAAGGAGGGTTCTTTTACTGCCGTTTTTGTTTCCCTCTTGCGCTGCTGTTTGAGACTCCCAGTGACTTTTCTACTCTTCCTCCTCCCAGTAATACTTATCACCTAATACAATACATCATTTATGCATTCATTATGTGCATGTTTAAGTAGGATTTATTATCTTTTTTTAATGCATACAGAACTGGGGTACAGGCTAGAGGTGCAGGAGTGGTGAGAGGATTCACCAGAGACAGAGCGGGGAGCAGAACAGGCCCACTGACAAAGTACACTGCTGAGGGGAGCAGCGGGCAAGACAGGAGAGGTCTGCCATGCCATGTGGGTCACCTCTGGGTGGAGATCGAACCCATGCTGAAGTGGCTTTAGCTTCTTAGTGCTGCGTTTACCTGCTGCACCACCAGGGAGGGTCTCATTATGTACATTTTTAAACGTCTGTCTTTCCATGCTTGATTGCAACTCCTCAAGGGCAGTGAATCTTTATTTTCACTTATGTAGTTCAAATGCTGACATAGTGATTGGCACATAGTAGGCACTTTAACATTTGTTTCTACAACAAATGCTTGATACTGATTTATGAAAGTGGGTTTTCATTTCGTCAAGTTGTGGTGTATGAAAAATCCCACTATCAGGCTTTGTTTTTGGCACTGATTTATGGCCTCCAAGCCCCAGAACCACCTGGACAGCTGCTCTGGTTGAAACCGGAGTGGGGTCCTAGTCCACTTGGCTGCTCAGACAGCCTGTCTTGTACGAGGCCTTGTCCTTAAAGGCTGGCTTCTGGGGCAGATTTCACTGACCGAAGCACTCTCTAGCTAGAAGAGTTTGTTTTGAAACTCATTTCTTTAGACACTTAAAGTTAGGTTGAGCTTGTTTTCTCAAGTTTTACTGAACCCTATAGCCATTTTTTATTGGTTAGAGTGACAGTTAAGAGCTGTGGAAGAAGGAACTGAGTGGAGATGTCATGAGGAAAGAATTAGGAGAAGGGCAGAGATGAGCCAGGGGGGACTAGCTGGACCAGGTAGACACATAGACACTGGTAAATAAAGTAGCAAAGGTGATAAAAGCAGAGCCCACGTGAGAAGCCCCTGCAACCCACAGAGAGAAATGTGGACTTTGTGCTGAAGAATGAGAGAAGATTCTGAGAAGTGTTGTGACAGCTTCAAGTGGGATAGGTTTTGACAACATTTTGTTCAGCAGATTTGGGAATCAGGAAGAAGTATTGTACGATATTGAGCAAGAGCCTAGACCTTGAGTGTGAGCCTTTGTTACAGGAGTAGAAAAGCCAAATCCTTACTGTCTAGGTTGTAGATGGTGTGTGTGTGTGTGTGTGTGTGTGTGTGTGTGTATGCGTTTGTGTGACTCACCTCTCTTGGGTTTGTCATTTAGTAGCTGATTCAGAGCTAATTAGTTTTGTCTCCTGTTTTTCTTGTCTCTTTTTATTCTTTTTTTTTTTCCTCTTTTAACTTTTGATGCTGCCTTCTTAATCTGTCATCCTTGAGAACGGACAGTCTTCATGAGAAACCACTAATGCCCGTCAGCACCAACACAGTAACAAAACTCATAACCACATGTTAGTGTTAGCATTTCCAGAAGCCTGTCTCCTCTATTCGGCTGAGCAGAATGGAAATTTTCTAGACACTTCAGAATAATCGTTGTGAGCACTGTGATTTAAGCTATGAACAAAAAATAACAAAAACAAAACAACACTGTAGCCATTAGTTTTCTTGTCTTCAGATGGGGATCATGACTTCACTGCCCAATTCAGAGAGTTGCTTGAAAGGTCAGATAGGGTCATTTTTACAGAAACTTCCTCCGGGCTGGACCTGGTACTGAGGCAAGAATGATGGACTGCTAATGTCACCTCCATCACCACTCCCAGCACCCAGTTGAGTGACATGACTCCACCCAACTTCTAGTCCTTTCCTGTGTAAGTTTGGCCTGATCTTAATTTTCTTCTCACATGGGCCATGTCTGTTCATGTTCAACAAATGGCAGACACTAGGCCAAAGTGAATTAATGAATATATGATTATGTCAGATTTCCCCCCTAGATTTATAACCAATCTCCAAAATATGACATCTTCCTCTTATTCCTGGCTGAATGATATATATATATTGGAGATGTGGTAACTTTCTATGCTCTGAAAATATACTCTGGCATTGCATTTACTCTTTTGATTTGGGTTGCAACTATGCTCAACCAACTTTGGAATTTAAATTTCTATGTGTGGCAGAGTCAGTCTATACCAGATATTTATAAAGTCCTCATGTAACTCTAATCATAACCTTGCATAACTTTGCAAGCATGCACAGTAAAAATGAACTAAAAATGGCATATGTTTACTCATCAGAATCATGTTCCTTTCAGTACTCTAGGACCTGGATCATGTATGCAATCTATGAAATCATTCATCCAGCAGCAAATAGAGAATGTTTTTAATGAGATGTCAAATCAGATTGAATTGTGGTCATAAAAGATGCTGAATATATTGAGTCAGAGAAATTTAGACTCTATTGAGATGAAACACTATGTTTTGTATTAGAATGAAAAAGTAAATGTTTATCTGCCATTCATATTTTGTTTTTATGTCTTATTTTGCCATAGCTAAGGATAAGGGGATGTGATCAATCATAAAAAAAATAAATGAATGCTGATTTTGTTTCTATTTTGTTATAGAAAGATATTGTTGCTTGCGCTTTTGCTGGATCTCAGTAACAAATCATTGATAAGTAGTACTCTTTGATTTTCACTCATACTCCTAAGCCTTGAAACTCTAATTTTTTTTTTTAGAATAACTAATATTCCCTTATTGGTATGGAAATTGCTTGCTAAACAGCACATCTCTGAATCTTTACTTTCTTGTTGCTATGAACAGTTTTACAAAGAAGCTAAAAATTCAAGTTTATAACATTATCAATTCTCTGTTATATTCACAATTACATTGTCAAAAATCATTTTTAAAGATTTATTTATTTATGCATACAGAATTGGGGTATAAGCCAGAGGAGCTGGGGCAGTGAGAGGATTCACCAGAGACAGAGTGGGAAGCAGAACAGGCATATCAATGAAGTACACTGCTGAGGGTAACAGCGGGCAGGTCAGGAGTGGTCTGCTGTGCCATGTGGGTCCCCTCTGGGACTGGGATCAAACTTACACTGAAGTGGCTGTGGCCACTTGGAGTGCTGCGTCCTAAACCGTTGCGCCCTGGACTACCCTAGAATGACTGTTATATACTAGATTGAGCTCATCTGGCTTTCTCAAATCCATTCTTGTTTGCATTTAATCATTATCTGCATTGCAGTCAAAATAAACTTTTCAACACAGTATCAAAATCTTTAGTAAGATCAAAGGTTCCTGCACGGTCTGACTTCTACTGACCGGTACATTCTCATGTTGCAAGCTACTTCCCGGCAGTGGCCTCTGCCTCACCATTTTTTCATTGTCAGAAGTGTGCTTGCTGCTGCCTGCCACTTCACAGCAGGGATCACTACTTTTTTGCTCATTGCTTTTTTTCTCCCCTTTTTTCCTGTGATGGGGACTGTATAAATTAGATATTGATAAATGTACTATACAGGTTGAATGAGAGCCAAAGACTCAGATTTGTGCTGTCAGAGAAATTCATTTTGAGTTGATCAATGTTTAATTTCAGTGTATCATCAAGTTCTTCAGAAGCAGCTTCTTTTATTCTGCAACGTAAGTGTGGTGGCCAACCTAGACTTTTGCTAAGATAGAGATGTCATGACCATCTACTTGTAAGCATGCAATACTTTTTCTTATAACATATAATAAAGCTAAATATAGCTTGGCCTCTCTGGTGGCCTAGGGGTTGCATCACAGTACTATTACTGCTATGGCCTGAGTTTGATCCCTGGCTCCGGAGGTGACCCACATGGTGCAGCAGACCTTTCCTGTCTCACCTGCTACTCCCTTCAGCAGTGGATTTCAGTCAATCTGACTGTTCTGCTCCCTACTTAGTCTATCATGAATCCTTTCATTCATAATCTAGTGTAGCTGCACACACACACACACACACTCACACATTCAGCATCTCATTGCTACATGCAGTATATTTTTATTTATTTTCTTCTGTGTTATACTTTTGTATTTTATTTATTTATTTTTTAAATTCTTTAAAAAATATTTATTTCACAGTTAGGAAAAATTCTCTCTTTTTTAAAAGCTGTCCTTAATAGAAGTTGTTGTTTTTTGTTGAGTAATAAATTGGATGTACGTTTTATTTCTCATTCAAGAAAATTACTTTCACTAAAGAAAGGAATAAGTTTTTTTAAGGGTATAGAGTGCACTTTTTCATTCAAAATATGGAAGAGTTACACTGCTTTTCAAAAATATTAGCAATGGAAAAATACTAATTTTGAGAACTACTGGCATTAAAAAATATTAGCAATGGAAAAATACTAATTTTGAGAACTACTGGCCAATTTGGAATTACCTTAATTTTTCTATCTAAACTTGCTATGCTATGCTATGTGGCCAATAAATTTGATTTTCAGTCCATAAATCACAGGGTTTTGAAGAACGAGATACTAAGAAATGCAAACATGAGAGGGAAAAAAGGTAAAGGAAACAGAAACTGCTACACCTGCTTTGGCTTCATGACCTTGGAATTGGAAAGCCAACTTTTGAGGGACGCTTAAAACACTATGTAGGGGGCTTGCCAAGGCCAGACTACCAAGAAGGGGTAGTTATTGCTAATGCACTTTCCTGTCTGCTTTTTAGAATATGATACACTGGTCATTAAGACAGTTTAACTTTAATTAATAAACCAAACATACTTAAAAAAATTTTTTTAAAAAAAGATTTATTTATTTATGCATATAGAACTGGGGTACAGGCCAGAGGTGAAGGGTCAGTGAGAGGATTCACCAGGGACAGAGTGGGGAGCAAAACAGGCAGATTGACGAAGTACACTGCTGTGGGGAGCAGCACGCGGGTCAGGAGAGTTCTGTGGTGCCCTGTGGTCACCTCCGGGGCGGGTTTCAAACTCATGCTGAAGTGTCTTTAGTTTCTTAGTGCTGTGCTTCAACCTACTGCACCACCAGGGAGGGCCCCACACATACTATTAAGAAAGGATGTAAGAGAAAGTGAAAGATACATTTCCATTCACTTTCATCTATCCTTTGTCATTCACTGTGAGCATTAGCCCTGGGACTTCCTTAGTTGCTTTGTAGACATAGACATAGATGTACTTTAACCCATGTAGATGAAGAGTCAACATGAGAGTCCTATATTATATTTGACTTCTCATTCTAGTTGTTGCTCAGAGAAAGTCTGGAGGAAAGTGGTTATGATTCTTTGTCCAATCAAAAAATGTTTGTACTTGTTCTTTTAGTTTTCTTTTTCCTTTTGTAATTCAAGTTTTAAGGATTTTTATCAAGAAACCAAGTGCAACTAGATTATAATATATACTTTCTAATGGTTTGTTTTTTATCATCAATAATTTAAAATTATGTTTTAGGGTACTCATCATAATGTCTTCCAATATTTTCTTAAGGAGTGAAAACTCCCTATATGAAACTTTTCCAAAAAAATTAATTGTTTTTATGTAGTTTGAACTAATTTAATCAAATTGATTTGGTGGGAAGGGTGTTCTATTCATTTTGTTAATCTCCTCTTTTCAGATCAACTATGTGTTTGAGTTTAAGCTTTTTTTTTTTTAAGATTTATTTATTTTGTACATACAGAACTGGGGTACAGGCCAGAGGCTCAGGGGTGGCGAGAGGCTTCACCAGAGACAGAGTGGAGAGCAGAACAGGCAGATCGACGAAGTACACTGCTGAAGGGAACAGCAGGCGGGTCAGGAGAGGTCTGCCACGCCATGTGGATCTCCTCTGGGGCAAGCCGGGATCGAACTCATGCGGAAGTGACTTTAGGTTCTCAGTGCAGTGCTTTAACCCGCTGCGCCACCGGGGAGGGCCGAGTTTAAGCTTTTTAACTTTATTCTTTTGGCTGTAATTTATGATTGATTTCTTTTGCATTGAAGAACTAGGGTATAGACTAGAAATGCGGGCTGAAAGGATTCACCAGAGACAGAGTGGAGAAGAGAACAACAGGCAGATTGACTGAAAGACACTGCTGAGGGGAGCAGCAGGTGAAACAGATGAGGTTTGCTGTGCTATGTGGGTCAGTTCCTTGCATGGGATCCAGTGCAAACTCAGGCCCCAGTGGCTGACCGTAGACTTTAACTCCTGTGCCACCTGGGAGACCCCCATGAAAGGTGTCTAACACTGATGGAAAATGGGAGTGAAAGTAATATAAAATGTAATCTACATCTTTTCTGGGATAGGAAGTTGCATCTTTTGTGTGATAGGAAGTTAGGAATTTGTCAGTGGTACAGATTGAAATAAATGATAATGTAAGATTCCTTCCTTTCTCTTTTTCTTCTTATGATCTATCCTTTGAGCTCCAGGTCAGACAAACCTTCAGTTGAGGCATTTATATTACTAGGTCTCTCCTAATCTGGTTTTCCCAGTTTCCTACATGAATACACTTGCTTTTGCACCAGTGACATAGTAATTCATCTAGTCACATATCCATCTCTCCCTCTGGTCCCTGAGCTTCTGAGGACAGGTGCTATCATTTATTCACCGTGGGTTGCCATTTGTATCAATTCTTAAGACACTATCTGCCCAGTCCACTTTGATGATCAAATGATAAATTCCTGTTCAAGAGTTCTTAATTCTTAAGCACAGTCATGCTGTAGCTCACTTAGCTGGATGTAGTCAAGAAAGAATGAAGAGAACAAAGAGATAGCTAACAAACATAATGTCTGAGAAACCGAATACTATTTAAGGACAGATTCTAACACCCGCTTTTCCTCAGAAGAGTAGACATTGGCAGTTTAAAGTATATAAATATTTCTAATACATAAGAACATAAATTTTCTAAGCCAGTCTTTTAACATAAATCTTTGAACCCTGACCTTGGAACACATTTATCATCTGATTTTTAGTTTTACATTTTCTGCTGTCTTGGGAGTGACTTGCATATTGGTGATCTGACATTCACTGAAGCCCTTTATAAAGGGGGTTTGCTGGCTCTGTTTTCATAAGCAATAAGCTCCGGCATCTTTACAGTTGGCTCTGAAAATAAATAGGTTGACAGAGGAGGCAAGAAAAGACAGTATAGGAACAACTCTCCTTTCTACACTGAACCATGAAGGCGGCACTTTAATTTCAGCTTCAGATGTTCCTTACAAAGCCTGTCACTGTGTGTACGGCTTTATGTCTTCTGCTTGGTTATTGACGAGGTTGGTAAATTTAAGGAATTCTGCAGAAATAGCCTGTCCCAAGAGAAATCTCACTGGTGAGATGTTGAACAGTGGCTGAAATTGGAGTTATGTTTTCACAGTGTCTTGTCAATAATGTTGTGGCAGCAGCTATCAGATCAGAGCCCTGGTGCTTCCTATGCCAGAAGTCACCTGCTCAGAAGAGTATGAAAATTATCTTCACATCTAAAAGCTAAACACATGGAGTCTGTGTACCCCATCATTGTTTTCATCTCCCATGACTTTCTCACTCTTCACATATCATTGGCGTCATCTACGATAGTCATGGTGATTCAAGGAAAACAATGGGGTTGGAGAATGAGCATCATCTTCTCAACAGTTTGACATTTATCATGCCAGGCCTGAGCATATCCTTATGGCTACTGTGACGGCAGGGGTCTGGGAGGAGTGATTAATATGCAGACCGCACCAGCCTCACATACTGGATCTTACAGGAAATAGAATAAATTCTGTGGGAACAGGATGATTCATCACCATATATGGGCTGAAAGGGGCCATGTGAAGGTATTTCTACCTCCATCTTCAGCAGAAAGCTCCAGCCCTTATGTTGGGGCAAGTACTCTGCTGCTCTTTCTGCCCTTCTTAAGTTGGAGGTGAGGAGGGAGGCTGTGGTAGGGGAGAAGAGAACTTCTGTTAAGGCCCCGGGTTCTTAAAGGGACAGAATATTAACAACACCTGAAGTTGTTTGAAATGAAAATTTCTCAAACCCACGGAAGCCAAAGCCTTGGAGACTGGGTCCCTGCAATCTTTTTTACCAAGCACTCAGGTTGATTCTGAAGCATGTTAAATTATAAAAAGATTAATACACTATTGATGTCACTTTTGGAATCAGTGGTAATAGAATTAGGGTAACTCTTGCTTAAAATTGATCATTTAGGGCATATACTTGTGAATATTTTTATAGTAGAGCTAAGTCTTTATTTAAAACCACAGCTGCTAGTTCAGAATTGAGGATCATTTTAAAGGAAAGGGTATAATCGTAGGCTTTTTCTGCTGTGTTTGGATTATTCAAAGCCGAGTCTAGAATTAAGTTTATAAGACAGGACTGAAAGCACTGAGTTCCTTTAAGTAGGAGAGGAAGGGGATTGATGTAGAATTTTCTTGGACATTGTGGAAAGTAGAGGGAGAGAGGAATAAGCAAATAGTTATAGACACAGGTAAAATGACTGTGTGAGGTTCTTGGAGGGAAGGATGAAGAAAAGTCTTACCGGAAATAGAATGGACTAGATCTGATGGATTAATGATGGATTAATTATTCCATTAATGTGACAGATTAATGTGGGATGTTTCATGCATCCATGTTTTATGGATTTTAAACGGTGTCATGATCGAAAATGACACTTGAGCCCCATTTTTATTATAATAGATGAAATTTTGTTGTAGTAAATCTTTGTTATCTAGGTCATTTCATATTAAATACCTGTATAATTTGACTTCAAAACTGTTGATAAGGGAAGAATTTGAAATTCCTCAAGTGATGGCTTTCTTGCAGTACCTGAGAAACTGGTTACCTTACCCTTTCCTAATGTTTGTGTTTCTCCCGTCACTAGCCCATTTTCCCCACTTCCCTAACACCCTTCAGCTCACCAGGCCCTAAGATTTTCTCACACCTCTTGGAGTTCCCTGACTGCTCACTTTCTCTCAGAATTGCCCTCCTTCTTTGTCTTCATGGCTTAGAATGAGTCAGGCACTGTGTTCACCAAAGTGTCCCATCATAGATGTAAAGTGCGGTAAAATAAATGAATTGCAGCTGTGTGTCACTTTTACTTAAAAACATATAGCCTTTTATACCAGAAATACAGACTTTTTATAGTAGCCTTAGGGTCAGGTGATCTATCAAGCTCACTCTGTAAAAGTGGAAGCCAAGTCTCCAAAAGGCACAGAATCATAGTGTAGGAGGGCCAGGAGGACCTGTGAGATTGTAGTGTCTAGCCTCTTTATCTAACAGATCGAAAGCCTGAAGGGTAAATGAATTTCTCAGCTAAAGAGTGAGAGCTGTTTCATAGCACAACAGTCTCTCAAGGTCCTTTTTGCCAGCTTCTTAGAGAAATGCATCAGGTTATCCCTCCCACTGAGTTCTATTTGGAAGAATCCAGAGTAACATAACATTAACCCTTGTAAAGCTAGAATTATTAGAGGAATAATAACATCTCCCCAGGTATCAGAGGAATATGGGCGAAGATAATTTCTATCATATTAACCTCCCTCAAAGTGAATCTTTTTTTTTTTAAAGCATTTATTTATGCATACAGAGCTGGGATACAAGCTACAGATGAAGGGGCATTGAGAGGATTCACCAGAGACAGAGTGGGGAGCAGAACAGAACGACTGACGAAGTACACTGCTGAGGGGAGCAGTGGGCGTGCCAGGAGAGGTCTGCCGTGCCATGTGGATCACCTCGGGGTGGGGATTGAACTCATGCTGTAGTGGCTTTAGCTCCTTAGTGCTGTGCTATAACCCGCTGTGCCACCAGGGAGGGCCCTCAATGTGATTTTTAAAAAATACTTACCCCATGTGGCTATTCGATGGAACCTAGGCCCTGCTTCAAAGTGATGCAAAGGAAACTTAAAAACTAAGAACATATATGTTGAATTAAATTTTCTCAATGTTGGTGATAGATTCTTCATTACATTGTATTTTTAGGGACCATTGACCATCCTTTGTGATTAAAACAAAACCCACAAACCAGAAAACCTTTTAAATGTTCTGTGGCCCAGAAATGTAAAAGAAGATTATATTATCTATCAAATGAAATTTCACATGCAGAATGATCTGTTAGTGTATTTACCACAATGCTACTACCCTTTTAAAAATTTAATGAGGGAATGTTGACTACCTTCCATTCCTTTTGCATTTGGTATAAACTGAAACAATTTCACAGAAAAGAAGACTATAGATAGCATTAAACTCTATTCATAATGCCTCTATTTTTTTCACATTAAAAAGTATTCTTAGGCTATTTGTGAGGAATGATTATATTTTAAGTGTTTAAGAAATGTCTATATAATGTTATCTTTCAATACAGAGATCTACATTGACTATAACACTTAGGTAATTTGTCAGCTATTTGTTATATATGTCATAATTTCTCATGTCACTCAGTGATCCTCTCATCAAAATGTTCTTCCTTCCACTGTGGAACTTTTTCTTGGAATTTCCCTATCTCCCTACCTTCGGGTCTTTGAGATTCTGGGCCTTCTGCTGTGCAGACCTATAATCTCTTTAAATTAGTACTTGTTTTAGTTTCAAATGAAGAGAATAAACTAGGGTTACTTCATTATAGATGTACCAACATGGCAGACAGGAGAGGTCTGGATAGATTAGAAAACAAAGCAAAAATTATAAATAAAAAACACTGAAATTTTTACATTTATGTCCTTCATTTCCAATCTACATAAAGTACTGGGAGCAGATGGCATCTTCATGTCACAGCCCATGTGTCCTTTTCACAACTATAGGGGTTGCATGAGATGAGGTCAGGTATGACTAGTGACAGATGCTCTGAAATCACATCCTTCCCTTCCCCCACTATTTAAAAAATATCTTGCAGTTGAGTTCAAATGTCAAGTCAAAGTTGGGATGCCTGTCTGCTGACTTTGGTCACATGTGCCCTTGGGAGAGGGAGTGGTTAAAGAGGAAAGGATGAGGAAAAGCAATATCTAGTATTATTTCTGGTAGCAATCTATGTACTGTTTGGGAAAATCTCCCACCCTTCTGGGTTCTCCTTGAGTGGAACAAGTAAACCAAACCGAGTCAGACAGGTTGGCAAAGGAAAAATCAATCTAATAACATACGTATAGAGAATTTACGAAATTGTAAGTTTTAAAAAATTATGGCTAGTTTAGGGACCTGAGACATCATGGATGAGAGAGGAGGAGACTAAATCACACACAAGAAAAGGGTAACCCATCTTTACTCTGAGATTAATGATGAGATTTCTAGAATGAGGGGACGAGTTCACTGTTCAACCTACATCCAACTGGTTAGTTCCAAACCACATGTCTCCAGGCTATGAAAGGATTCTTCTATTAGGAAAAAAGGCAAAGGACATAAAGCTCCCAAGCCCTTTACAGCTCTTAAAATAACCTGCATTATTTACATAATGACACAGAGTTGCCAAGGCTGGCAGGGGCTCCATTGACCTTTAGTCCCCACACCAAGTTAAAAGCCTATGTGGCCCCATCATGCTAATGTAAATTTGTGAATGAAGACCACTCACCTTACTAAGTTTAGCAAAGCCGTTAAGTAGCCAGGAAATAACAGAAAAACTAAAGGAAAAATAGAGGGCTAGCAAAAGAAAGCAGGTAAGTTCTCCAACTTCTCTGGGATTCAGTAGTGTCTACCTCAGACAGTGATGATCAAAGTAGCACCTTCTTGTGGTCATTGTGAGGATTAATGACGTACTCTTAGAAATGGCTTGGTCAGTCACACAGCTTTCCATAGTGACTGGACCAGTTTGTTTTCCCACCAGCAGTGAAAAAGAGTTCCATTCTCCACATCCTTGCCAGCATTTGCTGTTTCAAGTTGTGTTTTGTTTTTTCAAAATTTAAATATGGGTTCTTCCCACTGTTCTAAGGTGGTATCTCATAGTGTTTGATTTGCATTCCCCGAGAATAAATGACATTGATTAGAGAACATTTCCTGAGTGTCTACTTGGTGTCAGAATGCTCATTTAATTCTCACAGTGTTGGGATGTGTAGTGTATTAGTTCTATTACCACGATGATGAAGTTCTGAGTTGAGTAACATTCCCAACCAGAGGAAGGGATTTCTATTCGGGTCTCTCTGATTTTAATGTCCAGTGCCTTTCTTTCTGCCATAAACCTAGTGTTATCAGAAATAGCTGCAGAAATTATGACTTGTTTTACTAATGAAATTTTCCTGCTTCATATTATAAAAACTATGATTTTTTTTAAGGAAATCAGGAAAAATGGAAGAAATATTCTCTTTAGTGACTATCTGACATATTACGACAATGAAGACAGATAGCAGTTTGGTGCACCTTTTATTTCATATAAAGATGCTTAAAGATAATCTTGCAGAATGTAAGTTGTATAAAGTACAGTTGTAGTTTAAATGAGAGATAATGAAATACATTTGTACAGCATCAGTTATTTTCCTTTATATCTGCAAGAGTCGTTCACCCCAGACGAAAGCCTTTATGTTTTTAAGTGAAAGAAGACTTGACCCTTGTGAAGCAAGAATTGCAATTGTGCTGAATGGACTATTTCTGTAGCTCATCCCCCAGTGGAAATAGTACATGGGACTTAGCCTGTGTATCTCTCATTCTTGGCTGTGGCCTCAGGGCCACATTTAAACTCAGTTACTGTGTTTGCCAGGATATGTATTGGAATTTATTTATTTTTATGCACCTTTTTTTCCTTCTGGTCTTCAAGCAAACTTAAAGGCCAAAACTTACTTTTTAAAATGAACAGCCTCCGATGTGTTAAGTCCTTAATAAATGTTTATTGATCAGTTGTGTTATAATTGGACAATGGATTTATCCACCTCCATCTCATAAAGAAATTGGTCTTGATTAAAGGAAATGTTTTTAGCTTTGGAACTAACATGGGTAGATGAACTTCAAAGTCTTAACCTGTCCTGTCATTTGATCCATTAGCCTGCCTCTGACACCTGAATTATACATTTTTTTGCCAAGTAACTATTTTCTGTCCTTCCTGATACTCAAATTTCCCTTGGAGAACCCTCTTCTTAGCAAGCTTCTCTAATAAAGGCTTTACCTTTTCTTATTTCCCCACATTCATAGATAATGGTATTAGAGTTGAAAAATTCTTCATGCATCTTCTAGACTATTGTACTGCCTATGGAAATATAAAACTAGTCATTTAAAATGTGTTGTTAAACCAATTAGAAAAAAAGTTGATAGTTAATTTTTATTATATATTTTGTCTTACATCCCATGATTATCATGTTAACATGTAATTAATATACATTTTTATAATGATATGTGTTATGTTCTTTTACTTATACTAAATCTTTGATAATTGGCATGCATTTTGCACCTTTACAATATCAGTTCAGACTACTCACATTTCAAGTACTTTAATAGCCTTTTGTGTCTAGTGACTGTTATATTGAATAGTCGATTTATACTATTATTTCTTCACACTTTCTCAATATTTCAGAGTCTTTCTCTTGTATCATCTGGTTTCCATAATCTTTGCTGTGACCAATAAGATAATTTCTCACTTTTCAGAGTTGTAGTAGCATCGATTGCTGTACAGTTTTCTCCCATTTCTTTCCCTGTCATCATCTTTGAAAATTCTAATATTGATGATCTTATTATCTCACACAATGTCTCATCTCATCTCCACTATAATCATCATTTCTATTTTCTGATCTTTATGGCACCCCCAAATCTCTTGACTTCCCTAAGTCCTTTCTCTGACTGTAATTCCTCACACTCTGTCATTATCTAGCATCATACTTTTTTTCTTAATCTTGTTGGATTGCAGGAGAATAATTTTTATAATTACTTCAGACATGAACATTACTTAATTAAGCTACATCTCTGCCAAATCTCAGAAAGGCTAATCTCTGTTCTATTTGTGAAATATTTATTAATACATATTATTTATTAGTTGTGTACTTTTCTGGGTGCTGAAGGAAAAGCTGTGACAAAAAGCAAAGATCCTTGCCCCTAGGAGCTTTCATCCTACTGAGGAAATAAGCCATTGTCATATGTATACATATCTATATGAATGTGTATATTCATGTGTATACTACATATATATGTGTGTGTGTATATATATACATATATACCTATATACATATATACATCTGTGTATGTGTGAATATAGTATGTTAATAATGAATGTTATGGGGTAAAATAAAACAGAGAAAGGGATGGCTGATGGTTAGTAATGAGGTCTGAAACTATAGGTAACATTGCCAATGAGGATAAACAGAATAATATTTATGGAGAAAAGCCTTGGAAAAAGTGTCACAGAGATATGTGAGGGATTAGTGGGAACAGCAAGTGCAAAGATCTCAAAGCTATCTGCAAATCATTGTTAACAAGAGAGCCCTACAGAGAAAAATCATCCAGCGGGAAAGGTGCTCATTGGCTTCACTCATTGAGGCCTAGAAGGAGCAGTATATAATGAAAACTAGCAGAAGCAGAGGCCAGCCCCTCAGATTTACTGATGGCCCATTGACACTTGGCCCAGTTATGGGCTTGCACAAGATTACAGAACTTAAGCTGGTAGTTTCACATTGGACCCAGGTTTCCTGAATTAGGCCTGACATTTTTAATTCATTATGAATAAACATAGTAGTTGTGTGGTTACCATTTGTAGAATAGTGTAATATTGTAATGCAGTCTGATGCTAACCAGCCCCCACCATTAGCACAGGTCATGGGCAGAGCCTGTAATATGACTGCCCTCACTTCACATGCCAGCTACAAGTTTGGGGTTCCCTAGGCCATCTGAGCTTCTCACTAACTAACTGGCTGCACATTTAGGGTTCCCCACAAACCACTAAACATAGGATAATTCATTAAATGACCCACAAAAACTAAGGAAAACACTGTGCTTATGATTCCATTTTTATAAGAAAAGATAGAACTCAGAACCAGCCAAATGAAGACGTGTGTAGGGCATGGTTTTGGAGGCCCAGAACATAGAACTTTCATGTGCTCTGACCTTGGAATCAGAATGCATTGCCCTCCACACAGGTCATTACCTTACCTGTTAGGAAGCTCACCAGAACCTCGGTGTCCAGAGTTTTTATTAGGGGTTCATTGTGTAAGCGTGATTTAAGAACCATTGGCCATATAATTGAACTCAGTCCTTAGCCTGCCTCCTGCTCCCCACCCCCAAGCACACACACACAGGTCAGTCTGGTATCACATGGCTCAAAACTGGACTCTCTTGATCATGTTTGGTTTTTGTAGCATGGTCCAACCCCAATTCTAACACTATGAAGGGCCCCACCATAAGTCACTTTATCAGCATAAGCCCAGGTGTGATTGTGAACCTTCCAGGAGGAACAGAGGCAATTCTGTCATTTGGGCAGCTCTACATGTAGAAATTCTGTCCTAGGAACCTGTGACCAAGACCAGACATACTCTTTAATTTCTTACAAGAAATTTAAAAAATATATTTGGTTTATGAGTATTACTATAAGATGATCTGCCTGATAAAAAGTACTTTCCAAGACCCTTGCTGGTGGTGCAGCAGGTTAAAGCCCAGCACTATGAAACTATCCACAGCCACTGCAGCATAAGTTCGATCCCTGGCCAGGGAGCTGACCCACGTGGCACAGCAGACCTCCCTTACCCCGCCCAATACTTCCCTCAACAGTGTATTTCTCTAGATCTGCCTGTTCTGCTCTGCACTCTGTCTCCAGTGAATCCTCTCACTTCCTCTCCTTCACACCCCTGGCCTGTACCCCAATTCTTATATGCATAAACAAATAAAAAATATTAAAAAAAAAAGTAGTGTCTAACTGAGGTGAGAGGTCCTGAATGTGAGACTATTTACACAGTACAAGCTCAAGTTAATCTCTGTTTTAGGAGCCAATGCTTAGATATAACAGAATAGTAAATGGAATCTTACTCTGCTAATCTTTTTCATCTAGGCCTCTTCTGGAGAACATGGTGTTGTAGATGGATTTATGTTGCTCAGGATAGAATTGATGTCACCCACTCCTAGGCTTGAGGGCTTTGGCAATTCCCTTTTCATTACCTCATAGGTGAAGGAAGATCTCTGCTAATGAAGTTCTTTCTGGTGTCTCTTGGGTAGTGGGTAAATCTCATAACATATTTGTTCAGTTGCTTACTGTGTTCCCTCCATCAACTTCCATGATCCCTGTAGGATTTTTCAAGTTTAAACAAGCATTTACTTGTGTTTAATAGCTAGTTAAAACAAGAAGTTAAATAAATAGACAGCTTGTGTTGAAGATGGAGAAAAAACATTGGGTAGAATTAAGATATATTGTTTGTTTAGGGAACTTAGTTACTTCATAAGTTCTCACTGTTAAAATTTTTGATTAAACCATGTTTTAAAAATTCATTTCAATGCAAATTGATTCAAGTGTGTATCAGAAAGTATTTTTGCATATCTGCCACCAGGAGGGCACTCTAGACATTGGCACACACGTGAACAGGATACCATTTGCCCTTTCAGGTCATCACGAGGGTTACAATGAAGCACATAGAGGTCTTTATTATACACTGTGCAAGCATAGAGGAGCACTTAAAGTAGAAATAAAGGCAGTAGAGATACAGGGCCAGAGAGTGTTTCTTGGTGGAGATGATGTCTGAAGTAAGTAGTTAGGGATGAATAAGCACTTTCTGGGTGAAGAGTGTGCCCAAAGACTATTGGAGGTAGCGTGTACAGCAGGAGCAGGGGCCTGGGGGTGAGATGGAGCATGTCATGTTTGAGCAACAAAAGCGATCCTGTGGTCTCTAAAGCAAGTTGTAAGAAACACCCTGAAAAGGTAAAAAGTGATCACATTGCCACATTAAGTAAACCTTGGAGATCTGTTAAGAGATGAGATCAAGGACAAGAAAGTATCTTTCAAAACAAGGTGCTCTCATGTGAGAATACAAACTGTAAAAGAACATTTTTAGAACACTTTGGGAGAATGAGTAATGCTGCTGGGGGAGGTTGGTGGGGTTACCTCTATTAAAGGTAACTTATGCAAAAGTGAACAACTTGGTATATGGGGGAAAAAAATCCCAAGAATATCATCTAATTCTGCTAAGATTCAATTTGAGCTATGACTAAATAGTCTGCAGAATAAAAGTTTTGTTTAGAAGCTTGGCACTATTCAGATATATCTCTAAGTTGACACAGATTTCATTTTGAGGCACAGATTCCATTTTGAGCAAACATCGCTGCCCTGTATATGTAGGGGGTATTTATCAATCTATCCATGAAGATGTAAGGTCCATGAGGGCAGAGGTACAGCTTTCTTCATTTGCATTGCCTCATGGAGTCTCAGAGCCTATAACAGTGGCTGGTACATAGTAGACCCTCAGTTGACTTTTATTGAGTGACTTGAATATGCAGAAGCTAAGATGTTTACCCTGACGAAACTCAGTAGAGGAGGAAGTTCAATGGCAGATAGCGTGCATTTAGTATGACGAATGACTTTCAAAATCAGAAAGATGCTAAGTTGATTATATTCTAAGACTAGAGTTATGTTTGGGGAAAATGTCAGCAGTCTTTTCCATATAAGACAGAATTTATTTTTAGTTTAATTACGCACAAGTGATCTCATCTTCTATTGTAGATTTCTCTGGAGAATTAACATGTTGATGATCCCAAACCCTTGTGCAGCTCCTCTGGGAAGAGGCACAATCTCAGTCATACCTTCATATTGGCATAAAACTTGGGAAAGGAATGTTACCTCTGCTTGTGTTGACTGTAGGCAAAAGAAAGTTTCTCTTAGAAAGTTAATTTACTTTGGGACTTATGCTCAGCCAGTAAGTCTACTATACAGAAGAAAAATCAGACTAAAGGCTAAAGATGTCACACACACCGAAAGTTTCTTAATAAAAAAGGTAGCTATGTGGCCCTCCTTGGTGGCTCAATGAGTTAAAGCACAGCACTCTGAAGCTATCACCAGCCACTGCAGCACAAATTCAATCCCTGGCCAGGGAGGTGACCCACATGGTGCAGCAGATCTCTCCAGTATTGCCTGCTGCTCCCCATTATGTCTCTAGTGAATCCTCTCATCCCTGTACCTCTGGCTATACCCTAGCTCTTGCATGCATAAATTAATTAATCTTTTTAAAAGGGCAATTATTACCTATCATAATACATTTTTTGGGTACAGTGTTAGTAAAATCATGGAGACTGTCTTCACTATAATTTATTTAATAGTCTCAGATTTCTGATTTCTGGGTATGAAGTCTTCACCTGTTATGCCCTTAGGGCCCTTTCATATATATTTTTTAAAGATGTATTTAAGTTACCTTCACTATTTACTAAACCCCAAATATCTTCCCAAACTCAAATAAGACCATTTGCCAGTTATTTTAACTTAGACCTTAAAATAGTGCTTGTAGATTTTAATCTCTCCTAAAATATTTAAATAGATGACTACTGCCTTGTTCTCCCCTACATTTCACTGTCAATCTTCCTCAGCAAGCATGTCCTGGTTTCTCTTTCTTCATCATTCTACTCATTACTTAATCACCTGCCAGATATTCTCTGTTATCCTTCTAAAAATTCTCAGGGTATCAGGGACACCCAATCATGCAGTATTCATTCCTTTACCTTGATGAAATCACTAGTATTGACAGTCCCCACACCAGTATTTCAACCCTCCCTCTGTCTGTCTCAGGTCACTTCTGTGGCATGATGTTATCATCGAGGCCATGACCTGCCTCTCTTCTGTCTCTCTTTCTCCAGTTCTTAAATTTAGCCATTTTTAAGGTTCACTTTGCCCCCTTGCCTTTATTCTTCTATCTTGCTTCCTGTAGAGGAAATTTAATTCTGATCCTTTAACTGTGAGTGTTCTGAATAAATTCAGAAAACAATAGGTAGAGCAGAATAAAAGGAGTTGGGGAGGAATGTATGTATCTTAGGAAACCTTTTCCCTCTTCACATCATGGTTGTGGTGTTTCCTGTATATCCAAACTCTGCTACTGATAGAGGTGGGAGATCCCTGCTTAGCCCGTTGAGAGCTGCTCTAAATTTGGCAGGATTCTTTAGTGAGAATAGACTCAGCATACTAACATCCCTTTATGATCCATCTGGGATTAGACCAGCGCCTTGGCAGAGTGAATAGGACCAAGAATTTTCTGAATCACATGTTTGGTTAACACATTTGGCACTGAGGCTGGGCATATTCAGGAAATGAGCAATGGCCTCATTAATTTAATTCGAATTATAGTAGTGCCTCTAATTTGAATTGGTCTTATTATTTTTATATAATAGTTTATTTTTACATCATTTTGTGCATTTTTTCATTTCAGTTGTACTCCTTGTGGGCTTCCCATCACCAAATCACCCTGTGCCATCACCATATTCCAGTACATTTCCCTCCCTCCCCCCATTTTTGTCCCTATTCCCTACTCCACCCGAATTGGTCTTATTTTTGTTTAAGGGTTGAATGAAACACTTGGAGGGGGTACTGACTGGACTGAGAATTAGAATTAGTTCATCCTGTCTTCAGCTCTGCCAATAAACTTATCTTCAGAAATTTGCATAATTATTTAGCAACTTTTGGTCTCAATTCTCTGATCTGTGATCTAAAAGTAATGATCTATTACTGTGTTCTTGCATGTGAGGAAACATACCATCTACCTCTAGGGATCCACAGTGGGCCAGTTAGGTCAACCCAAAGCCATAACATAGACAGTGTAACTTGTTGGACTAATAAGTTCACTAAGGGCTTGGGAAAAATGATATGTAAAGAATAGTCGGGAGTAGAAAGCAAAATTTCATTGTATATTTAAGATGAAGAAGTCAAATGTCAAGGATATGTCATGCTTTTAACAGACTACTCATGACAACACTTCCCTCATGGATTTCAGTGGAAAAGTTTGAAATGCATCTATATGCACACTCTGAGGTTTCTCCCAGCTGTAATTCTTTGATCCACGTTCTTTTAAAATTCTTTTCTAGGCTTCCCTCGTGGCACAAGGGGTTAAGCCAAGTCTCAGAACTATAAAAGTATTGGCAGCCACTGCACCACGAATTCTCTCTCGGCCAGGGAGGTGACCCACAGGGCACAGCAGACCTCTCCTCTCTTGCCCGCTGCTCCCCTCAATAGTGTATTTCAACCAATCTGTCTGTTGTGCTCCCCATTCTGTCTCTGATGAATCCTATCACCCTTCCCCACACACACCTCTGGCCTGTACCCCAGCTCTTGTATGCATGAATAAGTAAATCTTTAAAAAAAATAAAATTCTGTTCTTTTGAGCTGTTCACTGTTAACCTTTTTTCCTCCCTAAATGAATGTATGATCCAATGTAGATTTGCTTTATGTTGCTTTCGATGTAAAGGAATTCTTTTTCAATATGAAGATATACAACCAAAGTACTTGTAAATGTTCTGGGGGGCATTAAACACCAAGTTTAGAGAAAAGGAAAAGAACCTTATATATATTTTTGTGGCAAATAAAAATAGCTGCCTAATTTCCCACCTGCGACATAGAGAAGCTAGATTGATCATTGTTTACATTTTAAAACACCCATGTTTCAAAAGGCACATTTTCTTTCCTATTTTGATTGATTTGCTGTGGGTTTACAATACCGTATATATTGTACGGTATTGCACCCTGATAATGTTTTTGTGCCACCCTGTACCCAGCATCACAGCTCCAGTGCCGTTCACCGCGACCACACTGACCCCTCAAGACCCACCCCCGCAGCCCCTGCCCGTCAGGGAACCATCATATTTTTTAGACTCTGAGTTATTTTTGTGTGTTCCACTAGTTGCTTTTATTTGCAGTCCTCCTGAATGAAACTATCAAGTATTTGTCTTTCACTTTCTCATCTCTTTTGCTTAGTGTAGGCATCTCAAGTTCCATCTATGTTGCCCCAGGAGTTCATCTTTTTTAATAGCTGAGGAATAATCTTTCTCCAGTTAGCTGTTATTGGACATTTGGGTGAGTTCCATGTCTTAGCGATTATGAATACTGCTGCTGTGAACACAAGGGTGCACATATCTTTTGTATTAGTGTTTTCATATAAATACCTCGGAGTGGAATTGCCTGATCATATAGTGTATCTTTTTTTAATTTTGAAAGGATTCTCTATACTGTTTTTCCATTGAGGCTGTACTAATTTACATTCCCACCAACAGTGTCTGAGAGTTCCTTTTCAAAAAGCATATTTTCTACTTTCCTGATTTGGAATCCAACCAATAACTTCCAGAGGATTATATCAAAATACTTTCAGCTATATTTAACAGAAAGCCCCATTTAAACTGACACGAGCAATAAACAGGTTATCACATAGCACTGCAAGCCAGAAGTGAGACAGCCCTGATTCCATTTTTCTGGAATCTTAGCTCTGTTCTTTTCTACAAGCCCCCTGTTTTTTTCCAACTCCCTTCCACCATGGTTACAAGATAGCTGCTACCTACCTCCAGTAGCAGCAGTTGCAGCTAACTGTGGTGGAGGAAAGGGCTTGTTCTTTTGCCTCTAGTCTAACAGGTTAACTGAAGTCTTGTGCTTGCTCCTGAAACATTGACATCAAGGTGAATGAGATGATCTTGCTAGGAGTAGTCTGGATGCTGCCTTGGATTTGGGGGTCTGGCCTGCTACACTGAGAACTATAGGCTACATTCTGTGGGAGAAACCTCACTTAAATCTTGGCTCATTTAAGAGAGGGGGTAGGTGGAGAGAAAGTGGTAATCACTCCCATAAAGTAAGAGTCTGTAAAAATGATTCATGATGCTTCAGTAGTGGGTTCTGATTTGTTCTTTAGGGATAGCAGCCAGGTTCTGTGGAGTGTCAGTTTCCTTCTTGTGAACTTAACAGAGAGAGACTGAAAGTTTTCATTTTAGAAAATACCAGATCTGTACTGCATTTTAAGAACTAAAACCCACAATGCAGTCCCATAACAAGTAGTAAAGTTAATAATGGGAATGGCCAAGAACATAGGAATATCTCTTAGTAATCTTACTGGCTTTTAATCGATATCTACTCAATGATAAATACTTATGTAAATAGGGGCTTTTCCACTGCTTTCTTCACTGTGTACCTCTTAGAGGTGTCTTACTGAATTTGTGTCTTAGATATTCTGAGCATGCCACACATATTTATTGAAATATTTACGGTAGCCGACATCATTAATGATTTCTGAAGGGTAATGGACAATAGAGAATGTACAACAGAAGCTCATTGACAAGCGAACATTTGGAAGGTTCTGAAGGTGACAAGCGAACATTTGGAAGGTTCTGAAGGTTCTAAAGGGGTAAATTGATTCTTCTCATGTGTAGGATGTTAGCATATAATGAGGAAGTTCTGAGTCAGAGAAGCTGTGAGACCTTGGCATGATGTAACAAGTAGGGGTGATATGTATGCCAGGGAAGTCGTTATTTGATAAGAATATTTAGCACAACACCTAACACATAGTACACATTCAGTAAATAATTGATGACCAAATGAATGGTGAGCTTCTAATTAGATTGGGAGACGATTATGAGAATAAATAGTTCATATCCAACTGCTCCTTCATGCCATTTGTCTTTTCCTTTGCTTTTTTTTTGTGTGTGTGTGTTGTGATTTGTGATATTAATGCTTTATTTATAATGGAGAGCTGTATTTCATCTCTCTATCTTTTATTTTTCTTTTTTGCATAGGAGAACTGGGATGTAGGCCAGAGGTGCAGAGGGTGAGAGGATTCACCAAAGACAGAGTGGAGAGCAGAACTGGCAGATCTAGTAAAACACACTGAGGGGAGCAGTGGACAAGAAAGGAACCCATGTGGGTTGGAACTTTTGCTGCAGTGGCTTTGGATAACTTCCGCAGTGCATTAACTCTTAGGCCAGGGAGGCCCCCTGGAGAGCTACATTTAGAATGGAAAAAAATGTAACTTAGATTCAGGATTCCATGACAAACAGGTTTGCTTGTCATGGAATCCTAAATGGAAACACATTTCACTAAGTTACATTTTTTATTTTAACAGCTTTTATGAAAGTTGTACCCAGGCATTTCTCAATTGTTTCTTCCTTGTATTTGTCCTTTCCCTTCCCTATGTGGCGAGACTTGGCGCTGTGTTCTAGGATCAGTTTGCATTCTTGACCAGTTTTACTCTAGAGCTGACCACCTTGCTGGGCCACTTGCCTTCTCCCGCTGCACCCACTCAGTGTAGATGATGTCTTCCTCTCTAAGCCTGAGTACTTGGCCAACTTAGTGCACTTTATTGTGTCCTTGGATAACCTGAACTTCATCATCCTTACAATTGGGTATGAATTGGACACAATACTTCTGTCCTAGCTCTTTGGAAAGAGGGGAATGATATCTCTATGAATGTGGGAAGGTGCACTGAAATGCCTCTTACTGTTCTTGCTCCTGACACAAGTCACAAAAGGAGTGAATTTCATTTTGGCCTCTGGCACTTAAGGATGCTGCAAAAGGGAAGAGAAATAGTCTGTTTAGTTAGCACACACAGGTTTGATGTTGCCCTTGACAAAATTGTCTTCTTGTCTGAAAGCAAATAATCTCAAGTCCTAATCACAAAGATATAAATTGATGTCTAAATACAGAATAGTTTGATGTGTATTTGAGAAGGTGTTGAGAAAACCTTTTATCTAACCATCTTGTTTTATAGACAGACTTGTGAGCTCAGACAAACAGATAAAGGCTATTTTAGAACTGATACATGGGAGAGTAGAACTCAAGCTCAGGGTTTCTCAACTGAACTTCAGTTGTTCAACCATGTGAGCTAATAGAGGATCATGGAGAGCAGCAAGTTTGTTTCAAAAGTTGGGTTTTAGGTGATAGCTAGCTTCAGCCAGGGGTTCCTGCATATCCTGAATACACCTTTGTTTTGCTAATGGACCATTTAAAGAAGTGGAAAATTAAAGTAATAATCTCCTTAGGTGGTGGCGAACATTATTACATATAAAAGACTGAAGTTTTTTTTTTATCAGAGGAACTGTAATGTAAACAAGACTCCTTGGTGACTCCTTCAGAAGTACATTGTGGGGTAATGGCTTTGCTAACCTGAGGAAGGAAGCATCGCTTGGAGAATGCCCCTTTTGTTGCTATGCTGAGGCAAGCCTATCAATTCACTTCTTAGAATATCTGCTGTCATTATTCCTATATTAAAATGTCTAATGAACACAGTCAATTTATTAACTTACCATGACTCATACTTAAACAATTTCAAATGAAAGTAACATTGCTTTAGAACATACACTTCAGGTGTAAGGCATTGTCCATCCACAGCTGTACCTACTTTCTGATCACCATCAAAAGTCTAGCTCCCATTTATCGCAGTAGATTTGACCCCCTTTTTGCAGTTCACCCCGCCCCACACACAGCCTGCCCGCTCTGGTCTAGTCTTCTTCACTGCTGGTAACCACACAGCTGTTCTCGAATTTAATTTTGTTTTGTTCTTTGTTCATTTTTCTTGTTTCTTTATATTCCACATTTGCATGAAACCATAAATTGTACTTTCATGCTGTTTTCTCTTCATTGTTTAGAAATTTCTTAAACAGATTTGACTGTAATGTATACAGTTTTAAGGTTTCCCGCAAGCATCCTGATACTCTCTTTTCATTCTGCCTGAGGAATGAATAGAGACAGAGTAGAGAGCAGAACACATGAAGGCTGAAGGTGTGTTACACACTTCTCTATAATGTAGGAGGGATAGTATGTGTACTTCTTATAGGCCAGCCTTGAGATTGTATTTTTACTTTCTTCTGTTTTTTTCCCCATACACTTAACTTTCCAATTGTTGTCTCTTACCTAATTCATGGAAGGTTTGGGTAGTTTGCATGCTACTTGGCAGTCGTATCTACCCTATTTCACTGGTGTACCCAAATTCTGTTTTACTTGTGACTGTTAATGTGCATGGCAGATTTACACTTTTTTAAAAAATATCTGACATTGTATGGCAATTTAAAAATTATCTTGACATTGTTTCTTAAGCCTGTAGAAGAGTCCTGTGATTTACTTTACTCACTTTCTATGAACCTCTACTCCTAAGAGCCAAAATTTGTTAGAAAAGTGATAGGCTCACCTTTCTTTTCTTCTTCTTCTTCTTTTTTTTTTTTTTTTAAAGATTTATTTATTTATGCATACAGAACTAGGGTGCTGGTCAGAGGTGCAGGGGCAGCAAGAGGATTCACCAGAGACAGAGTAGAGAGCCGAACAGGCAGACTGACGAAAACACTGCTGAGGGAAGCAGCAGGCAGGTCACAAGAGGTTTGCTGTATGTGGATCACCTCTGGGGCTGGGGGTCAAACTTGCACTGAAGAGACTGTAGCTCACTTGCAGTGCTGTGCTTTTAACATGTTGCACCACCAGGGAGGGCCCCACCATTCATTTTTAAAGTGACTTGCTATTAATAACTGTCAATTATTTATAGTTTGAAAAAAGTATTTTTATGCTAATTTTTGCTTATAAACTAGGCAGTTTGTTTTGTGATACTTTTCAGCATTCCCTTAGTCATTCCAGTACAAAATCAATGTTAAAATCAGTCAGGTGCATTTGCACACCAAGTTGTCAGCAATTATACTATCATACATTGAACATTTATTTAGGGAAGACAAAAGGAATCCAGACAATGTGACAGTTTCTTTTAGTTGATAGAGCAACTTTGGAAAAGTTACACAGACATATCTATATCTTTCTACCTCCAACACAGGCTTGATCACATTTAGTGGTTATATTTAACATAGTTCATTCAACAAACACTTATTTTATGCTGAGTGTTTTATCCTGAGTGCTAGGTTGTTTGCACTGTGGTGATTGTGTGAGATCTGGTGTAGACTTAATTACAATATGAGCTAACAATTGGCTAGGTGCTAACACCGTTAAATTTTGCTAAGCCTTTAAATATTAACTGCATTTAAACCTTCAAAAGCTTGTGAAATGCAGGTATAAAAGTTGTTCCCATTTTATAAGAAGTTGGGTAAAAGGTATCTTCCCAAGATTTATCAACAAATGGATGAGATTCCAGCCAGATATTTCCAAATCTCAGGTCTGGTCTTTTAATCCAAGGTAACTCATAAATAAAAGGGGGTGGGGGTTTATAGAGGATTTGGTAGTGGGAGCAGTGATTGTTTTTATCCAACATTTTCTTTTTTTTTTTTTTCAAAATTTGTTTTAAGATTTATTTATTAAAGCATACATACAAGAGCTTAGGTGTAGGCCACAAGTGTGGGAATAGTGAGAGGATTCTCCAGAGACAGGAGACTTCTGGTGTGCCATGTGGATCAGCTCCCTGGTCAGGGCTAGAACTCAAGCCTTACTGCCTGGTGGTGGTAGCTTGATAGTGCTGTCTTTAATGCCTGTGCCACCAGGGAGGCCCCTATTCAAACATTTTAAGTGTTAATTTCAAGTATTATTTCTATTCCATGTTTGTTTTATAGTGATTTTTTGGCTGTAAACTTTTATACTATTATTGACTAGGTACGGTACAAATTAAAATGTATTATCTTAACCTTCCATACTTAAATCTTAAGAAATAGGTATATTAAACCTAAGAAGATCTTGATAAGATTACCCAATATTTTCTAACTTTCCTTTGTCCTGCTGAGTTGAGTAGGGCTAGCTTTGTGGATAGTTGAGGAGCCTTGGAAGAACTCTTGTCTAGTAGGGGGACAAAATGGAGAATGAGTGGTTATGCTCGGCACTTCCGAAGAAACTGCTAATGTTGTGGACAGTAAGCTAGCAATGTCCATCCACTGAGTAATGTTTCCCTTTGTGGTAACATCAGTTGGCACCACTCATTTTGCAGTGGCCCAAGACATATTTTTTTAAAGATTGATTTATTTATGGATACAGAACTGGGGTAGTGGCCAGAGGTGCAGAGACGGTGAGAAGCTTCACCAGAGACTGAGTGGGGAGCAGAATAAGCAGACTGACAAGTACACTGCTGAGGGGAGCAGTGGGCAAGAGTCTGCTGGGCCATGTGAGTCACCTCCCTGTAGGTGATCGAACTTGTGCTAAAGTGGCTGTGACTAGCTTCACAGTGCGGTGCTTAACCCATTGTGCCACCAGGGAGGGCCCTTAAGACATATTTTTGAAAGGGAGTCAAAAAACCTAAAACTTTTTGTAACTATTGGAATTAGTTTCAGCTGTCATTGATAGTGCAATTATGATAACTTAATGTAGAGGTTCATTTTACTATCATGCAAAGAAAACCTAAGGTAGGTAGTCAAGGGCTTCTGCGATATCTGTACAGTGATCAGTGGCTCAGCTGTTTCTTTTTGACCTTTCTTAGATCAGGTTTTCTGCCCTCAAGTTTACTTCATACTCACAAGATAACTGTTGGAGTGTGACCGTCATGTCCATATTCCAGGTAGCAGGAGGGAAAAGGAGAAGAATGAAGGCTCAGATGGGGCCCAGCTCCCTCTGAAGCATTTTCCTAAAAGCCTGTCAGTCACTTCTGCTCAAATCTATATACACTCTCAAATACAAAGACGTTTGGGGGTTATAGTTATGTGGATTTAAAGCCCAGGCACACTGTTCCCCAACACAACATAAGGGTCTGCTTTTAAAGAAGAAAAAGAAAATGAGGTAACAACCAAACAATTGCCGCTTCTGCAGTGTTTTTCTATTCCCAAATCTTCTGTGGTACTTCTAAGATTTGGGAACTTTACGTGATAGTTAGATATCAGATAGGTATAATGTGAAATTTTCTTGCAAGAATGCAAATAGTTGCCACTGTTCTTAACTTTAAGTTCAAATGAGAGCTTGGAGTCATGATTTTAGAGGGCAAAGGAAAGGGCAAAAAATGACACTGATAATTTCTCCTTTCCCAATTTCACAAGCAAACTTGTACCATATAAATTGTTTAGGGCTATGAATAGGGCTGGAATAAGGGAAGTTGTCTGGATATATTTTAAAAAGTGTTTACTGCTGATTGTTCTGTGTATTTATTAATTGGTTTTCTTCATTATTTCCCAGAGAGAATTTCACAGTTATTGGTTTTTCTTACAAACAGTTGGTTTCCAAATGAAATAGAAGCCAGCTGCATGCTTTATAAAAATGTTAAGGTAGAATAGACACTTTTGAAGCAAACGTGATTTGCGTCATATAAATAACTTCCCATATCTCTGTCTTTGGAAGCAGTGCCCTCTTTCTCTAATTCCTTTTCTTTCATGTGGCAGGCAAATGGGGAATTGGCAGGAGCCTCCTAGCTACTTTAGTGACAAAGGGAAGACATTACAGATGGCCTGAAATCATAAGGGCATGTACAAGTGGAGTGTTCTTTTGATTCATAGCACTGATTCTTCAGACATTTAAGTACTTCCTGATTGAGCTGCCAGTTTCTCTGGATGGGCTGAAGCAGATGCAGATGGAATCATTCAGTATCCCTGAGGTGTGCTCTCAGACCTGCTTCTTTGCTGGTTGCAGGTTGGCTCCGTTGCATGTCCTGCCCCAGAATACAGATGAGGACTCGCGGGGTGAGCGGAATGAGGCGCCTGTGGTTCTGGCTGTGTGCCTGGCTCCATGGCAGCAGCATGCAGTGGGCACCCAGAAAACCCGCTCCTGGGGCCTGTGGGTTAGAAGGTGCAGCCAGAAATCAGAGGTTAAGAACAAGACCAAAGAATTTCTCAGGAGGTCTGCAGGAAGGCAGCTCACAAACCCCTTTAGGTCATCCAGGAGTTGTTCTTGTTTCTAGGTAGTGAACACTGCTCAGTACCACGAGCCATCTTCGCCTCCAGTATTTTGTGTGGGATCTTGCATGGACTCGAGGCAGTGGACACAGCTTGAGTTTACGGGAAATAGTTCTTTGGGTAGTTTGTCTCCTGGGACAGTGTATCAGGTTGGAGGCTGCCATAGCATTTTCTTTGCTGTAATAAACAGTTCTTTGAGCTGAAAGGCAGGTCCTGTGCTCATCTATTATTTCCCTTCGGGTGGGAAGTGATTTCTCATGATTGGTAACAAAGGCTCACGTATCACCTGCCTTTAATGGTAACATCAGGGCATCTCATTTCCCAGCGGTGTGACTTTAATTTCCTGTCACCTGGATCGCTGTGTTCGGAGGCTGGTTGTTGGAACCCAAATGAGAGTGACAGGAAGCGTCCTCGCCTAGTGTTACAGTGTGCCGGTAGGTATCCAGGAGGGTCCTTTTATACCTTAGTCCAAATGAATGGGTCCCACTGTCGCCTTCCCATTGTTTGGTAGCAGGATACAGGGAATCGAGGCAGAGAGTGTTAACATGCAAAGTCAACGGGCCAGTAGCTGTGGTCCGTGCGGACACTGATAAGATGAGAAAAGCAGCTGATAGGACCAAAATGCCCAGAAGTTAATGTTCAAGCAAAGATGAGGGAGATGCTGAATAGAGATTCCCAAATTTATGAGAATTTGAGGAAAGTTTTTCTGGGTCTGATAAAGATGCTCATTTCTACTAATAACTAAAACAGGTAAGAATTTTATTTGCTCTTTTTGGGGGAAAATCATGAAATTACTGACTGAGTTATCAGTGAAAGGGGAGTTATTGTGAACCAGCAGACACCAGAGGGTTTGTTTTTTTTAGACTTATTTATTTATGCATACAAGAACTGGGGTACAGGCCAGAGGTATGGGGAGCTGTGAGAGGATTTACCAGAGACAGAGTGGGGAGCAGAATAGGCAGATCGACTGACATACACTGCTGAAGGGAACAGCGGGTAAGACAGGAGAGGTCTGCTGTGTCATGTGGGTCAGCTCCCTGGTTGGGGATCAAACTCATGCTGCTGTGACTGCAGAGCTTCTTAGTGTTGTGCTTTAACCCACTGCGCCACCAGGGAGGGCTCAAAGGGTCTTTCAAACCCTGGGGTTTCTTCCATCATTTCGCTAATGGTGCTTTTCACGCTGGACAGCTAGTTCAGTCACTGAGATGCGCTGAGTGCTCTTCGGAGCTTTTGGGACATGAGTGGGACCTGTGATTTTATGTGACTGTGGGGCTTTCTTTACCTCAGCTAGCAGCTTGGGGAGAGAAAGAGGTCAAATCTTTGGGTACAATCAAGTGGCTGTGCTGTTGAGGGAGACGGGGCAGGGTTGAATGCAAAGGAGTGATGGCAGTAATAGGCACAAGAGGAAGCTGATGAAAGGGGAGTAAAGGTTTGAGGGAGCACGGACATGCTGTCTGATAGAGGTCAAGACAACATTGCCTGAGACTTTAATATCTAATGCAGGGTTATCACCACTGATACTTTTTGTAGCTACTTCTTGTTCCTCCTCCTAATTATTGATAACCCTTATGGGTCTTACGATACACGTTGATTTATCATTGACCACATACTCCCACCTAGAAAGACTTCAGCTTTCTCAAGGTAACATTTTATGGATGATGTTTTATATAGAAAACTTAAAACATCTCTAATAATTTCTTAGCACATCTTTAGCCCTACTCTATTCAAGTGTTTATCCTGCTGGGGCAGACAGGTGAGGCCATATTACACACTTGTCACACACTTCCCTTACTTCCTGATTCCTCTCACTGAGATGGGTAGTTGCAGTAATTATCAGGAGGCAAACTCATCCCCCACACCAAATTCTTGTTTCATTTCATCGGTGTCATTGATGTGTCCCCCTTAATGTCAATAAGAGATACCAGTTTCCTACATAAGCTAAAATAAAGGTGAGTGATGTAATGGTACGTGAAAGCAAGTTCCTTTGAACGCTAGAAAAAAAGAGTTGAAAGTAAGAATTTTTTTCTGGCACTGCCCAGAGGACAGGTGTTCTGATTATTAATGAGTCATCTTGCTCCTTACACAAAAGTCTCCCCAAGGTGGAGAGGGCCAGTTCATTGGGCACACCTTCAGAGTCCCTGGGGAGTGTAATCATCTTTGCTCTCTTCTGTTCTCACCAAGTCAGTTGCCAATTCCTAGCTCTGCCACCCCTCCCCCAGTCCCACAGAAGGCATGTTCCATACTGCTGTATGTTTTGGGGCAAACAAAATCTTTCCCTGAAATAATTGGCAATTTGTGGGCCCTTGCTGGTGGTGCAATGGGTTCAAGTGCAGCACTGTGAAGGTCTGCAACCACTGAGGCACAAGTTTGATCCCCAGCCAGGCAGGTGACCCGCATGGTGCAGCAGACCTCTCCTGACCTGCCCACTGCTCCCCTCAGCAGTGATTTCAGTACATCTGCCTGTTCTGCTCCCCACTCTGTCTCCGGTGAATCCTCTCACTGCCCCTGCACTTCTGGCCTGTACCCCATTTTTGTATGCATAAATAAATAAAAAATTTTAAGAAGTAATTGGCAATTTGGAATTTAAATGAGTTTCTTTTTTATTAGATTATTATGCATCCATCCCATGATACCTGTTGCAGCCTGGGGAAACCAAACAAAATTGCTTTCTGAAACTGCAAAAAGTCAGACTCTGAACCATGGCAATGACAAAGGCCTGCAAGCCTGACGCCCAAATCATCATCTGGCCTCACCCCTTCTGAACCATGATGGACAGTTCCATAATTATGCACTAAAGAAAACCTGAATGATGACTCTGAGACATTGGTATTAATTTATTCATGTATTCTTTTCATTTTATATTTTTATAAAAATGTCTTCAGTAATGATATTCTGGTGGTTTGGGGTGAAATTGCCAAACGAAGATTGGTATTTGAATCTCGCTTAACATTTTATTTTTGTTTATCTTGGTGATAGCACCATTTTGTTAGGTGAGCTAACATAAATGATATAAAGACACAAATATGGGAAAGAAGGGATCACTTCTTGCTGCTGATAAGGATTTTCTGAAAAATTTACAATAATTATTTGAAATTTGGAAGGATTAAGGGAAAGCACAGTAAAAGGAAGCCTGTATGGGAATACTGTTGGTTATTATGATGGTTAACTTTTTTAAAAATTTACTTACTTGTGCATACAGAACTGGGGTATAGGCAAGAGGTACAGGGGCGGCAAGAGGACTCACCAGAGACAGAATGGGGAGCAGAATTGGCAGATCAAGGAAGTACACTGCTGAGGGGAACAGTGGACGCATCAGAAGAGGTCTGCTGCGCCTTGTGGATCACCTACAGAGCAGGGATCAAACTCATGCTGAAGTGGCTTTAGCTTCTTAGTGCTGTTCTTTAACCCACTGTGCCACCAGGGAGAGCCCAGTTAACTATTTTTGTGGCAACTTGACTGGTTCAAATACCCTGCTCTATGGTCAGACATTGATCAGGATGTTTATGTGAGAGTGTTTTGGGTGAGACTAACATTCTTGTTGGCAGAGGGATAAAGCTTATTGCCCCCATAGTGTGGTGGGTCCTATCACATCAGTGGGAGGATCTGAGGCCAACAAAAGATTGCCCCACACTCCTGCCTGACTGCCTTGGAAGTGGAAAATCAAGTATCAGGTGCCTTGATTTTACCCCTGTCTTTGACTTATGGACACATTGGCTCTTCCTGTATCATGAGCCTCTGGAGCTATAGTGTTGGTTTTTCTGGCTGTTAGAAACTCTGGATGCAGAGTGGAATCACACCATCAGCTCTCCTGAGTCTTCTGCTTGCCAACTTGCCCTGCCTTGGGGGTTTGTAATTATGTGAGTCAATTTCTTATAAAAAATCTTTGTCTGCCTGTCTCTTGTCTGTCTGTCTTAGTCTCTGTCTCTCTCTCTTTTCCCCTCCCTTCTACTTTTACCTGCCAGTTTACCTGCTCACATTATCTTGGTTCTCTTCCTCTAGAGACCCCATACTAATACAAGTGGGCTAAGCTTTGATCTAGAGCTATATGTAGGTTATTTCAAAAATCAAAACTATCAGAACTGATGTTTTAAAACATTTAACACATTATATGAAATGACTTTGATTGCCCACTGTAATGTTTTCTAGAATATCTGCTGAGGAAATGGGAGAAATACTGTTTTGAAAGCGGTTCAGAACATTTTTTAAAATGTATGGTGACTAAAAAGAATGCAATAAATTTCCCCTTTGGCATATTTCAGGTGTTGGATAAATAATGATTTAAATGAAACACTACACATGGCCTGTGATAAAAGGAAATCATGTTTTTACCTTCTGTTTATCGATTAACATCTTGCTTTAGTTCTATTATAATGAAGAGAGACAATTATAAATCCTAATTATGGTCGATATGTGTTATGGCATATTTTTATTATAAACAATTACGGGTGATCCTCGTTATTGAGATTTTTACTTCATTAGTTCTCTGGTTATTCAGAAGTTCATTCTGGGTTAAGGCAAGTACCTCTGGTATGTTTAGACAGTGTGCCTCTGCGGTGCAGAGTCTTGGTTAGGAAAGCAAAAGACTAATTGCTGGATTTTGTTTTGTTACTGATAAAAGGGGGAATATGTCAATTAGGGTTAAGCTGATCAAAGTATAGAATGGTTAAAAATAAGCATGAATTATGGGCCCTCTCAGGTAGCACAGTAGGTTAAAGCACAGCACCAAGAAGCAAAAGCCACTTCAACATGAGTTTGATCCCTGCCCGTAGCTGACCCACATGGCACGGCAGACCTCTCCTGACCAGCTGGCTGCACCCCTCAGTAATGCATCTGCCTCATGGATCTGGTGAATCTTGTTGACTTTGTCTCTGGTGAATCCTCTTACCACCCCTGTACCTCTGACCTGTATCCCTGTTCTGTATGCATAAATAAATAAATCTTTAAAAAAATAAGCATGAATTAAATATAGTGTGAGGAACTTAAAAATATTCTTTAAACATATAGGCTACACTTTATTGATTATAGACTCTGAGACTCTGAGAAAACCCTCAAACATTACATTTATTGAATTATTTAAATGTGTTATGTATCACTAGAAAATATATTGCAAAAATTGAGACATTTTTAGGGAAATATTTTCTAACTTAAATAAGATAGATTCTGGTTTATTTTATAATGATACTTTTCTAGTGCTTTGTGAGGTCTGACTTGTATACTAAACTAAGTTAATTTTAGCATAGCAGTGGAAATGACAAGTGATCTCTTTAGAACGTCAGATCTTTAGATAAAAAAAAATGCCTTTTGAGCAAAAGGGCTTAGTATAAGAAACTAAAATTCTTTAACTATTTTATCCTACAAAAATCTTCAGTTTCTCAGTTTTTCTATACTTTTTTTTTTGATGATGACTCCCTTAACTTTTGTCCAAAAACTGAAAAATAAAGATTGCAATACTGCTTTTTTTTAAAGATTTATTTATTTATGCATATAAATAAGTGGGGTATAGGCCAGAGGTGCAGGGGTGGTGAGAGGATTCACCACAGACAGAGTGAGGAGCAGAATAGGCAGACTGATGAAGTACACTGCTGTGGGGAGCAGCGGGCGGGTCAGGAGAGGTCTGCCACGCCATGTGGTCACCTCCGGGGCAGGGATTGAACTCATGGTGAAGTGGCTTTAACTTCTTAGTGCTGTGGCTGTGCTTTAACCCACTGTGCCACCAGGGAGGGCCTGTTTTTAATCCCCTAAGGAACTTATGAAGATGTGAGGTTTTGAGGTATGTGTATTTTGCTTTTTGAAAAACACAATGCTTCTAGTATTATTTATCTGAAGGTTTTTTTTTTTTTTTTTTTTTATTTTTAAGTATTTTTTTTTTTTTTGACATGAAAGAGACTTTACCTGGGAAACTTCTGAAGGGGGCTGTTGTTGGAAGATGAAATGCTGAGCTTGTTGTCTATACAGAATCAGGATTTCCCAGGGGAGTTGAGCTTTACGTGCCTAAACCTGATGAGGTATAAACTGTGGGAGCGGAGGGGAACATGATCACAAGGTTCTCTTTCCAGATTCTCCAGAGAGGAACATCTCAACCCTGTGGAGCTTCCTACTGTGGCTCCAGCTTGAGAGAATAGATATCCAGATAACTCTTATTATTTGAAGGGGTCACAACCTAAAATTGCATGCAGGACACTTTGTCTTTTTATTGTGAATTTAAAAACTCATTTAATGTTTTCCCTTTAACTGTCTTTGTTGTTAAACTTGTTTACATGTGGGGCATCCTTAGGGCTTCTCAGGGCCACACTATGCATACTTTGAGTGTACACACACATACACAATAAACAGATGCACATTCTCACACATAGGCACACACGCACACCCTGCGCATATGCACATACAAGCACACATGCATGTATACACACATAACACGAATGCCTGAGTTGCTAGAGCAATCAGCCAAAGCTCCATAGCCCTATAACCCACCACCCTTGCCCCTCAGAAGGCTTGCTGTGTGTTCTGGCATGACTAGATTCTCACAGGGGCTCCTGTGACCCTTCCTCTCACTTAGTTTCCAGTCTTGACTGAGCTTTAATAGGCAAGAGCACCCTGAAGGTATGCGTGAGACCTTTGATGCTTCCCCTCATCCCTAGTGCCTTACCCAACGCTTGGCCTGAGTTCCCAGCTCATTAGTTTTGTTTAGTGAGCAGCAGGAAACAATGGTGAGGAAAAGTCAGGCTTGAAGCCTGACAAGATGTAGGCCCCACCCTAGCCACCCCACAAAGTAAGATAGTAATCTTGCTCATTAGCAGAGAACCCCACATGGGGATGCTTCGCAGCTGCAAGACATGTGTCAGCTCCAGAGCTGTGTGGCTGCTTCTCCGTGACCGGGCAGGGAGCAGTGCCCATTCTGCCCTGCCTCCGGATTCCCACTCACACCTACTGTGTGAGAACATGACTCTGTGATTCTCACCCTCTTTCCGTTTCACTCTCCTTTGTCACAATATTCCATTTCTAGAGTTGGCTGTCTTTTGTCTAGACAGATCCGTTTTCCCTCTCCAGATGGCTTCGTCTGGGAAGCCATCGACGTTCTCCCCAAGAACACCCTCCCCAGGATTGCAGAGACAATTAAACTACTCTAACTCTCACGGTGTTACTCCAGATAGTAGCCTTTGCCAAATGACTCAGTCTTTGCCAAAAAGAAAATGACAGTATTTTTTTCTCACAGTGATTCTTTGCAGGGACATAAATTCCTTTCAGTGGTTTAAGACTTCTCATTTGGAATATGTCAGGATGGGCATCTCAAAGGTTCTGGTCTGCTAAGGTTCTGCTCTCACTTGGTGTCCTGTGTCTGCCAGGACACATTTAAGAAAATGAATTATCTTAAGATTAGGTAAAATGAGAGATACAAAACTGGGCCACCCAGAGGAGTGATTCATGTTTCAGTAAATTAGGAAAGCTTGTTTTTTCTCAACATTAGTTTGATTTTAATCCAGACTTCTGATTAGACCCACCTGCAGTGTCTTCATATTTGTTTATCTCCTGCCAAGGTCGTGCAGTTTATTTGAGTTCTAGGTACTAGGTTCAAGGTATTTATGTACTTTGTGAACCAGTAAACACAGGGGTAGCTCTCTCTTCACAGCGGGGAATTGGGACCAGGCAGGCTCTCCCAAGACCAGTTTTAATATGAGCAGCATTCACACCGTGCTACCATCTACCAGTTGGCCTGTTCTGTGGTATACTGGATGCACTAACAAACCCAAGAATTTTCTGTGACTTCCTTATTTATATAGTTTAAAGTAGATCTAATTTCTTGTCATAATACTGCACTTCGCTTTATGATATCCTTGGTGGGGAAAGTAACATACTGAGAATGAAGTCTGTCCACCATGACATTGCCAGAGTGTTAGTAAGAGTTTTGATAATTGCCAGTTACATTAATATCTACTTCACAGTTATTAGCGCACCAACAGACAAGAGTATGATTCAATTATAACTCGTAATAACATAATTCACACTCATTACAACTTAAAAATCTATAAACTCTATGTGCTGTAATTTGGAGTAATAGAATCACATATTTCTATGCTTATTCTTCAAAATGCACACCTTTTCTTAATTAACTTTATCTGTTGAGTAGCATTTAGGAAAGAGACATTAAAAAATCGTAATTATGTTTACTCATTTTTTTATACAACATGCCAAAATTTCTAGATTGTGGCTTCTTGATTCAACTCTAGATAAATATCTTTATAAATACCCTAAAAAAGTTCTGTCCATAATTCGCCATTTATTTTATCACAGTTTGGTTTCTCAAAAGCAGGTTGGGCTTTGGAAATATATCATACATGAACCTTATCTGTCAGATGTATTATTGAGAAAATAAAGGTCAAAAACTAAATTTCTAGAGATAACACCTGAATGAGTCAAAGGGAAGATGCCTGTTCAAGAATACTTATAGCCTTTACCAATACTGTTTAAAAAAATACCTCAAAACTAGTTAGCAAGTCTGGCAAATTTCTCTTACCATTAGTATGGCCAGAACTATCAGAATTATTACTTGCCTCCTACAGTCTTTGAAATTGGTATCGTAGAGCAAATTAAAAGTAGTTACCATCCCAGAATTTGCTGTTTATACAGTTATAAAAGTGATTAAATTTGTTGTCTAAAAATAAGATCTCCTTATTTCCAATACTCCCTAGCCCATTCCTCACTGGTTAAATAACAGTGATGTAAGACTCAGTTCACAGGACTGGTATCAGAATATGTTGACTTGAGTATACCATGACAGACAACACAGCAAGTATTGCCTTTTACTGTCAAATACACATTGGTGATGATTCTTCAGAATCAGTGTTTAAGTAATGCTTTGATGAATGAAAAGTATCTACTAATCTATTAATAGTCAAATGGCTTAAACTTAAAATTTCAATGTCCATTAATTTTAATTAATCTTACAGTTATAACCTTCCAATTCATTACTTGAATGACCTCCTGACATGAATGGAATGCTTTCCAGTCCTCTTTAGCCTTAAGACATTGAATTTCCAGCCACGTCTCTATAAGTCAACTCCCCTCCTCACATGTCTTTTTCAGGAATGGGCTTTTTATAAACAATACCAAAGCTATTGTTATTTTGTTAATAATTCCCCAACAGTGACAAGCAATGCCTTTCTGGAACCTAGTTTTTTTTAGCTGCTTGGAGATATTTGTTAAGATTAATTTTGGATGGAAGATATTCAGGAAGTCAATGTGGCTGAAAAACATGTTCTACCAGAACATACCGAGGGCCTTTTCTCTTGACTGAGGTAGTAGTACTTTTATTTCCTAAAATCTGGCTTCAGGCCCTTCTGGTGGTGTTTTATAAACCATGTTCCATGAGACATTAGACCTACATGATGCAAAAAATGGGAAGCTGGTGGGTAGATGTGCTTTTTCCCATTCTGTGCCCACTTTGAGAGATCCACACTTGCATGTTAGTTAATGAAAAGATCTGAAAATGTTAGAGTGAAGAAAACTTGGAGAATATAGGAGGTCATTCAAGTAATAAATCATAAGAAATATTTGGAGAAGCATTTTGCAGATACTTGGTCAGTGTTGTCTGCAGAAGCTGTGGTGACTGCCTTGTGTGGAGATGAGTGACCCTTTACCCACAAGGATTGTAAACAGTTTTCCAGTTTCTGTCAGGGAGTGTTTGTTCACTTTGCATTTTCATGTTTGGCACCGCACCGTAAGTTAAATTCAACTTCCGTGAGGCAGGTGCCTTCCCTATAGAGTTTAAAATTTGAAGTAACTTCCTTTCTGTGCTGTAACAGTTTCAGTGGAGGAAGAGAAGTAAAGAAAAGATAATAGTCATCTCTTTTCTGGTAATTTAAGTTTCACCCATGAGTGCATGAATGAATGAATGACAGAGCTCATAAGAGAGCTACATTCTTTTCCTTCTTTGAGATAGCTCCTCATAAAAATACCCTTAATAACTAATTAACAGATGTTATACCCTCAAGTTTTATATTCTTCTATTGCATATTTTGTTGTAGACATGACATTGCTAGATGGTCCCTTGAATTTTTGTTTTAGCAACAATGATTTTTACTACTAAATTTTAAGGACAATTTATCAAGAGGAATTTAGTGGTTAAAGATGTTTGTTTTTTTCCTAGAACAAACCCAAATATTTCAGCTTATCAGATGCATCAATTATAATTATTCTTTCTTTTATGTTTTCCTTAAACTGCCAAGAAGATCAAAGTCAAACTTAATGCACACCATAGTCATACCTTTACATTGAGAAAACAAACAGATTTATGTGTTAATTCAACTACTTGAAAGCAGGTAGCACTTAAAATTTCATGTTAATAATGAAACATCATGTAAGAAGCTTATGGTCAGAAAATTTATCTCCAAACCATTTTAACTGATACATTTCTTTGTAGATATTAAGTGCCATGTATATATTTGGTTTCCTTTTACTCATCAAATCTTAATTATATGAAATTCTTGTGAATAAAAATTATGATTAAGGAAAGTAGTACCATGAAATGCCTTATGAAATTAGATATGCAAGGTATTTTGGAATGTTACATAAGTAAACTTATTTTTTAAACAGATTTATTTAGGCATACAGAGTTGGGGTACAGGCCAGAGTGCAGGGGTGGTGAGAGGATTCACCAGAGACAGAGTGGGGAGCAGAACAGGCTGACTGACGAAGTACACTGCTGAGAGGAGCAGCGGGCATGTCAGGAGAGGTCTGCTGCGCCATGTGGATCTCCTCCAGGGCAAGGATCAAACTCATGCTAAAGTGGCTTTAGCTTCTCAGTGCTGTGCTTTAACCTGCTGCACTACCAGGAAGTACCATAAACTCATTTTTTTTAATGCTTTTGATAATTAAATATTAAAGTGAAACAGTGGTTTTAATAAAAAATACATACTAGCTGTAAAATCTAGAGCTGAAGGTAATATTCCTTTTTTTTAAAAAAGATTTATTTATGTATACATTACTGGGTACAGGCCAGAGGTGCAAGAGTGGTAAGAGGGCTCACCAGAGACAGAGGGGGGCAGAACAGGCAGGTCAGTAAAGGACACTGCTGAGGGAAGCAGTGGGCGGGTCAGAAGAGGTCTGCCTGCCATGTGGGTCAGCTCAGGGACCGGGATCCAACCTGTGGTGAAGAGGCTGCCGCAAGCTTCCTCATGCTGTGCTTTAAACTGTTGTACCATCAGAGAGGGCCCAGTACTCCTTACTTTTGAAAAACAGATTGACCTTTCTTGATTACTGCTGCTTCAGAATGCTGAAGGAGCAAGTTTATTCAGTGAAAGTCATAGACACAGGTATCTCAAGCTGTTGATCTCAGATCTTGTACAGGCATTGATGTTAGTACACTGTGTTCACTCCACGTTTGAACACTGGCTTGAACTATACATATTTTTTAAAGATTAATTTATTTATGCATACATAACTGGGGTGCAGGCCAAAGGTGCAGAGGGTGAAAGGATTCATCAGAGACAGACTGGGGAGCAGAACAGGCAAATCGAGGAAGTACACTGCTGAGGGGAGCAGCGGGCAGGAGAGGTCTGCCCGCTGTGTGGGATGGAGGATCGAACTTGCACTGAAGCTGCCATGGCCAGCCTCACAGCGCTGTGCTTCAATGCACTGCGCTCCCAGGGAGGGCCCTGAACTATACATTTTCTTTTTCTTTTTCTTTTTTTTTTAAAGATTTATTTATTTGTGCATACAGAACTGGGGTACAGGCCAGAGGCTCAGGGGCGGTGAGAGGCTTCACCAGAGACAGAGAGGGGAACAGAACAGGCAGATCGACGAAGTACACTGCTGAGGGGAGCAGCGGGTCAGGAGAGGTCTGCCACACCATTTGGTCACCTCCGGGGCAGGCAGGAATCGAACTCATGCGGAAGCGGCTCTAGATTCTCAGTGCTGTGCTTTAACCCACTGCGCCACCAGGGAGGGCCAGACATTTTAATGAGGACAACGTTGAACATATCATGTTTATAATGTAATAGTAATAAGCCATTTTATGTATTCCTTGCATGTTTCTCTAACTTTCCAGTAATTTTGAATGTTAATCATGAAGAAAAATGAGCTTTAAGACTTGTAGTCACATTTTATGCCTGACTTCCTTTAGATTTATGTATTGTGGATTCTAGTAGAGCACCAGGAATGCTGTTAAAATTATCCAAAGAATAAACATGTGACCACAAAGAAACATTTACTTCAAGATACTTTCCTCCCCAGATTATCAGTTGGTTACTTGCAGCCATGACATAATTCATATAAATAAAGTCTGTATGCTTAGAGATTAGACCAAGGGAAGGAAATGATAAATGAACTCAAGAGATGATTTGAAAAAGTTAGTGGCCTTATTCTATGTCGACTTAAGCACAAAATTAGAATTGATGGGTTGAAGCTACAATTATATAGATTTTGGCTCAAAACCCATAAATTTCTAGTAATCATAAGTGTTAGAAATAAAATTACCTACCTCATAGAGTTGCCCACCACTGGCTGTGTTTAAGCAGAGCTTCAGAGCCAATTTCCAGATGTCAGAACCTCTGTTTATGGAGCCCCTAAGCAACCTGTTCTCCCTGTCACACTCTGGACTGCAGCATGCTTTGAGTTTTGTCATTGGTCTTTTTCCCCATCTCCTTGAGGGCAGCCACCTGTATTACTATTTTTGTGTCTCCATGCCCTAGCACAATGCTGGGCACATAGTGGATGCTTGAAAAATTATTTGTTCAATGGATGAATGTGAGAATAACTGCAGTCTGGAATAGTGATTGTAAACTTTTTCTCCCAAGTTTTAGAAACTGTCCTTCAAACTGAAGTGTGCGTTGGGTAAAATGTGCAGTGTCTAGTGATGAAAAGATAAAAATGTAGCTTCTCTGGTGAAGTGGATTTTTAGGCCACAGAAATCTACCCACTTAGACCTTGAAGGATCTCTAAACAACTTCTGTGGACACAGTTTAAGAGTCACTGATCTTCAATGGGAAAGGCTTTATGTCATTCCTCAGTTATTGTATTTTTAATTTTTTGCTTGGCTTTTGGCTTTACCACATTTTGGGTGGTAATGCGTGCCCTTAGTGTCTATGTTCTGCTTTTGATGTGAATGAACTGCGAGTTTTATAAGCCAAAGGTCATGACCTAATAGGAGATTACCTTTTTTTGTTTTTAATCCATAGAGAACTGGGGTACAGGCCAGAGGTGCAGGGGCAGTGAGAGGATTCGCCAGAGACAGAGAGCAGAACAGGCAGATCAGTGAGGTACACTGCTGAGGGGAGCAGTGGGCAGGTCAGGAGAGGTCTGCAGCGCCATGTGGGTCACCTCTGGGGCTGGGGATGGAACTCACACTGAAGCGGCTGCAGCTAGCTTGCAGTGCTGCACTCTAACACATTGCACCACTAGGGAGGGCCCGGAAATTACCTTTTATAAAACCCAGGAGATAAAAGGAAAGAGGAGGCCCAGCACAAAGAAATAGGTGTCAAAATGACTCTTTAGTCGCTCTTCCTTGTTTACAGTTAGGCAGAGAAAGGGAGAGAACTGGCAACTAATGCTGTTGATTAACTCTGTCATCAAAATGCCCTAAAATTTTTGACAGAAGAAAGGAGAATAATAAATGGCAAGAAGAGTGGGGTGATAGGTCCCTGGCATGGGTGTTGATTCTAGACAAGGGATATTCATAACTCAAGTGCTTGTGTATGTCTGTTTCCATGTGCCGCCCAGACTAGTCACAGCGCTAATAGTGCTGTTCAGCCTTGAGAGGCCATTACAAGAAAACTTTGATTAAATGCACTGACCAGAGATAGGTGGATAGTATGATTGATTATGATTTGCTTAGATGAGGTGAGAGAGTGAAGCGGTAGGGATGAGATAGTTTTGATGCTCTCATTTATGGAAGGTCTTTGATCCCATTTTCAGGAGATTTGACTATTATGGAAATGATTTGAAACCCTTTTGCTGTGTTCAGTCAGCTAAGTAGAGCTAGGACTTTACTCTTGTTCAAAGAGAACTAGTGTGGGGTGAAGAAAAAAAGGAGGTAGAGGAGGGGATAGAGGGAAAACAAGGGAGCCAGTGAGTGGTGAGGAGCATCAGGAACCTGCTCCCAGCACCAGCACCCAGCTCCGTTAGAGCTGCTTTTGCAGGGTGTGACTGGGATGGCCACGGGACCTGCCTTTGTGGGCACTCCGCTAACCCCACTGTGCTTAACTAGGGAAGCAGTGACAGAGTGGAGAAGAGTATGGAGGTGTGACTGATGCAGTAGTTCCCCACAGTTGTGTTTTATCTTTCTGTGGCATTAGTTACCCACTGTAAACCTCAGTTTGGAAATATTACGTACCATAGATCTTGAGGGGGAGAGAGAATGAGAGCACATCCACATGCCCTTTATTACAGTGTTTTGTTACAATTGCTCTATTTTATTGTCATTGTCAGTCTTTTACTTCTTCTGATTTATAAATTAAGCCTAATTGTTGGTTTATATGTGTGGATATCTACACACATATCTACGTATGTTTTATTCTATCTGTGGTTTCAGGCATCAAATGGGAATTTTAGAACCCTCCGGTGGTTGGGTGAACTGCTGCATTGGCAGTAAGGTTGGGGATCCTAAGAAGCTTTAAGTTGACCATGTGAGTGGATGATAAAACAGCCCTGTTGAAATGTTCTGCAAATAAGTTTTAGGTGGAAACTAGTTTTGCATATAGAACAATGTTCAAAATCCTTATCAGTACTGAACAGGTGAGTAACCTATTTGATGGAACAATCAGGGTTTAGCATTCCCTGTCTGCGCCACGTCCTAACCCTGCCTCTCAGCAAATACCTTCTCTCAGCTTCACGGACAACTTGGGAAAGGGATGGTGACCAGTGTCAAGAGGCTGTTTGAGGTGAAAGTGAGGGAAGGACCAGTGTTCATGTATCGTAAAATACTAACAGGGCAAACAAATGAAAAAAAGGAAATGGGTGATAATAAGGTCAAAGAAAAGGAATGAGATCAAGAAGAAAAGTATTAATGTGTCAAGAAAAAAATTTTAAGCAATTGATGGAAAGTGGTGCCAAAAAAATAAAAGAGCGTAAAAATTGAGGAACGTGTGAGCATTTATGAAGTACGAAGTTGGAGTCAACATTTCATTTGAGGGTAAGTCACAGTAATCTGAGGCTGACTTGATGTCACTCAAGCCTTTCCCTTGGGGTCCCCATCAATCTCAGTTTTTTTTTTTTTTAAGATTTATTTAGTTATGCATACAAAATGGGGTACAGGCCAGAGGAGAGGTGGGTAGAAAGATCCACCAGAGACAGAGTGGGGAGAACAGGCAGACCAACAGAGTGCACTGCTAAGGGGAGCAGCAGGAGAGGTCTGTCACGCTATGTGGGTCAGCTCCCACATACTCATACTGCAGTGGCTTTGGAGAGCCTCATAATGCGGTGCTTTAACCAAGCCACCAGGGAGAGCCCTCAGGTTTGTTTTTAAGCAGGAAGTTGGAGGTGGTCCTTGTCCTGGCAGACATATTGTCTCTACTTCTAGATGTGTAAGGAAGACATTTTCGTGGCTGAAAATTACTGCAGTTCTCTTTTCACTCACGGATCCCTGCAGAGGGGTAGACCTCTTTCCTTCCAGCTCGAGCCTTCCCAGGACCTGGGAAGTTAATATCCTCCATACAGACCCTCCCCCAGCTCTGTCCCATGCACACTCAACTTCCTTCTTCGCCTTGAAGACAAAACCTTAACAGAGAGGTTTTAACCCACAGTCTAAGGCAACTTAACAAAATTCTTACATTTCTATGATGTTGATGTCTTTTTTAGGAAAATAATGTATCTCTTTACTTTTCCACTAAAAAGACCAGTTCTCCCTGGTGGTGCAGCAGGTTAAAGCACGCAACTAAGAAGCTAAAGCAACTTTAGCATGAGTTTGATTCCCACCCCAGAGGTGATCCACATGGCGCAACAGACCTCTCCTCACCCCCCTACTGCTCCCCTCAGCAGTGTACTTTGTCATTCAGCCAGTTCTGCTCCCCACTCTGTCTGTGGTGAATCCTCTCACCACCCCTGAACCTCTAGCCTGTACTCCTGTTTTGGTATGCAAAAATAAATAAATCTTTAAAAAAATTTTTTTGGTATCCTGATTTTGCTGATGCCCTGATATTTGTCATCTTGAAGGAGACTTGATCTTTATTTTTTATCCTGTTGGTTTGAACTTAGTCTATTCTCTTTGCTTTAAGCAAGTTAATGGAACATGTTTTGAATTTGATGTAGTAATTTCAGTCTGTTTTATTTTTCTACCCCTGTTTTCTCATTTCTTTGTACTTATGAAGTTTCTCATAAGCAATTGGAAGTTCCTCTTTTTTCCCGTCATTTAGTCTCTTTTCATCACACACTTCCAGTCATCAATAATAGGTAAACCATAAATTGGCAAAACCCCAATTTATTTATCCAGACCCAGTTCAAATGTCATCTTCTGTGAAGCTTCTTCACTACCAGACAAAAGCATAACTCCCTCACAGAACTTACACTGTCCATTAGGAGACTCTAAAATTCAACTGGAAAACAGGCCAAGGCCCCAAAAGACAAGGGGAGACTGAGGAGTATTACAGAGTGGAAGAGATTACAGAGACGAAGAGATTACAGAGACATGAAGGCCAAATGCAGCGTGTATCTGCAGTGGATCCTGGAACAAAGAGGGACATGATGGCAATCCCTGTGAAATGCCAAATAATATTGTATCGGTTAGTCAGTAGGTCCATTTCTTAGTTTTGATGATTCATATGAAGATATCAACATGAGACAAGCTGGCTGAAAGGCATATGGGAAATTCTTGTGCAGTTTTTAGGACTAATCTCAAGCCTGAAGTTATTTCAAGATAAAAAGTTTAAAAAGCAACTGAGAGCTTTCTACAGGCCCTAAGTACGTCTTAGTATTGAGCTTCTTAGCCCCTAACAGTGCCTACCTTAGTAGGTGCTCAATAAACATGGAACCATTTCCCTCCTGCTACTTGCTCCTGCTCTGGTTTCTGCTCTGGTTACTTGCAGTCTGTGTTTTCTTCTTGCTCTTCCTGCCTTACCTAGCAACAGTTTGGTGTCTTGAGGGATGACATGGTCCCACAGTGCATGTGCTAGAAAGGCCAGCATCCCGGCTTTTGGTGGAGTGATATTGTACCACACACAATCTGTGTGTTAGTGATTTGCCTCCATCAGGACCAAGGGTAACACAGAAAAACTGTACAAAAGAAAAACAATGAAAATGGAGAAATATGTTCTCTGTACTTTGATTTTTCAGTGTATACATTTTTTTTTTACTTAAAATGTCTTAATAGTCCAGTTAGATTCCCAATTTGAATTTGTTTCAATTTTTTTTAAAGATGTAACACATTATTTTGTTAACATGTTGAAGACTGATCATGTTTTGCTGATACTATCTCATCTCCAATTTTATGAAGAATATGTCTCTCTAAAATGCCTTAAATATTTAAAAAATACCTTTAGCCTAAGGCATTGTGATAGAACTCCAGAACAATATAGTCTTTATTCAGATCACTTATAAAAGTCGAAAAATGTATTTCAAACCTCAGAAATATTTGTAGAATCATCCTTGAACATCTCCCAAACATTCTAAACTTAGTCTATCACTTCAAAAATTACTATATCCTGTAGATGAAATTAACAAGAGCTATATAATAAGACCTTCTAAATAAGCTGGAAATTTTAGAAAGCCTTTCTAATGAGTTGGTCAGTCTTTCATAAAAATATAGGGTCAGTGTGTAGTTATTTTCCTCTTGATGATAAAACCTTTTCTGTGCTATTATTTCCTATTGAAAACACATGGTATACCATTTCAACCATTGCTGTACTATCTTGCTCTTAGACTCCTTGCATTTCCAACAACAGAGTTAAGTTTGTCTTAGCAAAGAAGAGTCCCTCTTGTCTGTTTCTCAGCATCCTCCCTGAGGGCTTTCTGCTTTGCACCTGCATTTCTGTGGCATCTATCATCTGTATCTAGGTGCACACACCTCACAAACACAAACATCTACATCTGCATCTCCAACTATAGTGTGGGATATGGAGCGGAGGCTTCCTATAGCACATTTTCACAAGCCGAGAATAAAACCACAGCCACGTTCTTGTTCATTTAGTATCAAAGATGGGGAGGCAAAGGGGGACTATTTCAACTCTAATTCCTAAGAAAGAAACCAAGCCTACTGTATTCATTTTGAAAACATTTACTGAATACACAAATGCTAACCCACTTTATGAGCTATCACAGATGTTTCTGCAGGGTCAACATGCTTCGAGATCCAGCAGCATTTGGTTTCTAAGTTGTATCTAGGGACTGATGGTGAAACTGCCTTTTTGAAGCTGCACACGTGGCCTGTCTTCTCAACTCTTTTGCTTTTCTATTATACAGGTGAAAAAAACTAGTCTCACATTTTAATGAGTTTTCTATATTTATGGTTATGGGACTTCCATATACAAAGAACAGAATATGAGATAAATCTCTAATTAGATATCTTTTTAGGCACAATTTTAGAATATGAATTCCTAGCATTTCTCCCAGGTTACTCCCTTTATTGTTTTAATTCCTCACCTCCACCACCTCTCAGATCAGCTGGTTTCCCATCCGAGATCCTTGTTCCTATCATTAGAACTAATAAACCTCATGTTTTCTGTTTCCCTGTGTGTTTTTTTTTCCTAACAAAAAAAGAAAATATATTGAAATACTCAGAGAAGCATTGCTGCTCACTGCAGTGGTTTCACTGTCCAAATTCAAGTGTTGATAAACAGGGAGCACCTCCATGCAGTGGTTTAAATTACTAATAATCGAGGTGCCGAAGTCTGTGTTATAGGAAGGTAGGTGGAAATCCTGTCTCCTAAGATGATACCACAGTGCCCTCTAGCCTATATGCAAGATGGCATTTTCCCTCTCTGCTGTTGATTTCTGGAACTACCTTATTTAGCAACAATCCCTTTTTGTAGAAGCAGGCTAAGTGTATTGGTAATGCAAAGGGGATTAGCTTTCTATTAAATAGGACCGAAAATATTTTTTTATAGCAGACATCGGCACCCTCTTGAAGAAGCCACTTACAGAAGAAACAGTCCTAGAGTGTCAACAGGTACAGAAAGTGTGCTGCGGCCTCTAGGGGTTCTAGCCATGGCACTGTTTGAACAGGAGCAGGGAGGAGCTCCCACATACTCACCTCTTGTCCCCAATGGAAGAGCAACAGTCCCTAAATCCTATCCTTGAGCGTGGCAAAAGCAGCATCCTTGGTGTTATACAGTTATCATGGATCCTTAACTTGTTATCATCTCTTATGTACTTTTTCTCCTTTCATGTCATTTTGAGAAAGTAAAAAATCTATAGATTTAATTTTTCTGACAATGTTGATTTAAGTTCCATAGCAGACTTTAAAGAGGAATTCTAGGTGCTCCTAGACTTTTTCTTCCATTCCTTCTCATCTATGGTTTTCTTCCTTCCATTTCCTCAAGGAGAAATCTTGAACCACTAAAACTCTAACCCCAGGAATTTCATTAAGTGAGGTCCACAGTGTATTTTTTTGAGAAATATTTTATAAAAAATACAGGCTCTCACATTTTAAAAAAGATATCTTAACTGTATCAATAAGTAAATATTTAAACATAATTTATACTTCTCTGTCACTTTTTAGCCCTGGGAGTTTTCTAAAAAGTCACTTTTTCCCCTTGACTACAGAAAACATTTAAGGAAATAAAACATTCCTAAAGTGCTGCAATGTATAGACTGTTTTTAAAGGCTTATTTTATTTATGCACACAGAACTGAGGTACAGGCCAGAGGTGTGGGAGGTGAGAGGATTCACCAGAGACAGAGTGGGAGCAGAATAGGCAGATTTACTGAATAGGCAGAATAGGCAGATATTCTGCTGAGGGAAGCAGCAGGCGAGACAGGAGAGGTCTGCTGCGCACTGTGGGTCACTGTGGGTGGGAATCGAACTCATGCTGCAGTGGCTGCGGTCGGTTTCATAACATGGGGCTTTTACCCATTGCACCACGAGGGAGGGCCCAATGCATAAACTTTTTAACTTAAAAAAAATTTATACTGGCCCTCCCTGGTGGCGCAGCGGGTTAAAGCACAGCACAAAGAAGCTTAAGCCACTTCCGCATGAGTTCGATTCC